>NC_088602.1:117562888-117873080 GCF_036013475.1 Columba livia
AGATGGGCTTGCTACTTTAAATCACCTCATGTATGCTGAAGGAGAGGAGCCCATCGAATATGTTCCTATGCGAGTCCAGGGCTCCGAGCTCCTGTGTCAGCTCTAGCACCTGCTCCAAAATGCCTGATTGTGCCAGGTCCTCCAAAGAAAGAACAATGGCTCTTCCTAAGCCGTCCCACATCCACCAGGCAGAAAAGCAGTTAGTTCATTTATGTTTTGCAAACCTGTGTTTAAGTTTGTGATTTCACCTTGCTGTTGAAGTCCCTTCATCATCCACTGTCACAGAATTCTAGCTTTCTCACTACCAAAACTGTTTTCAGCATTTTGCTGTGGCTGAAACTTTTTTGAAGGTTATACTGAAATCTCTCTCCTTTTTTTTTTTTTTTAAACACACAAGTATTTTTACAATGAAAACCATTACTTGTAGCTCTAATGCAGATTTTCACTTTGTTTTATCCTGAACACAATCCTCAAGTGGTAAGTGCCTCCTAAAATGTGATGCAATGTGTCTGAACTGTAACTGACACCAAATAGAACCAAAAGGACAGAAACTTTGCACTCTGAACATCAACTGCTGTATTTTGAAAAATACTGAATTGCTCCTTTTGCAAGAGAGAAAAGATGCTCATAACTGACCGAAAATGCTCTTCTCTCCAGCCTCACACAGCTCGTCATAGCACTCCATCCCTCTTCTGATTTTGTCTAAAAAGGAAGGATGCCTCCTTCAGGTACCTCTTCATGCCATTTTACTAACTAGCCTCTAGCTGGCTCAGATTAGGCAAAATTCCCATTTGGGTCAGTGGGATTGATCCTTGAGAAAGGAATACAGAAATTAATCCAATGATTGAAATATTTTGAATCTGACAGTGTATACTGTGAAGTTTTAGAGTGATTTTTTAGAGAGGAGCAGAAGAAATTATTAAACCAGCCCAATATACTCTTCTTTGACAATGGAAATATGTCCTTCTGGGGCATGATGATGTAGCAAGACTTCTACCCTCCTTAGTCAGTGGGTATGAGTTGACATATATATAAAAATATATACACATAAATATAGAATGTCATTTGATAGGTTATCAAGAACTTCATGTCTATATTGCCTTTGGTTTGGGGAATACAGATCCTGGGAAACATGCTTACTTGATTGCTTCTGTGGTTAATGTAATTTTACTGAGAAGACATGAATGTATAGGCTTCTGTTTGGTTTTGAGTTTTGATTTTCTGTGCCTTTTTTTTTTTTAATTATTGTTTAGCAATTTAATCTATGAATGTACTTGGTATTTTTGTATATATAATAATAATTAAAAACCAAACAAAAATGTAAAAAGTAAACAGAACATGATTTAACATTCTTTCCTTTCTTTGCACCTGCCATGTGTGGCAAACTTCCAAGCTTAGAAGAGGGCAGGGAAACCAGGTTATGAAATAAAATTAATCCATTTCCCATTGCTATTGTGCTTTTCTTAGATTTCTGTAAAATTTTAAGTCTCTCATTTTCCCCAAGAATTTTGGAGATTAATTTTTTATTTTTTTTTTTTACTTTGAATACCTATTAATTTTTTCCTTCATTTATATATATCTTAGAAGCTGTCAGTGGCATACTCCCTTCACACAAATTTTTAAAGCAGTAATATTTCAATGAGATGTTGGCTAACTTGGAATCCTCCCCCTTGCCCAACAGGTGCAGCAAATACATATATTTTTAAATTTCATTGTGTTTCTGAATGGCCTTGGCAGCCAGGACCTGTCCCAGCCCCAGCCAGGAGCAGGGTACTGGGGTACACTGGAGCAGCCCCAACCCCTGAGCATTGGGCACCTCCCTGGGGATGGGGATGGGCTGAGGCCAGTCCAGGATGTGGGCCCATGGGTGGGCCAGGCTGGGCAGAGCCCATGACTGGGCAGGACAAAGATATGAGGAGCTAGAGACTGTCCCTGTTGCAGCATCACTGGGGCAGGGGCTGGTGGCCCTAGGGGGCTGACATAGGGTACTGGGCCATGGGCAGGGTGGGGGGAGCCCCAGGGGCTTGGGCAGGGACAGTCAGGGCTGGTGGTGTCTTGATAAACATTCCCTAGACTGGCTATGCTCCATTTTGTGTTCAGTATCTGGCTACATTTATGCTGATACATGAGAGGGACAGAAATTATCCTAAAGTCACTTAATCATTTTTTGTCATTTTTTCCAGTTCAGAATGTTTTAAAATAACAAGAGGTCTGCATTGATACCCACCAGGATGGTGTTTCTCTAAGGAGGTGTTTATGGTATATGCTCCCTACTCAAAGGTATGCATGATAGCATGAATGTTTAAAGGTGAAATTCAGTATTGGTAAGCGTGAAGTAACGCACATAGGGAAATCCTGTCATAGCTTTGTGTACAAAATGATGTCGCTTGGCAGTGACCACTATAAATCAAAATAGTGCATCAGCATCCATGCATCAGCTCAGCATTGCAGAAATCCATGTCTCACCCATACCATGTTTACTTTGTGTACTTCTGGTCTCTTCATCACAGATAGAACTGGAAAAGGTCAAAAGAAGGGTATGTGGCATGATCTAAGGTATGAATTTAAAACCTTATGAGCTAAATAGTGTAAGACTCTTCAGAAAAGAGCCAGTGTAAGGTAGGTCAGAAAGAGGACTACAAAATCCTCAGTGGAGCACAGAAACTGATAGGGATGAATTTAACTGCCTTTGACCAATTGAGAACTGAGGGATAACATATTAAGCTAATGAGATCCAGGCTCAAGGACAGGAAAAGTTAGTATCTCTTCTCATAACACATAATAAAATTGGGGAACACCTTCCAAGGGTGTTGTGGATGCACATAGTATATGGGTCCACAGAGAAAATGGAAAAGCATATGAAAAAAGAAATGAATTGTCACTTACTAAATAGGCAAACAACAAGAGACTCAGGAAAATACCTAAGTTTAAGATGGTCAGAGGTTGGAGGAATATTAAGAGAAAGTAACATTATGTGATTGCCCAGTTCTTCCTTTTACTGAAATGCCAGTGCTTGAGGCAGGACACCATAAGCTAGACAGCCCTTTGGACGACGCCTCCTCCACTCTGCCTGCTGGGGTGCTGCCAGTGGGGATTCAGCAGGGAACTTCGCCTGTGATGGTCTTGGAAGAGGCTATCCCAGAGTCAGCGAGGAAGCTGAGAGTGCCCCAGGGGGCAAAAGCTTGGCCCTCCTGCACTTAGCCATCTTGACAAGTCACAGATTCACAGGATGGTGAGTTGCACCAGGGAAGGTTTAGATTGCATATTAGGAAAAATTTCTTCACAGAAAGGGTTCTCAGGCATCGGAACAGGCTGCCCAGGGAAGTGGTTGAGTCACCATCCCTGGAGGTGTTTAAAAGGTGCATCTAAGAGGTTCTTAGGGTCATAGTTTAGTGCTAGAATTAGGTTACGGTTGGGCTCAATGATCTTGAGGGTCTCTTCCAACTGAAATGATTCTATGATTCTATGGTTCAGCTTGGAAGCGACCTCTGGAGGTCACCTCATCCAGCCCCCCTGATCAAGTATTCCCTCACATTCAGGTAAAGATAAACTTGTGTATCACCTTTCAACAAACCCCTCTGGCTGCTGCTAACAGTTAACCCATTTTTCTTCAAAGCATATCATTATGAATTCCATTTCTAACATATTTTCTCACCTCTGCTCTCATTTTTCCATCACACGACTCTCTTGAAGGCTGCTGCTGTTGCAGATGTTTAGGAGGAGACCTAATTGCCCTCTTGAGGCAGGGTTGTCCCCAGTTGCTGTCTTGCTTTCAGCTTCTCAGGAAGCAGCCTAGTCTACTCTTAAAAGCTGTCACTGCTGCATTAGTCAAGAGTATGATTCCCTGGCCTCAACTGTCACAAAAATGTTGGCAAGACCTCTAGTGTTCCTTTGCTGAAAAAGCATGTAACACTGGTTTCTTTTTCAATGACCTGACAAGTTCCTCCAGAGAAGGTGATTTAAGATACTCTGACAGCATATTGTCCTAGTAAAGTCCATTAGGGGAATCGGTTTTATTGGCAAATATTTTAGATTGAGCTAAAGCTGCAGGTAAGTGCCCAAAATGAAAATGAAAATGACTCTCACAAGAATGATTAGGACACAAGCCTTGGTTTTTGTACTTAGTAATTAATTCCACCCTGGGGAAAAAAAAAAAAAAAAAAAAAAAAAAAAAAAAGTCTTTATTGGAATAAATCTTGTACTGTATTTCTTCATTTATGGTGCAGTTCATAGTCTTAAAAGGAGTTATTGAGAGTAAAATTTCAACATATTATTCAACTTGATAGATTTGGATTACATTTGTTCTGGATTTATTATTTGCAAGTAAGTGTTCTTTAGTCAAACCTATGAAGTGCAAGTATGGAGAGCATAATAGAGTAGGGCATATTTTTTACCTGAAATATTTTTTAAGCTTTCTTTATTTTTGACAAAAAAAAACAAGCCAAACCAAACAGCAACAACAAAACCAAACCAAAACAGAAACACCTCTGCCTGTATGGACTCCTCCTGAACATCTTCTCTTTCAAGACTTGGTTGCAAGTATTATGACTTGTGGTATTTTTCCTTAAAGTCTAAACAGCTGGCATTTGTTATCAGACAAGGAGACTCTCTGGCCTCCAGCTGCCAGCCAGAATACCTTTCTAGCTTTCAGCATAAATAAACAACTCAACACACTGCTTGGCTGTCTTGGCTCATGACGATGTCCTGCAGTCAGTATTTTTCGTTTTCTTCTGCAGAAATTTTTCGCACTGGGCCACTGATGGCCCTCTTTCCTCAGTTTCTTCACCACTGCCCACGTGACCTGGCTCTGGCATGCCACGATCACTCCAATGCAGAAAGTCAAGTGTGCATCTTGCCCTGCTGGGAGCTGCCAGGGCTAGCTGTCCTTTGAAGAGTTCCCCAATATCTTCCACACTCTTAATTGCTGTTGTTGGATACAGTGAGGTACCAAAATAACAGGGAAGTGTTTTGTTGAGTGCCTTAAATCTGAGGAAACTCGAAAGTTTGGCTCTTCTGCTGTATACCTGAGCAGCCTTGTCAAAGGAGAAAGGACAACAGACTTAAGGGAGATATAAACAGATTCAAAATAGAGATGGGAGACAGGCTGAAGAAGTAACTTGTGTGGCAGTGGAAAGGAGAAATAGACTGAGAGTTTGGAAAAAGATCCAGAAAGATAGTCTCTGCAAGAGGGTAACTGCAGTTAGAGAATGTCTGTAAATAGTTTTCTTCATAAACACAGTTTCGTTTTAGAAACATGGAGCCCTTTCAGGGTGAAAGTTGGAAGCGGCACCAAATCTCCACATCTCTGCTGTAAGGAAAGGAATGTGATTAACAGACAAATAAACCACTACCTAGATACCGAGCAAACATCTCACACAGGAGCTCAGATCTCGGAAATGTGGGCTTGCCAGGCACAAAAGATGCAACTTATCTGATCAAAAGTTGATATATCATGTATTGTGCTAAGCATCTTATTGCTTGGTAGCATTCATGTTGACTGCCTTCTCTGTTTCTAAAACCTACACTACAGCTGCTTTGGCTGTTAGTTGCACTCAGAGATCCAGACGTTAGTAGACTTCCACATTACACTAGACTCACACCACAAATCAGTGTTGGTATCCCAAGACTCTCACCACCTTCTTCTTGACAGTGGTGTTTGTATTTTGTCAACTTCATGCTTGTAACAGCAGCCTGTTCATCTGATGGAAAGCAATGTTGACTTATGACCTGGGAAATAATATTCCTGGGAACCTCAGCAAACACTTACATAGGCTGCAGGTCTTTCTCACCTCCCCAAACCCATATGGCTTCAGAAAATAAAGACAAATACAGAAGTTGAATTACTGGAAGCCTCTCCCCATGATTTACCTCTACAAAGAGAAGGTACCACCTTCTCAATTAGAAATCAATGGCTTTTTCTCCTTCAAAAAGTTTCAGCACTATAACACTAATGGTTCTTTTTCCTCAATTCCTCATTATTGTCCACAGCCTGATATTTTCTCTTTCCCTGTTTCACCTTGTTTTCCACAGTATAGGCAGAACACATCAGTATCTCACCCCATTCCGATGAATAACGCAAATCACTCTGTACACTTTTACCTAAAATATCAATACATTTGAGCTTTTTTAACAAGGCAAGTGTTACTACATATTGCTGCTAAAACTAAAACTTCAAAGGAGTACAAAAATAAAATACAGCAAATAACTTTTCTTCAATTGATAAATATTATCAGATTGAGAAGATAAAAGACAAATATAAAGCCTTTACTCTGACAATATTTAGTCTATGTTTTCAGTTTAATATTCAATAAAGTTATTTGGGTTACAGGGTGGAATTATTCCTGTTCTTACAACCATGCAAATTTTCTGGAGAGGCCTGAAGCTCTGTTACAAACATATCTTAGCATCTATTAATATGTTTATGATGTCCCATTAGCTCTGATTGTTCCTATATGTATATACATGCATGCATACCCAGTTATATTAAGAGATCATAATACTTAAAACCAGGAGATCAAATGTTTGTGGTGCATGGTCTTAAATCCTTACAAGTTACAGCTTTCTACAGCTCTTTGAAAGTCTGTCAGCAAATACACAGGAAAATTATGGGATGCACTGCCCTCTTGTGGAAATTTAAATAACGAACTTGATAAGAGCTCCACAAATGTTCTTCACCTTGGAGCCTCAGAAGTCGTTTTCTGGAAGAGCTGTGGTTCCAGCTGAAGCCAACAAACCTTCTCTCCTCTGCATCTTACCTTCATTTTGCCTAACTTTATACTGCTGTCTTTGAAGTAATTATTATACTGTACAACTAGAATGAAGATTTGTTCTTCATACTTAGGCAAATACATTTTGTATTTTATTTATGTATTCATGTGTTTTATATAAATACACACACATATTTAGCATGTGCATGTTGTGTATATAATATATACCTTATGTACACATACTCATTTTCTGAAAATATTTTATGAGCTTGTTAATGTGTTTTTCAAACATAGACAATTCAGAAACAGTGGTCCTTATAACCTGGTATACTACCTATTTTTCTCTAGAGATTCTGTGTTAACAGGAGTTAACCATGCTAGCTAAGTATCAGTTGTACACAAAAAGGTAAAAACCAAAACATAACACAGGTAATATTTAATGATACAAAGACGTTTTTAAAGAGGAAAGTCCCTGATGGTGAAATAGAAGCTATCTTTAAACCACTAATGTTCTTTCCTATATAGTAACAGAAGCAAGATATGTTAATTACATCATTAACTGTGCAGACACATTGGACTATGGCAAGGATTTCAATGGCAGAAAGAGGCTCCTTGAAACACGTAAGTCTGAGCTCGCTGAATTAATGAGGTTATTCTAGAAAAGGCAAGATGCCTTGTGGAAAGTGAAATGTTCATTCCCTTCATAGCGATGTCCCTAGGATTCTCTAACTTCTTCACAATGGAAGTGCATTGTTCCCCAAACAAGTTGACCTTGTGCTTGCACAAGTGATTCAACCAAAAAATACACTCAGGTGGAAACAGATACACTCACTGTGATACACGTAAAAGTAGGCACAACGATTCGATTATCATAGTGTTCTTTACATTCTTAAAGGTATTACTATGATGGCTGTAGCATAAATAAGTAGGCAGAAAAGCAGAGAAGTCCAGAGCAAAAATATCAAGAAAAGGTCTCTGCAGTTCAGAGCTCCAACTCCTATTTTGCTTTTGTTCAAAATACCCTGGGTATTTGAAAAAGTCAACAGTTTCATAACCAACCTTGGACAGGCTAATCTTTGACTAGCATAGTCAGCGAAGACAGAAACTGTTGTGATAACTACTGGTGTCATTGATTTTCACCTCAGTTAGCTCACTGCAGCCTCACATTTGTTCTGCCTGATGCTTCCAAGGCTGCAGTGGAGCAGTTAATGACAATTACTTGTCAAACCTCTCCCAACCACAGTAGCTTGTGTTATGTGGTTTAGCTTTTCTCATAGGGTTCTTTGGACTTACATTTAGATCAGCATAAATAAAATAAAGCTAAATGAAAACATGCATTTCTACAGCTTCATGGTTTTGTCTTTTAAATAAACTACATCACTCTTTGTCATGTAATTTTATCCGAATAACAAATTTACTAATTACGACTCCTTAAAAATAACAATAAAAAAAAGCACCTCATTTTGTTCACACAAAACATTTTTTGTGATCTCCATTTTTGAACATTGTCTGAACTTTGACTGGAAATAACCTATAAAAGTTCCACTTATTTATTTTACCTTCAAAAAGTCTGTTGTGCAAATCAGAGGAGCAGCATACAAGCTGAATTCAGCCAAGGCAGATGTCATGCTTGTCATACTGTTAATACAATGCCACATGTAAGAAAGATGAGCTATGCTGCATGCATCTCTACAGATGACTACAGACAGATCTGTCTTCCATTATTGTCTATCAAAACAAACTGTCAGGAACAGAATGTGTTCTTTCCTATCAAGTCGCCTTTATATGTTGGGCTGGAGTCACAACTTCGTTATCTTGTTTCTGTGCCAGTGAAACTATACTGGAAGACTGAATAAAATGAGAAAAACAAGAAAATACACAGCATTAGAAAGGGTGTGGTTAGTAGGTCGAGAGAGGTTCTCCTTCCCCTCTACTCTGCCCTGGTGAGACCTGGAATATTGTGTCCGCTTCTGGGCCCCTCAGTTCAAGAAGGACAGGGAACTGCTGGAGAGAGGGCAACAAAGATGATTAAGGGAATAGAGCATCTCCCTTATGAGGAAAGGCTGAGGGAGCTGGGTCTCTTTAGCCTGGAGAAGAGGAGACTGAGGGGTGACCCCATTAATGTTTACAAATATATAAAGGTTGAGTGTCACGAGGATGGAGCCAGACTCCTCTTGGTGACAACCAGTGGTAGGACAAGGGGTAATGGGTTCAAACTGGAATACAAGAGGTTCCACTTAAATATGAGAAGAAACTTCTTCTCAGTAAGGGTGCCAGAGCACTGGAACGGGCTGCCCAGGGGGGTTGTGGAGTCTCCTTCTCTGGAGACATTCAAAACCCACCTGGACACCTTCCTGTGTAGCCTCATCTAGGTGTTCCTGCTCTGGCAGGGGGATTGGACTAGATGATCTTTCGAGGTCATTTCCAATCCCTAAGGTTCTGTGATTCTGTGATCACACTATTTGTAGGTTATTTGGAATAAATCCAAGCTTCTGTGTTAAACTTTTCCTACTTGCTTAAAAGGCCAAGTAGTGGACATCCCATCCACTAAGATTTGCATCAAAACAGGTGGTGATAATGGCTCCTTATCACCGAAAAAAAAAAAAAAAAAAAAATCACTTTTTTTCCAGATGCTCACTTCATTAAACTGGGGGGAGGATAGGGGAGCTGTTAAACGTGGCTCCTATGGCAGGAAGCTTGCTTGTGCCACCCAGCCCTCTTCACTTAAGCCTGCTGTTAGGTGCTGTACAGCTAATTACTGGTAAAGCTACAACTCCCCACGGAACCACCCTCACCCCTCACCGAGGGGCGGCTGCCGAGGCGCGTTTCCCACACGCCGAGTCCACTGGCGCCAAACGCCGACTGCCGCGGCCCCGCGCCCGAACCTCCTTCCCTCCCCCGGCCCTGGGGGCTCCCCGCCCGCTGTGGCGGTCCCACCCGGCTCCGCCCCGCGGCCCCGGCGCCATATAAACCCTCGCCCGCCGGCGCCTTGCCCGAGCTGCGCGGAGCGGAAGGGCGAAGGGCAGTCTGTTGCCATGCTGCTGAACCCGGTGCTGGGGAAGCTGGTCAGCAAGCGGGTGGTGCTGGCCAGCGCCTCGCCGCGCCGGCAGGAGATCCTCACCAACGTGGTGAGTGCGCGCGGCCCGCTCGCCTCCCCTCGCCCGGGCAGGGCCCGCTGCCGCCACCGGCGCCGCGGCGGGGAGCGGGGTTGCGCAGGCGCCGGGCGCGGGAAGCGGCCGTTTAACGGCTGCCCAGCGACCGCCTGGTGCTGGGCCTGTAGGGTTCGCCGCCTCCCAGCCCTCCTGCTCGTCAGCTCCCGGGGGCTGGTGGCACAGGGAGGGCAGCAGCCCGAGCCGTGCGTCCTACAGCAGCCGGTTTTATGATGTCGGGGGGCGATGGCGGCGGCGCAGCCTTTGGGCTTCCCGGAGCCCGCCTGCCAGGCTGGGCAGCGGCGTGCGGAGCCGGGGCCTTCGGAGCTTCCACACCGCCATGCCAGCCCCGGCTGCCGTCGCGGTTCTGCCCCCTGAGCTGCACGGCCGCTTATGGATGTTTGTTGTTTTTTTTGTTTTTTTTTAATCCCGATTCTTGGTCAGGTTTTATCTGTAAGCAAGTACATCTGTGTCAGTTTTGTGTCTGATCAGATTAATATGAGAGTGCATTGAAGTATCCTGCTGACAGGGAAGTGGTGTAATCACCACTGGAGACATTCGAAACCCACCTGGACACCTTCTTGTGCAACCTCATCTAGGTGTACCTGCTCTGGCGGGGGAATGGGACTAGATGATCTTTCGAGGTCCCTTCTGATCCTTAACATTCTGTGATTCTTTAATCAAATAAAAGACTTTTTCTGACTGAAAAAATGCCAGTGTAATTACTTCTAGCATATAACAGGAAAGTTTGGAGGGTCTTACAATGCACTGAAGTAATTAAAAATGTACTTCAGTTGCCTTTACTTCAGATACTTAATCCTTAAAGTTCTGAAAATTTGACTTGGGCTTCTGAAATGAGTGAAAAATTAATGGGATTAGTATTCTGAGCGGGGAGGAGGAAGCAGGGGAATAAGGTATCTGTGTATCTTTTTGCAAAGCACTTGTGGAGCACAGAGGAAAACTGTAACCATTCATCCAGACCATTTGGCTCCTTTGGAAGAACATGCCAACCTCACTGGGCAGGCTTTAGGAGGCTGCTGAATGATGCTTGAGTAACATAATGCATCAGATTGAGATTGTTTAGTGGTTTTACTCTTCATGGAGAAGGTGAACTTAAATGGGAAAAAAGTCTGTTCTTTTCAAAATAAAGAGATGTGGAGAACCACCGAAGTTCAAGCATGTGCTAAATTATTAGAAAAGTAATATGCCTGCTGGGTGTAGTAAATATACAGGTATAATTTGGAAGCAAGAAGTAGGATGAATAGGGTTTTTTTTTCACAAAACCATACAGAAACTGGCTCTTCTGGTTTTCTGTTTGCCACATGTGTAACACCTAAAGTGTGAGTGGTAAAGCTCCTGCAAGAATGTGTGCTACTGGTGCACGAGTGCTATGGTTGGATTCAATATATAAAAAAAAAAAAAGGTATTATAATAGTCTGTTTATAAAATGCATAAATTTTACACAGATTTGTGTAGAATGGTGAAATTACTAATGTGATTGGTTTCTAATAATAGCGCATTAGTTTAAAAGTTCTTTCTGAGTTTTTTCTTTTGGATTGCTTGCAAATTATATGTATATACCAAACACTGTAATAGAAGCACTGTTTTTTCCCCTGTGTGTTTCTGGTAGAGGGTGTGTTAAAGTGGAAAGAGCAAAAATCAAATTTGTCACCTGTTTAATATGTTTTGGGAACAACCTTTGATAACAAGATTAGGTTGACTTTATTGTTTTCCTTTGTTACAGGGCCTGCGGTTTGAGGTAGTTCCATCCTGGTTTAAGGAGACACTTGAAAAGTCATCGTTTGCAGCCCCTTATGAGTATGCTATGGAAACAGCAAAACAGAAAGCTCTTGAAGTAGCAAACAGAATGCATGTAGTAAGTTACTACCTATTTTGGCAATGAGATTTTTGTTTAAGTGATGTGATGTGTGCTATTGTGACTTAATTTATATGTACTTCTTAGCTGGTCTCTGAGTGTCTTATCCCCCTAAAGGGAAATACAAGTTTTCTGTCATGTGTGAAAGACGGCTTCCTGAAATTAACTCATCTCATTTAAAGGAGGTCTTGTGCCTGCAGTTTGGGCTTTCCACAAACAGAAGTGGTCTGCATCTCTCGTCAGCAGTGCACCTACTCTTGGTTGGGGTATACACTTGGTAGTTCCTTCCAATGGTCAGGTGTTTGGCTGGGTCTTATCCTCACATAGGATCATACCTGCTTATTCCAGGTTTTTGTTGACTGTGGAGGCAGACCCTGTGGAAGAACACGGGGATGTGAATCTAGTGCATTGCTGTAGCTTTCATTGAACAAGACAATAGCTCAGAATTTGTGAGTATAGAGGTGCTGGAGAGAAGAAGAACAAGGAGACACGTTCTGTTCTAAAGCATTGTGGACAAAGAAACTGGCAATTATGTTTTAAGAAGGGAGAAGCTGGTGTGATTTCAGGTTCTGTAATCAAGGCATCTATTTTGTATCCTAAATATTATCAAAACCAGTGGTCTGTCTTAGACTACCAGTGGCCCTTGGCTGTGTTCATTATGTTTGACCACATGTACTATAGTAATTTCTTAATACTATAGCTCTGAAATAGAGGGGTATGTTTGTCGAACCTATACTGATGGCAGAAAAGGAATGTTGAACGCTTCAAACCAGCAATGTTGCCAGATGTCACCATTCTTCAAAGCAAATATTGCATGAACTCCAATGTAAATCGTTATCCAGGCTTCAGTCAACTTCTTTTCAGAGAATCATATGACATGAGGAGAGTGGATTTTAAACCCAGCCTCGCTAACTGACTTACATTGGGCTTTTGTTGCAAAACACCATAGTGGTGAAAATGCTACTTCAGTGGATTTCAAAATGCTTCTTCATACAGGAGTTTTTTTAAATTACAGCTGTAATTAATTCTATTATTTAAAACACATCAACAGCCTTTCTATAGAAGAATCACCTTCCTACAAGGATTTTAATATAACAATTGTAGTTACAGACAAGTTTCCTGTCTTGCTGTGTTAATAACTATGTATCTCATAACATGCAAGTAGATCAAAACTCAGCTCTAAGGACAGATTACAGCTTAAAGCCAAGAAAAGACTATGTGGAATCTTTATATCACCCTACCTTTCAGTTCCCAAAAATGGACTATAAGTTCCATTTTGAGAGATAAGTAAAGTATAGCTAAAGAAAGGTGTTGAGTTTGGGTTGTTTTTTTCAGCAAAACTTGGCTTGGCAAAATGATCTTAGAGGTCTTCAATATTGTACTCCCTGGCTTCCATACACAGGGCATTTCCTTCAAAAGAATTCTGTCTGCCACCTTGAAGATCAGGTTAACCTTTGAGAATGCAGTTAGTTCTTTACTGAATGCATTTGTTCATCAGTAACATACTTGGGCAAAATCACAACTTGAGACTGGTATGCTCAAGCCTCCTGTTTTCTTCACTTTTATGGTGATATAAGTGATTACTATTCTGTAAACAGTGCAAAAGGAGAAATGGTGACTTGTTTTCAGATCAGTGTAGGGCCTTAGCTGTAAACCAGTGAACTAAACATTTGATTACCTTAAGTTTTAAAAGTTTTTGTTCTTTCTGCCTCTTTTGAGAAACACCTTCTTTATTTATGCCTTTGCAGAAACACCTGAGAACACCTGATGTTGTTATAGGAGCAGACACTATTGTGGTAAGAAGTCTTATGTCATTTAGCATTGTTTTAAGTTATTACAAGTGTAGAAAATACCTGTATCTTTAAGTTTAAAGTTTGAAAACTGTTTTCATTGATAAGTTATACCTGCAGTATGATGCGTGTTTTGGATTTTGTGAGTGTGGGTTTTAAGTTTTTTTTTTTTCCCAACAAGGAAATTTTGGCATCTTGAGTGGTAGAAGCCTTGGAGATGATTTTGCAGATAGACTAGTAGTGTGTAAAGATAAAGCAGCTGATTCTGTCTTTCTGTTTTAGACTGTGGATGACCAGATCCTGGAGAAACCAGTTGATAAGCAAGATGCGTATAGGATGCTATCAAGGTCTGTAGTTTTAAGTAAGGTTCCAAATGTGTATATTAAGATGTTTTCAAAGCTATTTACAGATTCCTTGATATATATATATATGAAGAATCCGGTGGACAGAAATTTTTCAATCATTTTTAAATAGGGTAAGCCAATTCTGCCACTGAAAAAGTTAGAGCTGCTTTTATGTTACCCACAGCTGCTTGCTCTTGCCCTTTCACCTTTGGAAGCTGATCAGTGACATAATGAACCATTTTGTTTTCACTTGGATTAATTTTCAGAGCCACTTACCACAAGACTGTGTGTATACTTCTGCTGGTACAGAACGGGGCGATATGGAGAAGAATCAAGATGGGAAAGAGGACATAACCATCATAGAAGTGGTTTGAGGCTTGACATTTAGTGGAAGGTTATTGCATGTACAAGAAGTACATGGTGGTATATGTTTGTGGACAATTGCTCTAATTTCTGCAGTTTAGTTGAGGAAGGAAAGTCTGTTTCCATCAGTGTTCTCTATGGATGGTGGGCTGACGTTTTTTGAGCCTTCTGCTTTTTTCCTAAAGGATACTTTTCCTTACAAGCTTAATGTTGTCATCCAGCACTCCCTTTTTTTAAGACACACCAACTAAGTAACTTTAGTCACCTTCTTTCTGAAGGATGGTGTGATGAATCTACTAGCCATGCTTCTGTTTTATAGGGGGGAATACGTAAAATGTGCCCCTACAAGTTTACATTCTAACTCAGGCATCTCCTAAAGAGAGAACACAAGTGACTTGGTAGTTTTTGCAGTTTTGCTCTGTAAGTCTGTTTTAGATTTATTTATTCTTTTTTCATTGATGACTTAGGCTGAATTTTTGATCCTTTATGGCTTTGTGGAATCTTACTAATTTAAAAGTAGTAGTCTTCAAAAGAAAAAAAGAAAAAGAGCAGCATATGTTAATAATAGGAGATTCCCAAAGGAGCCTGTCTGGCAGGAGATTTCTCACAACTATTTTTGCTTGAAATCATGCCAAGTTTGGTTTGTTCAAAAATTGTACTGTTTTTTTTTTTTTGTTTTGTTTGGTTTTTGGTTTGTTTTTTTTTTTTTTTTATTACAGAGCTTAGTCTACTTCTGACACATGCCCATTTTTTTGTTCGTTTGTTTGGGGGTTTTTGTGTGTGTTTTTTTGTTTTGTTTTTGTTTAAGTTCGGTAAGTCAGCCTCTTAATCATAGATGTTAAGTGCACTTAATTTTATTCTATATGAACAGGAAAAAATGCTGACTAGATATATATTGGCATATATTGAAGGTGTCAGATTAAAATTTTCATTTACTGTTTCATAGAATCATAAAATCATTTCAGTTGGAAAGACCCTCAGTATCATCGAGTCCAACTGTAACCTAACCTAATTCTAGCACTAAACTGCGTCCCCAAGAACCTCATCTAAGAACCTTTTAAACACCTCCAGGGATGGTGACTCCACCACTTCCCTGGGCAGCCTGTTCCAATGCCTGACAACCTTTTTTGTGAATAATTTTTTTCTAATATCCAATCTAAACCTTCCCTGGCACAACTTGAGACCATTTCCTCTTGTCTTATCACTTGCTACTTGGGAGAAGAGAACACCACCCCCCATGCTCCACCCTCCTTTCAGGTAGTTGTAGGCAGTGATAAGGTCTCTCAGCTCCCTTTTCTCAATGTGAAACAGCCCCAGTTCCCTCAGCTGCTCCTCATCAGACTTGTGCTCCAGGCTACTCACCAGCTTTGTTGACCTTCTCTGAAGTGTCTCCAGTACATCAATGCCCTTCTTATGATGAGGGGCCCAAAACTGAACATAGTATTCAAGGTGTGGCTTATGTGGGATCTTGTGGGGGACAGTATGTGAGATGTTTCTGATCACATAAAATAATAGCCTAGCTAACCCCTAGGAGACTATTCCTCAATTAGTCTCTCCAAAGATAATATTGAAGTTCTCATGCTAATTATTATACTTCCGTTACTTACATGTTAGATAGCTAAACTTAAAGCCCTCAAAATTAATCAGCCACATTGTGGCGCCCTGGAGCCGCTACAAGAGGGAGCACATAGCTCTGGGTTAGGTGCATACAAGCTCTCTACGCTGTGCTTCTGTTACTCTACCTTGCCATGGGGTCCCCGGGGGCCAGTCTGGATGCAATGACTACCTAAGCTCTGGTTGCTTCTTACTTGTTTAGTCTAAGTTGCATCACCTAGCTATTCATTGCCAGCTTTCAGTGAAGGTGCCTGTAATGGTAGTGTTTGTGTTGACTGGCTTTTTCTGACAGGCTTGAAATAGTCACTTCTCCTTATGTACAGTAAATAGACTGATACCACAGACTGCTTCTCCAGTTGTGGACAGCAGTACAAGTGAAAGGTTTTGGATACTTGAAATGACTGAATCTTTTGATAACTTGTTTTGTTTTGCCAATGTGTTTTCACCTATACTGAAATTCTAAAAAAATATTTAGGATACGTATCAGAGCCATTAAGTGATATATGAATATAATTGTTGGTTTCTCAGGCTGCAGTAACATGATTATGTAGAACATTTTCTACAAAAATTTAAACATTTTTGCACATGATAGGGTTCACAAAACTGTTGTGTAATGCACATTTTTTTCTCTTGACAGGTTGAGTGGGAAGGAGCACAGTGTTTTCACAGGAGTGGCTATTATACATTGCAGCAGTAAAGGTACATGTGTCTTTTTTTTAAAGCTTGGTATTTTCATTAAAAAATAGTCTTATAAGGACTTGTACAAGTGAGGAAACAGGATTGAAAATTTTCATGTACAGTCTGAATTGGCTTCTTACTCAGGATGAGAATTACCTTATCAATAAATTAATTAAAAACTCCCCACCAAAGGTGGCCTTCTTACTGTATTCAGTTTTTACACAGAAAGGAGGATGGCAAAATGCAATAGACTTTTAGAAGTACTGTCTCTGAAAGCTATGGGACGAATTAAAGGACCAGTGTAAATTGTGGGAATATTCTAAATGAAATTCAAGCGAGGCACTACAGACTGTGGGACTAAGCAGAATCTGATGCAAATTAACTTTATTCTTTTGTTCTGTTTACACTAGCTGATGAATACAAGCTGTATCTGTAGTTACTTCATTTTTTCAGTAAATAAGGAACACTTTAGAGTTCATTTTTAGGGGATGAGTAAAGTAATGGCTTAATGCCTGTTAATGAACTTAAAGACTGTTAATGAACTGTAGGGAGCAATACGTCAATGTTCTTTATCACATAATTTATGTAGTATGCCAGTGTTTTTTATGACAACTATACCATTAATATAATTTGAGGAGTGTTTGGTTTGTGGAACTTCCTCTGATAACTATGTGTCACGGAGGCACCCCGTAGGTTAATTTAAGGGACAACAAGGTCCAAAAACAACTTTTATTAAACTGGTGAGAAACGGGGTTTTAGCACTCCAAAAGTGACTTAAATACAGGTTCGGATATCAGTTGAGGAAAATTAAGGGGCAGCAGCTAACACAACAGGCGGTCCACGGAGTGCATGCACGTGGCTTCACTCAAAACAATGCCGGGGCCGTCCCCCAGTCCCGGAGAAGTACACACTTGCCTGAACACGGCGTGGAATTATTTTTAAAGAGATACACGTACTCGTAGTGAGTACGGAAAGTGTACACTTGCGATTCCGCGAGGGTAAATTTATAATACACTCGCAATCCTGTGAGGGTTAATTTACTTACACGTGCAAATGTGCACGGAATATTACACGTGCTTACGTGGAAGCATGGGAGGAAAATACACTCGCGATTCCGCGAGGAAATAATTTAAAGTATGCATGCAAATGTGCACGGAAAGTTACATGTGCATATGTGCACAGAAGGAAAATACACCTGCGATTGTGCGAGGATTAATTTTACACGCGCTCATATGGAGCACGGAAAGTTATACGTGCATATGTGCACGAAAAGTATAAATATACTCGCAATCCTGTGAGAAGTTTTACTCACAGCCATGGCAGCAAGGCAAGCGCAGTCCCCATCCCGGGGAGGGCGGCTCTCAGCGGCAGCATCTTGCTCGTGCTCCGAGAGACCCGCAACAATGGGCGGAGTCTCAACGAGAGTCCCGTTTTTATACTGGCTGATCAGATCTGACTGTAGGCATTCTAGAAGCTTCTCTGCACCCCCACACTGTCTGTGGGTGCCCCTGAAGCCTCCAAACATCCCCCACACTGGGCGCAGGCGCCCAGCGGCTCAGTGTGCCTTTGCACTCCCTTCTCCTAATGGCCCTGGCCAGGGTGCTCTGGGGCCAAACAAAAGAAGCTGTTAGCCTCAAGTAGCAGAGAGAGAGGGAGATGTGCCCACTCCTTCCATACTGAAGGAGGGAGGGGGAGAGAGGGGGGTTTGCATTCTGCCACACTATGCCGATATTCTTTTAGTGGAACTTCTGCAAGGATCATTTCTCTGAAATTTCACTGGACATAGCCTTTTGGTAGACAACTTATTCATAACTTTTAATCTTTACTGGAATGATTGCTCTTAGCTCCTGTAACAGAACCATTAGTGATCCAGTACCCTTACTAATATGTTAGTACAGTAGAAAGAGAGCTGCTGCAAAAGAAATAAAATATCTTATCAAGGGGTTCCTGTGAGCAATCCAGCAACAATAATAATGCCTTTCATTGTTTAGGAAGACAGTAAAAGTGCACACAACTGCAGTACTTATGGTATGACAGCATGTCTTGTTTCAAGCTTACAGATTTAAGTCACATTGTATTTAGATGAATAAAAATGTTACAAATCTGCATATTCCCCAAGTGATGCAATCAGTGGAAGAATTTTCAAGAATACATCTTTAGCTTTGGTTTATAATTACAATGGTGTTGTTAGCTACCATATATATGTCACAGATGGAATTTTCATCTTTAGCTGGTTGGGCTTTTTTATGAATACTGGAAGATGTGGTAATCTGTCTTCTTATGCAACAAATTTTTGTTTCATCTGGGTCACTAATTTTTTTTTTTTTCAACACACCATTAGCATGTGGTTAGTATTCTTCTCTTAGTCTGTACTGTGGGTCTTTTTTACTCCTCCTTGAGAATTTCCATTGCTATCAGAAACGGTAGTAACAGGAGATGCTGACCTTGATTTTTATAGGAAAGAGTAGAGAGGACCAATAGTCTGTAACATGCCCATTCATTTGTGCAAGGCTGTTTCCTATTGAACATGTTTTGGAAAAGCCTTCATCTGCAGTGATACCAGTTTCACAGTGAACCACATGCACATGCATTCTTTCAACCGCTTCTAGATACAGAAGTCTGAAATCATCTTACTATTTCTTGAGAGATTATATGAAAATGACACCGATGGTTACTGATGGGACTGTGGGATGCTTGAGTCTGCAGTACGGATGCAGCTGAACATTCACATTTGAGCATTTATAACAGCCATATGTTTAACTCTGTTCTTTGATAAAACTCAAAGTTAGAAGGGTGTTTGTAGCCATTGTACTCCGTGCTGGATGCATGTGCTAGCAGTCCACAAGTAGCTCTGTGTAAGCATCATTAAAGAGTGCATCCCACACAGGGAGAGCAACCTGTTAGCCCCAAGACAGGACTGCAGAGGTTGAAAATGCAAGTTTTTGATTTTATGGGGAGGTTATGAGTCCACTGTCCCTTGAAATAAAACTGAGATGTTTTGCTCTCTAAACTTAAAATTCCTATAAGACCTCTTCCTTTCTGCAGATAACCAGCTAGAGACAGAAGTCACTAACTTCTATGAAGAGACTAAAGTAAAATTTTCTGACCTGTCTGAGGAGCTTTTATGGGAGTACATTCATAGTGGGGAGCCAATGTAAGTATGAACCTGAAGCTATCACACAGTACTTGAGAATAGGCTTTACAGTACATTATTAGCCACCAGCATAAAACATTTTGTCCTGTGTTCTCTGAAATTTTACGGTGTATATATGATAAATGATGGCATGGGTGATGCAAGGTGAGTGTTCTCTTCTTGTCTCGAACTATCATTGCTTCAGGAAAAGTGAACTACATTTTAGTAACCTAACAAATCTGAAAAGTAAAGACTGTTGAAATAGTCTGGATTAGAGCAAACACTCATGCAGTATATAATTACCTCTCTGTTAACAGAGGCATTCAGGGAGCTTGGATACCTGAGACGATAAATAGTTTTTATTATAAGACAGGTAAATAGACTGAGTATTGGTAAGCAGGATATTGGAGAACCTCACTAAAAGAAACTAGAACTTGGTTTATTTAGTTTATCAAAATTATAGTGCTCTGATGCAAGAAATGCCAACTTAATTTTCACTTATTCTTGTGGCCAGTTTATATGTGTTCTTATACAGTAATTGTCTCTCAGCTTATGTGTTTCCTCTACCTTTGTGATACACTAATTACTTACTGACAACATTGATTTCACAGAAGTAGAATGAGAACAGAATGCCTGCCTACTCCTGAGATAAAGTTAACTAGATTGGTTTTTTTGGTTTGTTTTTGTTTTGTTTTTTATTTATTTATTTATTTAAGTATATAGTTGGAGACAACAAGGTAACGTTTGTGGCTTTACAGAATTTGCCTTTCCTTTGTGTTAGCTGAAGCTTAGTGAAGGCAAATCAGGCCATAGTTAGAACTATGGACTGCATATCTGGTGATCTCAGGCTCTGTGACTTCAATTCTGACTGTGTGAGAATATCAGTTGTGATGCTTTTTACACTCATTTGTGCTATAAAACAATACAGTGGTGTTTTACTGGAGAAAGTGGAACCAATGTAGACTTTGGATTTATTTAAGTGCTTACGTGTAAATGAGGCATGCTTTCTCCACATGTAAGGTTCTCCGTTTATTAAAGAGACTGAAGCTAAATTGGGTTCTACAGAGAAGAATCATTTGGAAAGAATGCAATTTGTAACAGAAATTCCTATTTAGGTTTTATGGAAGGTGATCTTTAGTATGCAGCTGATCAGAAAGTTGCAGGTTGAAGGAGGAATGGCTGTGGACTTTTAGGAAGGATTTCAGGTTGAAAAATATTTTGGAATACTCTTTTTTTTTTTTTCCTCTGGAAGAAAATACGCTTTAGCAGTGCTGTGCTGCAGCAAAATGACTCATAAGCAGCACTGTGTAATTCTGTTTATTCTACTAAACAGGGTGTGTAACAACAAGGGTTTCTCAGGGTGCAAAGGTTCAGAGGATATATTTCATTACTCTCTTGAGCAGAAGCCAGCCAATCTTAATTCATGTAATTAAGAGGATAGGAAGCATTTGGTCTGGCCTTGCAAAAAATGAGGACACTAAGTATAGTGTCCTATAAATTTTGCAAAACTGTAAGAAGTATCTCCTGGGTTTGTTTTTGTTTTTTTTTTGTTTTTTTTTTTTTTTTTTTTTTTTTGTTTTGTTTTGTTTTGTTTTGTTTTGTTTTTTGTTTTGTTTTTTGTTTGTTTGTGTGCTTTGTTTTTTTGTTTTGTTTTTTTTTTTTTTTTTTGTTTGGTCATTTTTTCTGTCCCCTTGTCCATGGCCATCCAAACTGGTTACACATTTACATGCGTACAGGTTTTTCTAAACACTGTTGCAGTTCAAGTGACCATTGGTTTATTTTTTAATAGCAAATTAATGTTGTGAAATCATACAAGACTTAATGATCAGATAAAAAATTAAAAGAAAATTGACTTGTTCGTGCTGTTGAGGATTAGATTGAGTTCTCTTTTCAGCAAGGACAAAATTGGCATATGATATTTTAGAAGGCGGTCACTGGTGACATGGGGACTAATTCTGAAAATATGTAGCTGAGTATGAATAAAGGAGGAGAGGAAAGCACTGTCTCAAGGTAGACTGTGATGAGCCTATAAAACCCCTCAAAAATTATGGCTTCAGAAAAATGGCCTTTTTCTTCCTGTTTTATTCCTGTTCCTCTTTCCAACCAATGATTTTCTGCCTGCTGGCCGGGTCTCTCTCTTTTTTTCTGGATCTCTGTAGAAAGACGACTGGACCATAGTAATCCAAACTGTTTTGGGTTTATGCAATGAGTAGACTGAGTTTCTGCCCACCTCTTTGACCCAGCTTTTTGGTTTGTAATCTTTCCATTGTGAACAACTTTCTGTGTCTCTGCTCACAACTTCCAGTCTGAAGGTCCTGTGTGGGTTTTGGTAGCTTTGCTCTGAATGATGGCAGTGAAACCCAAGGACCCGACTGCACTCTGGGAAAGAGGTGGTTACAGAGGCTGGAGCTCTACAGTTTCAGACTTGGCTATAGACTAATAAAATGCAGAATGTAAATGTCAAAATTTCTTCCCTTGTATGATTTCTCTTCAGAGTTATTTCCTTCAAAGCGATAGCAAATGTATGATATCTTCTGGATTTTGCAAATAAGTGCAGTCTCACAGCCCAAATTAGCTCATGGATTGCTTGAGGTTATCAGCCCTTATAGCATGTGATCAAAAATCTTCCAGGTTCAGAATTACAGAAGTAACGGGAGTTGTGCTGTTCTTATGCTACAGTTAACTTTGAGTCTCATTTTTAATCATGTTGCTACAGTTGACTCCTCTGTAAAACAAAGAGTTATTCTACATTCACCAGAACTTACTAGCAAATATTTTTTCTTGTACCTGCTACTTCTGCTCTTTTTGCAAGTTCTTTTGCAAATGGCAATGCATCTCTGGCTGAGCATCTAGCTGTTGCTTCACCCAAGAGATAGGAGGCCACATTCTACTTCTGATCTCTGTCATGCCAGTAGTTTTTGTCTCTGCCCTACAAAACCATTAATTTCATATTTAAAGGAAGTGAAGGTGGGAATTGTCTAATTTGTAGATATGTGAAGATAACTAAGCTTGGTATCTAGTCAACTAACAGTTGATAGAGATGCAAGAAATTAGTTTACAGCTTCTAACAAATTTTGAATGCTTATTTCAGTAATGGTTAATTTTGTCAGTGATGCACCTATATCTTTCTGACTATTAGTGAAGCCCAGTCAGTATCTCAGATGGTCTCTGTATAACGTGCCAAAAAAATTGTCTGTATTTCTACTAATGTGACTATGGGCCAAGACACGTGTAACTGCCATACATGTGTTCTTATCTTAAGAAACCCACCTAAAACCCAACCAAGCATCTCCTTTCATCTGTAGGAGTAGTGATTTCAACAGTGATTTCTTTGATCATTGGCTCTATGTTGGACAATTCAGATACTGTATACACAGATATACTCTTTTGGGGCATGGCAGAAGTTAATGTTCTATAGTTAATAAAGGAAATGTGATTTAATGTTGCATTTTCAAGAGTTACCTCTATTCTACCTCTTTCTTAATGTTGTTCCCCCATTGTATTGTGTGTGGGTTTGATTGTGTTTAAAAAAAAAAAAAAAAAAAAGTGTGGATGTTGTACAGATTCCTGCTGTATTGTGTGTGGGTTCATTGTGTGTTTGTGTGTGGGTTTTGGTGTTTGTTGGTTTTTGTTTGATTGATTTTAAATCAGTGGATGTTTCACACATTCCTACTGAAATGATGTGTCCCCCACAACACTCAGTTACTGAAAAATGTTTTGGTTGCAGCAGTGTCTTATTGTTTGTCAAAAGGTCTTTGAAGTAAGTTCTGTCGTGTATAGTGTTATAAATGAAGCCTTAAAGTTAGTGCCGTGCTAATAAAAGTACCCAGTTACAAAAGCTAGTCAGGTTAGCCAGTGCTGGTTATGACAGCTGTGTAAATACTGATATATTCTGGGTTTTAGCATGGAAAACACTTACTGAAAAATCAGTGGAACTGTTACTAACTATATAGCCTCATGTTTTTGGACTAGAAGCTGTAGCTGTAATAGAGAATCCTACTCAGGATCCAGTGCTGGAATGTAAAGTTCTGCATAAAAATGTTGTGGCAATTTGTTTTAATGTCCTTGCTGGCAATATGATAACAGTACTTTTGATGGTCACAATGTGTTTTGCCTCCCTGTCAGCATATACCAGAATGACTTCGTCTTACTGGACTGCTGCTTTATTTAAAAATGTAAAGACTTTTTAGTCATTAGAATATTCCTAATTTAGGTGGTGTAAGTCTTAAGCATGTTATAAAAGAAGGAATAATTTAAACAATTATAGAGCTATACAGTGGTGCTTAAAATGCAAGATTAAAGAAAAAGCCCCATTCCCCGATCAATAGCAACTGACAAATCCCATTTGCTGGGATGCTGATTCCTCTGTTTTTCTTAGGAGGCTATTGGAAAGGGAATCCAAAAATAAGTTCTAGAAATGTAAAGAGCTGGTTCTGCTCAAATCTAAGATAAAAATCTACAGTCTTCCTTGTGTAGTAACCTTCTTTCACAAGTATAGCAGTTTACGTAATTCCATACTATCTGAGTTAATACATCTGAGACTGAGTGGCCTTTGGTGTCAAAGCTTGCTGACTTAGGTTTTCAGATTCTGGTGTTATCAGATAGTAAGCATACTTCTAACAGCTTTGTTCTTTAAATATGAACAGTAAAACTGGTGTTTCTAATGCAGCTTATCTGCCTGTATATATTTCCATTCCATGCTGTGGAATTTGCATAATTACACCTAAAGACAAATCAGATTTCCAAGGTTACTTCCTGTGAAAATATATTTGTGTGCCAAATTACTAGTAACCCTCTGTCTCAGAGGGTTACAGAAGAATTTGATGGGGTTGAATGGGATAGTAGTGGATTTGGTATTTTAATAAGTTGCTCCTCCCCGAGGAAGTCCTCTTCCTTATCCTCATTTTAGATATTCCTGTGACTGGGATCCACAAGATGTATACTCCAATCCTTTGGGTTCTAAGATATCCTGTTCATTGTGAGCTCCTTTTGTGTGTTCCTGAAAGCCCTTCAACTTCTCGTAGAGTAGAGCTAGGGTCAGTATGCAGCTGGGTGACCCCGTGGCAATGTTGTTCTCAGTGACATTTGCTGTTACCTTTCTGGTAGCCAGGACTTGGAGAATGTTCGGTAACCTATGGCAACACAATCTGACTGCAGTCAGCTGATGTACCACCTTCTTACGTGACTGTGGCACTTGGATTGTCTGAAGCATAGGGTACTTGCCCTTGGTAGCAATAGTGATCTTGTATTTATCTTGTGATTTATAAGTTAAGTGTTGAGCTTAACTAGTAGATGTAATCTGCCTCTAACTTGAGTACACTAATCTTTATTCTATACTCTGCAGTACTAGTGTATTTTTTTATATATATATATACACCTTTACTCTTAGCCTTAATTAGAAATATGTTGGTTTTGCTTTCTCTCTCCCAGGGACAAGGCTGGTGGATATGGAATCCAGGCACTCGGTGGAATGTTAGTTGAGTATGTCCATGGAGACTTCTTGAACGTGGTGGGATTTCCTCTGAATCACTTCTGCAAAAAGCTAGCAGAATTGTACTATCCGCCCCCTAAACATAATATACAACATAAAAAGTATGACTCTATCCCTTCTGTGGACACTTTTGAGAACCTAAGTGATGGAGAAAGTGAATCTTCAAATTTCACAGAGCATAAAGCTGCTAGTAAGTTGGACAACAGTGGGATGTGTTCCTCAGGAACTATTTACAATTACGAAAACAGTTCTAGTGTCAAAACTGGTTTTATGGTACCTTTGGAAAATCAGAATGGAGTGTCGGAAAGTGCAGCAAAACTTCCATCTAAAATTCTAGAGCTGATGGATGGTTTTAGAGCTTCAAAGGTAAGGGAAGAAATAAAACTACTTATGGCATTGCTGACTGTGTGATTGTTTCATTGGACTTCAATATATAGCAGGTAATGTGAAATACTTGAGACGGGCTAAGAATGTATTAGCAATTAGTGTAAAAACACCACTGAAGAGAGCTGAAACTTCTGGGGCAGTGCAAACACTGCTTTTTTTTTTGGTATTTGGTTTTATCTGTTCTATGACATTTCAGTTACCCATTCAAGGAAAAAAAAAAGTCTCTTGAGAGGGGAAAAAAGTCTTCAGAACTTTTTTGTACTTGCATGATGGACCTCAGGTATGAACAGTGTAATTGTGCTTCCAGGGTGTTTGGAAAGAGTATGCTCATGCCTCCCATATATGCCTTTTCTCATCTAATTAAATGCAGTTTATGCAAGATTATAATGTATCTTTTGTTAGCTACATCAGTGATTTTGGTGTAATTGGGAGGATTCAGAATAACAGAATGACTTCAGAAGTAGAACACTTAACTCTGCAAGTTAAGTGGAATGCTGTAGGGAAACTTCAAAATGTTTTAAGAAATTTCTCACTAATATTGTGTTTGATTTATTTTTTTTCCCCAATCACAAGAGCATGATCAAGCAGGAAGTTACTTGTACATACTGTTCAAAGAAAGCATTTAATATGGTTAGCTTATCTGACTTAAAACTGCGACAAGAATTCTATTTTATTCCCCTTCTAACTTCTAATGCTTAGTGTTAAATTCTGTGGAAGATTTTTTTTTTTTAATTCCCTATTAAGGAGATTATTTTTATATCCTGTTTCATGTTACAAGTGTCTTTAGCTGGTAATTTCCCTGCAGTATCTGATGGAGATGCACACATAATGGCTTACAAACAGGTCACGTGCTCTGTGTAGCAGCCAAGTGTGATGAGAAATGAGTAGCTGGACATTTTATCTTCTGCCAAATTTCTACTCGCAGCTCCAGTGTGGTGAAGACAGTAGTGAAGAAGGTGATGGAGAAATGAACATTAATCATTCTAATAGATCACTGGTCTTCATCAAGTTATTGACGTTTTAGGAAGAAATGAAAAAGCTGTTAAAGTGGCAGTGAAATTACAAACCTGGAACTAAAGATTTAAAAAATTTGAGGGGGTGTGGATGGAAACATGCAAGATGGTGAATAATGGTTTTGCTGAAACAGCAGGAAGTTGTACTCAGATCTGAAGGAAAAACATAGTTTGATCACTGTAGATCTGTGGGTGTGCTGCTTGCAGGCATGCAAAACTGTTCTGAGACGTTTGGGATAAAGCAGCCTTCAGACTGCTGTGTTTGTGAACTTGCTTGTGTACTCACAGGAGCGAGTTTTGATGTACTTGAGTGAGTGACGTGATGCTTCGCATTTCTTCAGTTTAAGTAGAAAAGATATGCAGAATCATCAGCATTTTGTTGCATGTTATGTACACTGTTTACAGTGATGTGATGCCAAATTGAGGTTTGTGTAGTGAGAGACAGTGGGGGCTGTAAATTGAAGCAGAAACTTTCCTTTCCCACCATTCCATACAGTGATCATCTAGTCCAACTGCCTGAGTTGCTTGCAAGGAGATAGAATCTGTGTTGCTATGTGTGCTTCTGCTCCTGTCCTCTACATAAGTTCCTTGGGTTTAGGTGTTTTAACTCTTTCACAATACTGAAACAACAGAATTGCAAATTAATTTCCAGCGGAAAGGTGTATATATCATCACATATTGTTGACTTTCCTCTCTGATTTGATTGTCTCACCTCTACAAGTTCAGTTAAGTTTTTCAGCTTATTCACCTGCATTGCCCATGGGTTTTTCTTCACTGTCAGGCAGTAGCTGATCTCTCTCCCTCATGCCACGTGTACATGTCCTGTTAGGGTGTGCATGTAGCACAGTTGTGCTCTGAAGTTGTATTCTTTTTTTTTTTTTTTCCTTTGATTAAACAGACCAACATAACAACTGAAGTTGTTACACTGCATTAGTGAAGTTTCCCAGTTCCTTACTTTTTGGATATATCAAATTTCATTTGATCTTTTGGCATCGGTTCAGATGTTTAAGAATGTTTGACCTTATGGAACAAGCTTATAGTTCAGGATATTCTCAATATCTGAATAAAGAGATGGTTTTTATACAAAAGCTGCATTCAAGATTATTTTGAGTTCACTTCTCTCCCAAATACCTCTGTTTAAAAATCTGTTACTTGGCTAGGATAATGAAACTCTCTGAGAAAGAAGGAAATAGAGCAATTGATAGTAGTTTTGTTAAATTGTGTTGCATTTCTTAAAGAACAATAGTTGTGTAGAATAATTCTAGGCAAAAGGTATAGATCTTTCGTTTCTTGATTTCACTCGTTTAAACACAGCATGCTAACCATTTTTTCCTACATTTAGGCACTGTTTGTAGCCTGTAAGCTGAAGATATTTGATCATCTGAAAGATAAAGGTCCACTGAAAGCTGTGGATATTGCAAATGAGATTGGAACCTCTGTGTGTGGAACAGAAAGACTCCTTGATGCATGTGCTGCTCTTGGGTTATTGGAGAAAACATCAGAAGGTGACTATTTCTCCTCCTACCCAACTGCATATAGTACTGAAAGACATGCAGGACTGGAAGAGATGCTTTGAAGGTGACAGGGTCTGACTTGATATTGTGGGTAACTTGGATTTGGAGGAAACGGGAATGGATTGTTGTTTCTTTGCTTTCAGTATTAGTAGCCAGAATTATGTAATTTGCGGGAAGATTTCATCTAATTAACACATTCAGACCTCCTTTGCAGAATCCTTAGGTTGCTTTTGCTCTCTAGACATAATACTGATCAAGTTTATTAGAAAAAGTTATGTGGACAGTCCCAAGTACCAGCGTAATAGCTCCAATGTGTCATCAGCGCTTGTGTCACAACAAGCCCATGCAGCACTACAGACTCGGCGAAGAGTGGCTTGAAAGCTGTCTGGCGGAAAAGGACCTGGAGGTGTTGATTCACAGCTGGCTGAACATCAGCCAGCAGTGTGCCCAGGTGGCCAAGAAGGCCAACAGCATCCCTGCTTCTATGCAAAACAGTGTAGCCAGCAGGACCAGGGCAGTGATCATCCCTCTGTATTCAGCACTGGTAGGGCTGCAACTTGAATCCTGTGTTCAGTTTTGGGCCCCTCACTACAAGAAAGACATTGAGGTGCTGTAGAGAGTGCAGAGAAGGGCACTGAAGCTGGCAAAAGGTCTGGAGCCGAAGTCTGAGGAGCCGCTGAGGGAACTGGGGCTGTTTAGCCTGGACAAAAGGAGGCTCAGGGGAGACCTTATTGCTCTCCACTACTACCTGAAAGGAGGTTGTAGCAAGTTGGGTGTCGGTCTGTCTTCTCCCAATTAGCAAGTGGTAGGACAAGATGAAACAGCCTCAGATTTTTCCAGGAGAGGTTTAGATTGGATATTAGGAAAAAATTCTTAATGGAAAGGGTTGTCAGGCATTGAAACAGGCTGCCCAGGGAAGTCGTTGAGTCATCATCCCTGGAGGTGTTTAGAAGATGTATAGATGTGGTGCTTAGGGACATGGTTTAGTGTTGAACTTGGCAGTACTAGATTACTGATTGGACTCGATGATCTTAAGGGTCTTTTCCAATCTGAATGATGCTGTGATTCTATCTAAAATAAGAACCAAATTCCATTCCCTGCTGCAGCAATGCAAAGTCACAGCTGGCAGCAGAGAATCGAGGTTTTAATGAGGATTGCTCTGCAACATGTCCCTCTTCACAGACAACAGCTTAAATTCTAGTGCCCTTAACTGTAACAGTGCTTGAAGGTGTATGTAAGTGAGGGAGTCAGTATTATGATTAACTTTTTCAGTCTGCACTATGTAGTTATAAATTTCCATATGCATAATTTACATCATAAGACTTGAAATGGTCAAGTGCCAAGAGAAAGAAATAAAGGAGGCTTTCAACTCTGTTAGAGGACAAGACCAAGGAGAAAATTCTGAAGGCAAAGCAAACTGGAGAAAGTTTGAATTTACGGGAATGAAAAGCCATGATCTAAAGAAAAATGCAGTCAAGAATGAAGACCTTCCAGTATTCTTCCTTGAATATCAGATGTATAACTGAGGTATTGTGGTTTAAAAAAAAAAAAAAAGCCCAACTATATCCTGTGGCATCTAAATTATTTCTACAAAAGAAGTACCTGCTCCTTTAAGAATGAGCAGACCTTTAGAATTATTTGATATAAAACTCTTCACAAAAATTGTGATCCTAAGATCAGCACTTGCTAGATCTTTAACAGCTAGACATGAAAACATGCTTTCAGATTTTAAATGACAGTTGTAAAGTACTGAAACGAAGCTGGTTGCAATTGTTTTCTTCCTATAAGGTTACAGAAATACAAATTCAGCGAATACCTACCTAACTTCAGATGGTGCATACTCGCTTCATGGCTACATTATCCACTCTAATGACCACGTTTGGCCTCTCTTTACACACTTGGAGTCCGCTGTCAAAGAAGGCAGCAGGCAGAACCATCGGGCCTTTGGAAAGAAAGCAGAGGATTTATTTAAGGTAAACTCTTTATTAGTATCAAAACTCACTGTGAGGAGTCCAGAACTGATCTAGGGTCAAATGGAGACTGAGCTGTCTGAGAAAGTGGGTCAGTTTAAAAAACTGTAGAAACAAAATGCAACTTGCTAGCCTCAGATTTCTGTTCCCTTCATCTTTAGGTTCTAAAGTGCTGAAGCAATCACAGAATATACTGGGAAATTCAAGTGCTAATGAAAATTCTCCGGCCAAAGTGTTGTCCCTCCAGCTAACACACTCTCAGAACAACCATTGGGCCTGTTTAATTTACATTTTTGTGGCCTTTTTATAACACAAGGTAGTACTTTATCACACATGCACTCCTTCTGTATTGGATGCCGATCACTTGTTACTGATATGCATCCAGTTCAGTCAGTGCTGACTGTGTAATCAAATCTGTTTTCAAAGTTGCTTTGTGTTGATGCAGTGGAGAAGGGATGCATTCTCTTTTAATGAAGGTTTGTAGTTTTGTATGTGCCTCAAGCTGGTAAATATTGATGATAATCAGCTTATATCTCTGTAGCACTCCTTTTCTAATGCTGGCCCAGGTGGATGTGTTCAGAATGGAGAATCACTTGGGGTTATAATTAGCCTAATTTATCAGTTATCCACCTGATGAAGCAGGTTGACTGGCATCAATATTTGTGCCTGTTTAAGGAGAGGGCTGGTAGAGTGAGCAGGAGAATATGTCAGGACTCTATCTCTAACGGTAGTGCTGGGTTAAAGTGTACAGACTACATACTGAGGTTCTTAATTTGTACTTCTAGATGCTGATGAAGCCTGTTTCCTAAAGGAGATGTCTGCATCCCTCATATACAGTTGATGGAAGGAAATAAGGGGGTTTGGAGACTTAAGAAGGTCCTGTTAGGCTAATGTTAGTACCTGGATTACTGGTGGACAGAACCTTCTTTAGGAATCCTTCAAAGGCTATGTTAAAGGAAGTTTAGATACTTTGCTTTAGGATAGCTGCTGCAGTGGATGGTTAAATTTATGTGCGAATTAAGTGTTTTAACATAGGTGAGCTTGATTTTGTCCTTTATTAAACATGTGGATTAGCAACCTGAGTTTGCTTGGGTGGTGCTTGTGGCAGGAGTCACTACCAGTTCAGGCTTGTGCTCCATACGTGTACAGCATAGTATGTCCAAGTAGAATATACAGTCTGCCTGTGGCAGTATGCATACCACAGCCTGGAGATACTTTCACTTAGTGGTAGCTGTAAAGCCAGACATAACTGATAAAATCTGTATGAAAGTGAGACGTAAAGGGGTTCATGCTTATGTATCATTTTAAAGGTAAAGGCATTGAGTTCTGGTATTGAATGCTTTCTTCTCATCTCATAAAAAACCCAGTACGAACTTTAATGTTTCTAGTTTAAGTTGTGGTCCAATAATCTAGTTATTTTCCCATCATGGGAGAATAAATGTCAGAATTAAATGAAAGCAATTTGTGAGTAGATCAAGAAGAAGGAGGAGCACTTTAGGAGACTGAAAGAAAAAAAACAATTCATTCTGTCCTTTCACACAGTGTGAAGTCTGGAGCCATCTTACTGTGGAGTGAATGTGTTAGTAAATCTATATCAAAGGCACAATATTTTTTTAAAAAGAACTTTTCAGATTACCCCTTCTCTCTGTTACACTGCCCAGCTTCAATGGGCAGAAGTGTCAAATTTAATTTTAATTTGAACCAAGACAGGTTCAAACCAGCTAAGTGTATGTCATTTGAGATGCAGTGCAAAAGATGTCTATGTGATGAAAACTTTGGAGAGGATGCAAAATCTGCTTATCATTACAGTGAAACAGCAAAGGACTTTGGTGAGCAATTAGTCAATGGTACTTTTTACTGAACTAATCTTAATGGTGTGCACCTATTGCCTTGGTTGTACATAGTTTTGGTTAAGTAACAAAAATAGTTTTCAGGTAATGAGGTTTTTTTTCCCCCCCTTTTTTAGGACTATTATCACAGCCAGGAGGTGAAACAACGTTTTATGGCTGCCATGCACAGCATTGCCCACCTGACAGCAAGAGATGTGGCTACAGCATTTGATCTTTCACAGTTTAAATCCGCTTGTGATTTAGGAGGTATTGACTGTAATCGAACTTGTATACAAATTAGAGGGAAAAGCTTGATTTCAGTTCCATATTTTATTATTTAAAACATACTTTTTTTTTTTGCTAGAACTGAATAATATTATCTACTGTTACTTTTATGGTATTGTAATGTCAGAACAAGAGGGCTGAGGGTTAACTGAATGCAGATTTACTTAGATGGTATTTGAGTAGTTTGAAATAAGCGACTGTTTGTCACTATCAGCTCCATTTTCAACTGTGTTTTGGTATGTCCAAGATTTTCAAAAGTAATGAAGATTGATTTCTGAACCCTTCTGTTTTGGGGTGTCAAACTTGAAACACTGCACTGCTAGAACAAAAGGTTTTGGTTCTTTTAGAATTGGTTTGTTTTGTGTGTTGTTTTAATAATTAATATCTAAGATGACCTCCAGAATGTCGAAGACCAATTATACACCTGCAGAACTCCTCTTGTTAGTGTCCTTTTTCACCCTGTGCTTGGAGTTGCACAGAGGGAGTGTTATTACATAGAGAAAGATCCACTGAAGGAAGAACACTTCATTTAGTGTCTGGGGAGGCTGACAGCACATCAGAGGAATTAACACAATACCGGTGTGACCTTTGCCACTTGTGCAGAGACTCCAAGACTTTACCATCCCTGTCCTTCACTGTGCCGGACAGTATTTGTCCAACTTCAGATATCAGCGCTTGGTAAATAGTTCTAGTGCTCTTCATCCACTCTTTTCATTAACGTTCTTCTACGCCTGCAAAAAAAACCCTGAGGTACTGGTGTCAAAGGTCATATCAGCAATTCTATGACAGTAAGGAGTCATGTCTGCATTCCCCAAGCTCTAAAGGACTGCTCTGTCCATCAAGAAGTGCTATTGCTAATGTTAATTGTGGAGCTGACTTTCTGTCTCTAATTCTGATTTGGTGTCTCTTTTTTCATGCTATATACATCCTCGTCTTTAAAAATGTCTGCAAATGCTAGGAGAAAAGACTTGATTTGACTTTTTTAAACTTTCAACAGGTTGCACTGGAGCTCTGGCTCATGAATTAGTACAACTATACCCAAATCTCAAGGTCACAGTGTTTGATCTTCCAGAAGTCATTGCAAACATCTCTTACTTTCAGCCTTCAGGACAATGCACAGCTCCAGTGACGTTTGTGTCAGGTAAACATAACACATGAATTTTTGTCTTCTGTTATTTTGGAGCACAGAACAGGCTCTTGTGCTACAGAAAATAGTGTGCCACGCTGCTGCAAGCCCAAACATATCCTTAGTACCAGGCAGTGTAGGCTCATCCATGCTGAATGGGGACATAGTACTTTTTCAAGCCTGTGGGGATAAAAAGAAACTGGCTGCAGTTGGAGAATATGGATAAATAAGTATGAATTAGTAATTTCTGAGTACCACTGAGAGTAGAGGCTGTGTGTCCTCTCAGGCTTTTTTAGGTAAAATCAACATGGTAGCTTCAAAGGACTTTGTCTCCTTCCTTGCTTTAGGCTTTCTCTCCACTTTCTTACAGAATTGTCACCTGTGATCTGCTCTTCTCTTTAACTACACTTTCTTTGTCTGCAAATCAGTGCGTCCTATGCCCGTTCTTTCTTGTTTCTTTTTTTACCCTGCCAAAGCTCCTAGTTCCTCTGCAATGTATTAATTTCATTTTGTAGGAAAGTACTCTGTGGTTTCTTTAGGAATGTATTAACTCTGCTTTCAAACAGGTGACTTCTTCAAGGATAATATTCCAGAAGCAGATCTTTACATTCTTTCACGTGTTCTTCATGACTGGTCTGATGAAAAGATACATGTGCTGTTAAGCAAGATATCAGCTGTTTGCAAAACAGGTAAGTTTTTTTTCATCTTGTGGGCTTAAAGGTACATGTTAACACATAAACATAATGAGCAATCATAAGTTCATAAAAACAAACAAAACAAAAAGCACCCCAAACCAAACAAACACCCCCTACACACAAACCAAACAAACCAAACAAACAAAAACAAAACCACAAAAAAACACCCACATATTTTTCTCTCCAGTCATAGTAGCTTTTGAATGTCTATGCTTGCATTATGGTAATACCTACTAAGAAAAAAGGAAACAAAGCTGCTAATAAAACTATATAAAACAAGCTCTTACTATAGTTGCAGACTTTACATACAATCATGTTCTCTCTCCTATCTGTGCCATGCCCAGTCTTTCTTACTAAGACTTATCTCATAAAATAACTGTGTATGTGCTTATTTGTATATATTCAAGTAGTCAAATTAAAGTTCCTTTAATTAATCAAGAAGCAGCAGTTTATTTTGCTATTGTTTTGCTATCTCAATAGTGCCCAGAATATGGTAAACTGGAGTTCAGCACTACTTTATGCACAGATTTTGTGAGATATAGGTTGCCTCTTCTGTTTTCTCCTACATTTGAATCATAGAATCTCTTAAGTTGACAGAGACCCATAAGGATCATCAAGTCCAATTCCCTGCTCCTCACAGGACTACCTAAAACTAAAATGTAGGACTAAGAGTGTTGCTCAGACACTCCCTGAACTCTGACAGGCTTGGTGCTGTGACCACTTCCCTGGGGACCTTATTGCAGTGACCGACTGCCCTCTCAGTGAAGAACCTTTTTGTAATATCCAGTCTGAACCTGCCCTGATGCAGCTTCATGCCATTTCCTTGTCTCCTGTCACTGGTCACCAGAGAGAGGAGACCAGCGCTGCTGACCCCCTCAAGGAAGTTGTAGATGGCAATGAGGTCACCCCTCAGCCTTCTCCAGGCTAAACAAACCAAGTGGCTGCAGGTGTTCCTCGTAAGTCTTGCCCTCCAGACCTTTCACCTTCTTGGTTGCTCTCCTCTTGACACACTGTAATAATTTGATGTCTTCCTTATGTCAAGGAACCCAAAACTGCACACAGTGCTCCAGATGGGGCTGTGTCAGTGCAGAGTAGTGTGGGACAGTTGCCTCCCTCAACCAGGTAGCAATGCTGTGCTTGATGTGCCCCAGGACATGGCTGTCCCATTTGGCTGCTGGGGCATGCTGCTGACTCATATTTGGACAGTATTAAAGATCGAAGGAACAGACTAAAAGCAGAAAAGCCTGACTGCTAAGATCAACTGTTTTCTTAATCCAACAGGATTAACTGTAGTTATGAAGTTTGTTTTTTTTTTTTTTTTTTTTTTGTCATAGGAGACCACTCAAAATTAGATCTAGGCCATAAAGCATTATCCTGTTTATAAATTATGAAAGAAAACTGTGAGCTATGGCAGATGCTTATAGGAAAGTCCATTAAAACACTAATCTGAGGGACCACTATAACTGAACAAAACATTAGAAACTTGAAGCTAGAAATACTTTATTGAACCACTTTTGGTTGTTTTGGAAATGCAGGAAGTGCCTTGCTATTGGCTGAAATTGTGCTCGATGAACAGAAGACACACCCTCCTAGAGCTGTACTACAGTCCCTCAGTATGACTGAAGGCAAGCAGAGAAGTGGCTCAGAATATAAGCAGCTACTGGAGAAATATGGATTCACAAATGTAGAAGTTAAGATCACAGGAAACTTACTAGATGCTCTTTTGTGCTTCAAGAAGAATCTGTCATCATAGTGTGCCCAGAAGCAAACTGGGATGCTGAATTTTTACAACACTTGTGCAATTTACCTATCATCAACCACCACATATTGTCACTTTAGGATCATTTTGACCCTTTATCAGAAGGCCTTGAATAATAGTTGGACTGCAGCTTCAGCAGGAGTGAGTTCTATGCATTTAAAAAGTGGGGCAGGCTAAAACTCCTATGTATTAAATACCTACACGTCCAGTTATTTTGGCTAGCTTACAGACCATATTAAGCTCAGACTTGACGTAGATGTATAGGATGGCAAGTTAAAACTACAGGCTTTTATGAGCCACATTAATACCTTTGTTTTCTTGAACTTTAAAATTAAAGAGAATTATCTCTCTACAGTGTATTCAGTGGTTACTTCTCATTTTTACCAGAAATGAAGAAGAAAAAAAAAACTACCATCTGTCTGAATTTGAGGATGCTAGCCCTCTTTTTTCATGTTTTTATGGGGCTTTAATAAAAAACATCTCAAGGATTCAAGGATACCCTTTTTAAAGTACATTTTTCACAGGCAAAAGTGAAAATAGGACAAACCTCCACCATCTTCCTACAGCAGCTATAATGTCAGAGAAACTTCAGCAGCCTCTGCCTTCCAGCCACAGAATGTTCCCACACAGCCTGCAGTTGAGAGCTGTTCCTATCAGTTTCAAGTTTTTCTGAATGTGGTTAAATGGCCATAGATGCTTTCTGTCATGCATGTGTGTATGTATATATGTATATATATATATATATATGTGTGTGTGTGTATACATATATATATATCCCATATCTTCAAGTAATTTGTCACTGATGTCACATTTTCTAATGTTTATTTTTTCCTGATACTTCATTGATATTTATTTTTTGTCTTTAAAGTGTATTTTATAGTGCAAGCCTTCCTGGAGATTAAACTTACACTTTCAAACTCACTTTCTTCTCTATCAGTTGTGAGTTTCTTGCCTGTCATGCTTCTGCAGCAATAATCCCAATAAAACAATGTAAAAGAAGCCGTGCCTATGCTGAATCACCCACCTCAGGAAATTAAAGGGAGTTGATGGGCAAGGTAGAGAGTTGCATCTGCCTGGTAGATTGTGTCTTATTTTACTTAATCAGAAGTTACTTTGCTCTTTGAGCAGGGAGTAAAGCGGAAGTGCCACCGTGATACAATTCATCATGAGAAACATGCTTACTACACAGCATTGCAGCTGCACAAAATCAGGGAAATGTCAGATTTTAAACACACTGGGGACTTTAATTCTTAGCAGAAGGTTTTTATGAATGGAAATTTGATTGATCTCATTTGTATAGACATTTAGGGAGATAACAGTTGGCACACCTGTAACTGTCATGGACTTTAAAACTATGCCTCTAAGTACTATGTGTGAGACTGTAAAATTTGAATAGAATGTACTCAGCTACCACACAACCTCAGCGTACTCTGTGATTAAAGCACAACACTGTATGCACACTAAGCATTAGTCCTGTGGGCATGGTGTCTGTGGTAATGCACTGCAGCTTTGCACTCACAGGATAATTAAACATTGGAGCAGGTTGCCCAGAGTGGTTGTAGAATCTCTGTCCTTGGAGGCTGGTGGCCTCCTCCCTGCCCTGGGTCAAGACAAACCACCACATAAGATGCAAGGCCAAAAGACAATGAGTAAAACAGTGCTTGTTTTGTCAGTAGCCCTCCCTTGGCTTCCCGTTTCCCCTCATGGGTCTGAAGATGAAGGAAGAGGCTGTATGTAAACAGGATCATTTAAGTTCTGCTTGTATCCCTAGGTCAGTCCCACCACAAAGACCTCAATTCCTACAGAAATAATGTACAATGTTGACTTTTGCACTCTTTCTGTAATGTTCACTATCCACTCTTTTGTCTGCTTGGCACAATTTCAACATGAATGTGAAGCAGCAATGTATCCCAAAGAGATGCAACTTTTATTCCTGTCTTAACTGTTTTCTATAACCCTCAAGCCAATTCTACCAAAGTCAGCCCTTCTTCCCCTAAATGCAGAGACGTGACTTGACTTGTGAGTGTTTGATCCCTCTCTAGTGGGGAAGGGAATTTCCTGGGTTTGTGAGAGGAGTGGGTTATACATTTAATAGTGGATTAGTCATTTAATAGGAGAGCAAATCCATACATGATAAATGAAATCACCTGTGTCTTTTACTTTGCACATTTATATATGGTAACAGAAATTCTCTTGCCCTGATAATAGATTAGTGTTGTTGCATGTGTTTGTTTTTAAATTAGGCTGTGGGGTTTTGCTGGCTGAAATGGTATTGGATGATGAGAAGAAGAACAGGAGCACAGCTCTGCTGCAGTCTTTGAACATGCTTGTGCAGACAGAGGGAAAGGAGAGAAGTGGCTCTGAATATCGAGGCTTACTGGAACAACATGGATTCACAAATGTCAAAATCAGATTGACAGGAAATTTGTTAGATGTCATTCTCTGCATTAAGACCTAGAAAAAAATGGATTTTTTAAATAAAATCTGGATATCTATGGTCATGTTTTGTAACTATGCAAATACATTCTCAGTTTCCTATCAGTATCGTAAAGAAGAAATGCTCTGTCAGCTTTCTGAAGTTACTTTTAATAAGGGGAAGAGATTGATTGTGTTTATTTTGAACTTGAATAAAATGATGCCAGAACATTCCAGCATCATTTGACAGCAGTGATACTGTGGCTGCCCAACACCTGTACTGTCCTCCGAAACAAGTCTCCAGCTGCAGATGGTGTACACAGCCCTCCACCAGTGTTCGCATTGCTGAGAAATCACAGTTTCTCCATACTTGGTGCAATTTGAATAGTCTGGGGTTTAGACCAGCACACATTGCTTTGCCCCTGTTTCAGGAAATTACTGCAAATATAATTTCAATACTCCATCACCATCTATTTTAATAACATTTTATGTTACGCTCTCTACTGTAAATAAGGAAATATTCTCTAATGACGCCTGGAAACTGCTACTGCAATGGCATAGTCAAGATTGGAAACAGGAGAACTGGAGCAGCAGGTTCTCAGGAGAGTCAAGAGAGACTGCTCTGCTCTATGTGGGGTTTCTGGAAAAAGGCAGTTGTATAAAAACAGAAGTTTCATTTGTGATTATAATTGGAGATTAAATGTGGGGGCACCACATTTGGTTCAAGAACATCCTTCTTTTCAGCCCACTTAATTTGTGAGCTCTTAGGAAAGTGGATAGCAGAATATAAGATTAGATAAAGAACAGAAAAGGAAAAAAGTGCAGAAACAGAAGGAAAAGCACAGTGCTAAAGGGAGAACCATTTCCTCAGTCAAATCTGAGCTCCCAGGGTGAATGGGACAGGACAAGTATTGACTGAATAGTCTCCTATAACAAAAGTTATGTATGTTTTGCCTTAATTTTTCAAGTTGACATTTCAAGAGTCCCAGAGTATGTTCGTTTTTACTCAGTAGAAAAAGTTATGGGGAAAAAAATCCCAGCCTCACGCATATTTTGTTGTGCTAGGAGAATATTAGCATGCAGTTATGAGCTTTTTATTGAAAAGAAAAACACCACACTAAGCTGTGTGTGCCTGCCTGAGAATATGCACCCACAGCCTTTCATTAATTACATCCAAAATGCAGGCCTGTAACACTGTGTGCCTGAACCTGTGTGGGCATAGGAGTCACTTCACTGTATCTGTATTATGATTTACCATACAAAATAGCACACAATTTACTTTGTATCTTTTGATGTGCAAAAAAAAAAAAAAGGTGTAGTGACAAAATATATGGTATATCCTACTACAGTAAAAACAAAGGCTGCACCTGGCACATCCTGTTCTCACAACACGCCCTCTGGGAGACACGCTCTCATTTTGAAATCCTGCAAAGTACATAGATGTGTAAGCAGTGGTTTCAGACACCTCAGCTATTGCAACTTCGTGGTTCACCAGTCATCTATTTAAAAAAAATAATGTTTGGCTTTATTTACTTTTGCAGGAATCATCCATTAAAAGTGAAAGCAATAATAAAAGGTGTGTGTGAACTAATGCCCTCCAGCTAGAACTATTTCAAGACTTAGTTTTAGAAATAATAGGTATAATTTCCAACAGAATTTTGGCCATTAGTTGTAAAATTTCACTCTCAGCGTACAACAAAATTAGCAGAAATTACTGATGGAGACCAGGCCTGAGTATGTAGGGGGCCCTGCCATGATTGCCTACTCAGGCAACCTGCAGAAAAGCTTTTCACAGCATATAACTGAGCACCCAAACAAGCCAGGAGCACACTTGCCCATCGCTGACACCAAGCTGAGTGGTGCAGTTGACACCCCTGAGGGAGGGGATGCCATCCAGAGGGACCTGGACAAGCTCAAGAAGAGGGCCCATGCAAACCTCATGAGGTTCAACAAGGCCAGGTACCAGGTCCTGCACCTGGATGGGAGCAAACCCCAGTATCAATGTGGGCAGGGGGATGAAGGGATTGAGAGCAGCCCTGCAGAGGAGGACTGAGGGGTACTGGGGATGAAAGACTGGACATGAGCTGGCAATGTGCACTTGCAGCCCAGAAGGCAAATCATATCTTGGGCTGCATCAAAAGGAGCATGGCCAGCAGATTGAGGGAGGTGATTCTGCCCCTCTGCTGTGCTCTGCTGAGACCCCACCTGGAGTCCTGTGTCCAGCTCTGGAGCCCTCAGTACAGGAAAGACATGGACCTGTTGGAGAGGGGCCAGAGGAGCAACAGAAAAATGATCAGAGGGCTGGAACAGCTCTGCTGTGAGGACAGGCTGAGAGAGTTGGGCTTGTTCAGCTTGCAGAAGGCTCTGAAGAAACCTTATTGTGGCCTTTCAGTACTTAAAAAGGGCCTATAAAAAAGATGGGGACACACTTTTTAGCAAGGCCTGTTGTGACAGGACAAGGGGCAATGGTTTTAAATGAAGGGAGGGGAGATTCAGGCAAGACATGAGGTAGAAATTGTTTACACTGAGGGTGGTGAAACACTGGCCCAGGTTGCCCAGAGAGGTGGTAGATGCCCCATCCCTGGAGACATTCCAGGCCAGGCTGGACGGGGCTCTGAGCAACCTGATCTAGTTGAAGATGTCCCTGCTCAGTGCAGGGGATTGGACTGGATGGCCTTGGAAGGTCCCTTCCAACCCAAACCATTCTATGATTCTGGGATCGTCCCTTTAGGAAACCATGGGTACATTCTCTGGAATTTCATTTTTCTGGATCGGTTCAGTGACAGGCAGAGAAGCCTGGTGATGTGATGCTTGGCACCTCAATGGTGAGCAGGAGGGAACAGAACCTGGAAACACGGGAATGCTTTCGATCGGCATTATCTTGAGGATGGTGAGCACCGAGCAAAACCCGCTGGTACCCTGACAGTGCCCCAAATCCGCGCCCCTCCTCCCAGCGGCTGCTCATGTGGCGTCGGAGCAGCGTCCCCGTCCTGCGCTGGCTTCCAGCAGCCGTCACCAAAGCATCTTCCCTGTTCGCCCGGTTGTCCCGCCCACCGACCGGCCGGGCTCGCAGACCCGCACCCCAAACCCGGTGCTCTGCCGCCTCGCACTCCGCTTCCCGGCCGGTCGTGTGAGGCGTCTCGGCGAGATGTGCCCCGCTAAGGCTGCGCTGGTTCCTGTGAGCTCCACCGAAACGCTCCAGACAGCGGCCGTTGTGAAAAAAAATCTGTGTGAGGAGCGGTGACCTACACACTGCCCTGCGGCCTGGGCGACGCCGGGCTGGGCGGGCGCCGGCGAGGCCTCTCGCCCTTCACAGGTGGCGGCGGCCGCCCGGCCGGCCCGAGGCGCCCTGGGCGACGCGGCGCTGCGCCACTGGCGCCGCAAGGGCGGAGGGAGGGAGCGGCGCACCCCACCACCCCCCGTAACCGCCGCTTTGAACCGGCGCGGCTCCTCCCACCCGGGGAGGTGAGGCCCCGCCTCTGGGGCGGTGCGGCCAATGGGGGGCTGGGGGGCGGGGCCAGCAGGGCCCGGCATTTAGCTCATGCGCGGAGACGATCCCGCCCTTTCAGCCTGAGCGGCAGCAGCGTCTCTTTCCCGGCGGCTCCGGTGAGCGCGAACATGGCGGACCAGGCCATCTCCTTCCTCAAGGACTTTCTGGCGGGCGGCGTCGCCGCCGCCATCAGCAAGACGGCGGTGGCTCCCATCGAGCGAGTCAAACTCTTGCTGCAGGTCAGCGGCGCGGCCGAGCCCGGCGGGAGCGGGGTCAGCCCGTCACGTTCGGCCGCGGGCGCCCGCCGAGGCCGGGCGGGAGGTGGGGAGGGCAGGGAGGAGGGCGGGCGGGCGCGCGCCGCCCACGCGGAATGGAAGCCGCGCGAGGCGGCGGCCGTTGCTGCTGCTGGGGGGGAGGGGGCGAGGGGGGTGTCACGTGGGCGGTGGGCGCTCGCGGCGGAGAAGCCGGTTCCGCTATGCGGGGCGCGGCGCTGCGGCAGGGGCGGGCCGGGGGAGGGGGGGCCGGAGGGAGGGGCGAGGGGGCGGCTGCCGGTGTCACTTCCTGCCGTCCCGCTGCTGGCGCCGGGCGCGCAGAGGGCGAAGGGGGGAGGGCGGCAGCGCGCCGCCATCTTGGTGACCTTCACGTGACGGCGCGGCCGGGCACCGCATTGGCCCCGCGGCGGGGCGGGGCCGGGCCGGTTCGGCGCGCGGGGCCCCGTGTGACCCCTGCGGGCGGGGTGGGGCCGCCCGGCGCCCCAAGGTGACTCCCGTGACCTTCGCGGCGGCCTCGGCCTCGCCGGGAGCGGCGGCCGCTGCTCCGCCGCCGCCTCCCACCTCTCTGGCCGGGAGCCCTCTCGGCGTCAGGCCGTTCTCAGGTGCCCCCTCCCCGACCGTAGGCTGCCCCTGTCAGGGCTGTCACCTCCAGGTCGCTCAGGCCTTCACGTACTTGTCGTGTGGCTGCCCTTGCTCCTCGCAGCTGGCCCTTATCCAGTTCTGGAGAAGCTGGGAAGCAGCGCCTTTTTCCGCTTTTTAGCGTTGTGTGAGATCTCCCATATCTTTGACTGTTCCCTCATGAACGTCCTCTGGTTTCACGTGTGTGTGTAAAACCCAGCCTTGTAACCCAGGCTTATAATTCTTGAGAATTAACTCAAGTTCATCCTCAAGTTCTTTGGTCTTCAAAATATGAGTAAATGACAGTTCTCCTTAGTTTTTTAAGACTCAGACTGACCCAGTAGCTTTTGCTTGGGAGTTTGCTATCATGGTTAACGGAAGCTTAATCTCCATGAGTAGCTGCCATCAGGCATTCAGGCTTAACAGCTCTTGGTTTCATGGTATAAGCAGGCTTAACCCCAGCTGTACGTCAGGCCTGCAGGGGCATATGATCAAACTGCATGTTTTTATTTGCAGGTACAACATGCAAGTAAACAAATTGCCGCCGATAAGCAGTACAAGGGTATCATCGATTGCGTAGTGCGTATTCCAAAGGAACAAGGAGTGCTGTCTTTCTGGCGAGGAAATTTGGCAAATGTCATCAGATACTTCCCAACTCAAGCTCTCAACTTTGCCTTCAAGGATAAGTATAAGCAGGTGTTCTTGGGAGGTGTAGACAAGCACACTCAATTCTGGAGGTATTTTGCTGGTAACCTGGCTTCTGGTGGTGCTGCTGGAGCCACTTCCCTCTGCTTTGTCTACCCCTTGGATTTTGCAAGAACCCGTTTGGCTGCTGATGTTGGAAAAGCTGGTGCAGACAGAGAATTCTCTGGTCTAGGGGACTGTCTAGTCAAAATTACCAAGTCTGATGGTCTGCGTGGCTTGTATCAAGGGTTCAATGTCTCTGTCCAAGGCATCATCATCTATAGAGCTGCCTACTTTGGGATCTATGATACAGCAAAAGGTAAAAGTTCAGAGGGGATCTGACAAACCTATTGTCAAGAGTTGTATTGTCTTTTCATGTCTGTTTCTGGGTGTTAAACTGTCTGTCAGTAGTAACTGTGAGAGTGGAGGTAGAAAGGGAGGGGAAGTATTAGTGCCAACATCAGTGGTGCTGCAGTGTTGAAGGCCACACTTGGGCATGAGTTCTTCCAAATGCCATCAAAGCATGTTGGTAACCATACACAATTACAAGCCTTTTTTTGTTCAGTACTTTACTGTAGTTCTGTTAAAGCAGTTAAGGTGTGTTTAACAGAGTGGGATTGAGTGGTGCTTTTACAAGGCACTTGTTTGTTAGTCTTGACATTTGGGCATAAAGGTCATTGATATTAGCTTATAGTTTAATGTAATTCACAAGGACAATGACTTGATTTGGTGGCATTTATTTCTAGAAAGAGCAGGGAATAGTGAAAACTCTTGTCATGCAATTTAGAAAAGAATCCTTGTGTTCAAATGTTACCTGTTTTGGTTACTGAGAAGAAAATCCTCTGCATTTCCTTAATATTTTTATATTGTATCAGCATGTTTAAAGTTTATCAGCTGTTTTGGTGCAGCTTCAGAGATGGCCTTACAATGTTTCATAATAGTTCTAGTAAAGTAGCTGTCATGTGGTGAGTGAACTGGAGGAGCATGTGCAAGATAAAAAACCTAATTATTTTTTTTTCTGATTGCAGGCATGCTCCCTGATCCCAGAAATACTCATATCGTTATCAGTTGGATGATTGCCCAGACAGTGACTGCTGTGGCTGGTGTGGTCTCCTATCCTTTTGATACAGTGCGGCGTAGGATGATGATGCAGTCAGGACGCAAAGGAGGTGGGCTGTTTATTCGTGCAGTTCTTTAAGCAGCATCAACAAGACAGGGTTCTTTTTTCCAAACAGTCATCTCTGAGCACTTGCAGTTCCCTGTTCCATAAATGATTTAAGTTATGTTTAAACAACATGAGTAAATGCAGTAGCACTCATAACTCATGGTGTTTGTCAGGAATTACTCTGAGGACTTTTCTTTATAGAATATGAAATGGGGAAATGAAATGTCTGTTTGCAGTGACAAATTAAATGAAGTTGACTAGGGGATAGTATAATTGCTGAAAAGAGCACTTAACATTTTTATTTTGTAATTTGGCTTTTAATAACTAGGCAAGCAGACAGGAAGCTTTTCTTTTGCCTGAACTAGGTATTGTGTTACTGTCTTAAAACTGTATTTTGAGACATCACAAAGTAGCTAGGGATACAAAGTAGCTGTTTTGATACAATTATAGGAGTTAAAAATGACTTTTTTTTTTTTTTTTTCTACAGCTGATATCATGTACTCTGGAACAATTGACTGCTGGCGGAAGATTGCAAGGGATGAGGGAGGAAAGGCCTTCTTCAAGGGTGCATGGTCCAATGTTCTCAGAGGCATGGGGGGTGCTTTTGTGCTTGTGCTGTACGATGAATTCAAGAAAGTCATTTAAACAGCCTAACTAGAATTGGAAATCAAGTTGAGCAGATCATGTAGAATAACTACCATTATGGACCATTGACCTTCAAGAAATTCCTGTGAGTCTTATTTATCGGAGCCAGATGATATTTGTAGATGGGGCTAGAAACTGATACAGAGGACTGATCCATTTCTCAGTAACATGCATGAAGACACTGAATCTGGCAGTTCAGTGTGGCGACTTTATATATATATTTTTTTTTTCCAGCAACAAGGAATCAGTGGCATTGGTTCTGGGTCCAATTTAGGCAGAAAAAAAAATTGTTTGCCTGTGGATCAGTCTCCAGTTTCAAGTCCTATCTTCTAGGACCATAAAATTGTATTTGAAAATACTTGCTAACAAATCATGGTTTTTTTCCACTTGTACTGAAGCACTATGTACCATTTTGCACAGCTGAACATCTAGCAATTTTGTTCTTAAATTGGGGCATTCTGGTGTAGAACAATAAACATACTTACTCTATCTGTGTTGAAATTATTACATAAAAGCTTTGGGAAAGCCTCTTTTGTTTGAAAACTTGTTTCAGATGATGGTTCCTATGATACACTTACACTGCACTCTGTAACAGAATAAGCTTGATTTAAAAAAAGAAATAATTGAATGTGAGAACTTCAGGGGGTGGGGTGGGGGGAGAAGCATGGGTTATACTAATAAAAACCACGCCCATTCTTTGTGCCTGATAGTGTATGATGAGCTGCTGCAAGTGGCTTTTTGCATGATTCTTAGAAACTGATTTGCAACTTTTCATATTTTAAAGGGAGGGTTTTCTGTTGTAGTGCTAGGAGAACCCAAAGTCCCAAGGACAGTCAAAAAGTAATGCTCTTGCCCTTGGTAAAACAGCTTAAATTTAAATTTAAAACAACGTGGAAAGCAACATGGCATTCATGCAAAAATCCAGGAACCTAGTAAATGCCTTCGTCTTCTGAGTAACCCATGTATTGTGTTATTGCTGCTATTTGGAAATGCTGATTGTGCCGTTCAAGATACAGTTTGGCCTGATGTATAGCAGTGATCAGTACCTCTGGGGAAGGTGAACTGAATCTGAAATGAAGTTCATTCTAAGAGGTGAAGTTGATGGGCTGTGTGAGAGGGAATATGTGTGCTTCTGTGTAGCTGTAAAATATAGATCAAGATAGGTCAGCCTTCAATATTAACGGATTAATGTCTAGTTCTGAGGATTGTCAGAAGACCGAAATCGGATTGAGTAGTTTCTCTTACTGCTATTTAAAAATAATACCTATGTGCCGTTCTCCATATGTATATAATCTTGCTTTTGTACTTCATAATCTGCAAAGACATGGTAGGGGGACCAGTAAATGAAAACAAGGTGTTCATCTTCTAGTCATGTTTGTAAGAACTCTCTCTAAATCATGAGAATGAAACAGTGTGTCATTGTATAATGAGTCAATGAAGGCTGACTGAGCTGTCTTAAGTTCTTTTGTGTGCCTTCTGAGGTTGCTGTTCAAGATGAAGTATTTAAATTAACTACATGGCTTTGGCTGATTATTACCTTCCTCTCCAACATATAATTTACCTTTTTCCTTTCACTGTTGCACAAGCACTGCTTTCAGCATCTGTATGTGAATGTAAGTACATAACACAGCTGCGTTGTACCTACTGCAAGTGTTTTATCCAGTTTGGTCACGGTGGCCTCCTTGTGGTGCAGGCAGGTCCCTTGATGTTGACCTTGCCAATCAACTTGCTGTTTCAGTTGGAATTATACTGATCTTTGGGGGCAGGGGAAGAGTTTTTGTCTATATAAATAGAATACTTAGGAGCAACTTTCTCTATCAGTGGCTTGGAAGGTGGAGGTAATGATAGGATACTCCCCTAGTGTATGGTGGCCCTGGGTTTGTGAGGAAGAACCAAACATGACAATTACTTGAGCAGCCCTTGAAAGGATGAGGAGGTCTTTCACCCCACCTTCCCTCTTTACCTCCAGAACTAGATTTCAACCAGAAGAAGTAGGAAAAGAAATCAATGCAATTGTGGTTATTTGGGTTTTTAAGTGGGACTGCAATTTAGCTATGCTGTGCGTTCAGCATGTACTACTTGGTGTTCATTTTTTTTAGTATATGGCTTCCCTTGGTCATGCAGCAGCAATCTTCAATGTGTGATTACGCAGTGTGGGAACATAAGAGGCAAACAATAAATGAGACTTTTAAAGAAAGCATTTGTTTTCTGCCTTATTGAAACATTGACGTATTTATTTTGAAAAAAAAAAAATGTTAGGAAAGCATCTGGAATTTGTAAAAGAAAATAGTGGCATCTAAAGCCTGTATTTTTAAAAGGCATTGGAAATAAGGCTTGCACCCTTTGAATAATAAAATGCATTGGTGTCGGGAAGTATTTACATTTAAAATCCAGTTAGGTCATGTTACAGGTTTTATTTCAGTTCTCACAAGTGTTACACTGAATTTTTGAAGACTCAAATATTATCCATGTAAGTTGATTCTATATTAATATTGCAGAGATTCACGTTTGCATTGGGAGTACTGAGCCTATGAAATGGCTGACTGGCAGCCCAGTATTAATATTTATTTTTGACAAGTGCAGGTTTTTTTCCTACTTTTCTGTTTTGCATAAAATTTATTGGATATACTGCGACAGTTTGGTATTGCTGATTGTGATGTTGAAGGGCATTTTTAAACATTTTCAATAGCTAAGTTTCTGCTTCCAAAAATACTCTGGTTATATAAATATAAGCTGGTAAAATTAACTACTTTGGCATTCTTAAGCAGTCCTAGCATTCTACAGGAAATCGTATTTGGAGGAAAGAAGCATCATAGCAATGAAGACTGGAAATCAGAAGTTTCTTCTGCGTTGTGGGTGAGAGGCCTTATCTTGCACTGTGAAGAAAATCTCCACAAGGTTTAAGGAAGTCTTCACAGTAGGTGTTTGCAGAAAAGCTCAGCTGTCAGGCATTGTGGTTTTGAACAAAGGGAAAAGAGTAAATTTTAGGAATTTTTCTCCTTTTTTTCCCCCATCCCGTTTTAGGTGGGACAAATAGTTTTGTAGGTAATGATACTCATTTCTAGTCTGTGCTGTGAAATAGTTCTTTGTTAGGAGGACCCGTGATTTTCTTTCATGCTGCGGAATCCAAGTGATCTTTATGTTTCAAAAGCTAAGTCATCTCTTCAACCATAGTTATTTCCTCAGTACAACTTTTTTTGGGTTGATGTACATATTCTGTCTAAAGAGAAAGAAAATTCTGTAACATGCAGTAAGCCACAGAGTCACTGTTGATCAGAGAACATTTCTAAACATTAGGTACACCAGTACTAGATGCACCTCCTCTTGGTATTTTAATACATAGGAAATGTTTGCAAAGCAGGAGAAAACAGTTTTGAGGACAGCTAAGGATTGTTAGACTTCTAATGTGTATTATCAGTGCTACCTATTGTCAGCTGAAGGAAAAAAATAAAAGTTGATTTAAATGCTGGACAACCTTAGCTGAGACAAGAGAAGAAATTTACTCGGTGAGTAGTTTTCCGTGTGTAGTCACTAAGAGAGAAAATGTTTTGTTTGCTATTTTACATTTTCAGGAGTGCTACAAGAGTGGAAGTTGCTGGGTAAGATCATAGCACTGGAACAGGGCGTGGGGCTTAAAATATTGAGGACAGATAAATCTGATTTTTTAAAAAATAGAGGGATAGTGGGGGGGAGGGCAGGCAATGTTGCTGGGACGAAGAAGGGAAAAGCAAGCTGGCCGTCATGTTAAGGATGTGTTACAAAGCATCAAACCAGGATGACTTGGTGAGGAATTTTGTCTAGGAAATCTGGAACTGGCAAGTGCTGCAGGGCTTCGGAATCATGGTGCTTTATGCTACTTGGCCTTTCACTGAGGAAAGCAATGCGTTTGCACACAGTGTGTCTTGCGAGTCCTTGCAGTACAGGAAAAGAGGAAAACAAAGTGTTGTTCTGAGTGAAGGTGAGGAAAGTATTTGGGTGAGAATAGCCAAAAAGTGAAGGAATATTAATAAAATGGGTTAGAGGAATGCAAGGTGTCTGCACTGGGTGAATCGGTTGGTTGGATCTTCCCCATGGCAAATGGGAAAACTGGCAGTTCTTTAACATGAGTGTTAAGGATAAAAGTACAAACTCAGTGCGGAAAGATTAGGGTTGTAAATAATGAGTTTTTTTCAGTGATCTAAGGAAAAGTGTCGTGAAACAGGACAAATAATGACAAAATGTGGAAGATTGTTGGGTAAGTAGGGACAAAATGAGGAAATACAAGTTTTAAGAAGGTGTGATTAGCAAGGGACATTACAGGTTTCAAAATGGCTCCTAAATATATTAGCACTAAACTCAAGGAAGAGATAGTTCTGGTGTGCAATGGAGGAGGAGAACTCTCCATACATAACCTGTTTATGCTTTATTATCTGCTTTGAAGAATTACAGCATTCAATCAGTGTTAAAGATACCTGAGTGTGGAGGGAAAAGATAACATAAGACTAGGCTTTAAGACTAGATTAAAATAGGGAAAGAAGCGTCTAGAAACCGTTTAGACACGACTTACAATTTACCTTCATGGTGCACATGAGGTAACATGAGCTGAGGGCTGCGCTTGAACGCTGACAACTACTGATAAGGTGCTGCCTGTGTGGAAGTGCCCGTGTCACCGTTTACAAAACCACATCCACAAAAGCTTCTGGGTTGTGTGGAGTGGTTTTGAGTATTTCTGAGAGTGTAAATACAGGATATACAGTTTAGCAAAAACAAGCGATCCAGAGGGTCTGCTATTTTTGAAGTACTGCTTGCTATTTTGCTACCAGTTACTATTTAATAACTTGATAGACTATGGACTGCTGTGCTGTAGCCTTTGCTCTAGGAGCCTGATTTGAAGTGAGGTGTTGGGTGTTTATGACTTAGTGTATATGAGGAAACTCATCCAAGTTACATCACTACCTCTCTTCTATTAAAGCCAAAGATGGCAGGACCAAAGCCGAGTAAGTTAGGACAATGTTCTGGTATATAGTTACCAAAACTGAAGAGTTTGAGTAGCAATGGCTTTGTGGATTTTTTGTAAAGGATGGAAAGAAAATTTCTGTGTCACTTTTGGAAGAAAGCCTCTTTGAAAAGGGTGGTTGGTGTTGCTCCCTGAAACATGGTTGGCAATGAACAACTAGCATGCTTCATTGACTTTAAGAACATCCTTGTTTTATCCAGCTGATGCAAAGCATTCTCTCACTATGCAGATGTTGTGCAAACCACTCTTCTAACAGACAAATTGGAAGAGAAACCTGGATGGTCTGGACCCTGATTGTCATGACACGTGAAGAAAGATTGGAAGGGTTAGTTGCTGTTGGCAGTGTGCAAGTTTGTAAGATGCTGTAAACAGGAAAAGAATAAGATGTAGTGGATTTTAAGTGCAGTAAAACAGGCTATTTAAAAAGCTTTCTAAAAGTAAGGATAATTAAACAGACTGCATAGAGATACTACAGAATATTGGTCAGACTCAATTTGCACAAAACATCAAAGTTGTCATAACTAATGCTATGCTGAAGCACAGGGGAAGGGTAGTTAAACTCTGAAGATTTTTCCAGTCATGCTCTTCATGATTCAGTGAAACAGTTGTTTTGTTCTGTTTTGTTTTTTAAAAGTGTATAGCCAGATTTATAGAAAGTATTTTCACATTGTATTATGACCATGGATATTTGAAAATGCTAACAGCAAATGTTTTCTCACTTAGGTTATTTTCAACGCATGAACAGCAACCTAGAGAAACTGGTACATGCAGAAGTTACTGGTCTCATTAAAAATTATAACTCTGGAAAATCACTAGCATCTGGCATAGAGGATTTTTAGTTTCAAAACAGCATACTTTGCATGGGAACGAATTAGTTTTTAATGGACCAAATTTAATGCTCATTCTTATATTCCTGTTATTCTAGTCAAGCCGATTGTGGTTTACATTAACAAATTTAACTGAATTGAAAAGAAAGCATACCTGGGTGTCTTCATCATTTGATGCATTAAATTTATCTCTTGGTTGTGGAATGGGAGAAAATAAACTTTTGAAACTGCAATACCTTTGGGTAGAAAACAGGATTGTGAAGAAATTAAGAATACTGGTAATATAACTTACACGAACATTTTGTGTTGTACTTTAAGGACATTTTTTACTTTCAAGATTGAATAGCTGCTGCTCTATCGCTAAGTGAGAAGGAAAACATTTTGAGTGTTGACTGGTGGGTAACTGTTATTACGCTAATCACTGGGGTAACTAAGATTTACTTTGTGGTGAGAGTCACAGTAAATACTTTATTAAACAATGACTTTCAGTAAATCACATGACATAACTTTCTTCCTCTGCTGAGAAGTTTTATCAAAATAGTGACAGGCTAATTTATCCTGGTTCACTCTTGTCTGGTACTGTATGAAGCCAATGGCTTCAAAGCAATGTGGATGTTAAATGCTTAAGAACAAAAATCTTTTGCAGGATCTGGTGGAATCAGTCACTAGCTTTAACATCCTTTCCTCCTTTTTCAGTTGTCATGATTTTGCATGCCAAGGTGCCATAAACAACAATACTGGTAATAATATTTCATTACATTGATAATCAGATTGTTTAAGTTTGAAGAGAGGAGACAGGAGGAATGTGTTTCATAGAAATTATACTATATCAATAGTTTCTACATCAATACGGTTGACTTACCTTTTGAAAAGACAATATGGGAGCAGTGTCACCGAGATCGTTCCAAGTGCTATCAGAAATAAAGTCACAAAAATGAAGTAATCTTTCCCTTGACCTGGAACATCCAAGAGAGGGAAATATCTTAGCATGCCAAAAAGCTGGGTTTATGCCTGTCAATAATGAATGCAAATTTAACTCATTTTTTTACATAATCAGAAGGACTTCAGCTTGTCTTCTTACAGAACCTTGTCGAAAAATTTCAGGTACGCTTGACACATTTTAAACCATTTTGAACGTTTCAATTGTAGAGAGTTAAAGAAGAAAATCCAGAAAAGGAGATGAAGAAAAAGTGTAACAGAATGAAAAATACAGCAAAAGTGGTGGAACTGTAAAAAGAGTGTTGAGGAAATGACGAAAAAGAAGATGTGGAAGGAAGAGGATGATATTCCTGGCAAAAACTTGAAGAACTGAAGGGCAGCCTCAACACCCTGGACTGAAGACAAGACTTGGGTCTGTCTCCGACTGTTCCTGTAGCCCTGGTATCTGAGAAACTGCTGCCTTCACAATCCTGACCAACCAAAAGCTGGTATCAGCCTTTGTTGCCATAGTACTTAAGCATCTCCTCTGCTTTAGGAATTTGCACCCAGTTCCTTCCATGTCATTGGTAAGAATTGACTTTTTATTTGTATCTTTGAATGTGAGGGAGAAAAGGAAGCAAACATACTGAATAAAAAATACTGGGAAAAAAAAACCACCAAAAAACAAACAAATGAACAAAAAGAAAAAACCACAACAAAAAAACAGTATCAAAATAATATTTCACAGTCCTACCAAACTCGATGGGCTCACTCCATTCTCCCCAACTTGAGTTTACAAGACAGTTTTTGCCACGTGCTCTGATTTTCAGAATGTATTCTTTTTTCTCATTGTAATTTTGGAATTCGTATGTGTTGTTGTTAACCTAAAATCAAAGCAATCAGACTGTGCATTTCACCTCATAGGCAAATAATAATAAAATTTTGGGTTTAATTTCCTGATACAGTTTCTATAAAAAACTATTTTATATGATTTTGTAAGTATGTAGTAGTTACATGTTCTTCCCCACAAATTTAAAACCGTGATAAATTAGTTAATCCTGCCACCGAATCTTACTGGTTTTTGAAGTTTATAGCTGGATTTTGAAGTTTGTTTGGTCTTTAATTTGTTATGCTCTAAGTTCACTTTTTTTCCCTGTCCCTGTTTATTGATCCTAAAAAAAAAACAGAACAAAAAGCTGAGAATTTGGAAGCACCCTGTAAATTTACCTCTCAACGTTTACGGGGATTAATCATGCAAATATGCCCTGAACGGTGTCTGGTTTTGTTAAACAGACTCAAGATTTTTGAGACAGTCCAATAACAGATATGTATCATCTGGCTCCATGATACTTTATATGAAGTCTGGAATCTGCCAAGCCCAAGAAGCTTCCAGGACTGAAAGGACCAGTTCTGTGTCAGATGATGACTGACAGTGTGTATAGGAACCCAAATTAACTTCCACAGGTTTTGAAGGTCTCGGCATTGCCACCGTCTGGTTGTCCTGAACCACAGAGGCATTTTTCACCGAGAGTTACAGGAAAGACAATATTTCCATTTTGTATTAAGCAAAGTGTCCCATCTGTCTTAATCAAAATCTATTTGTGTGATAAATAGAAAGTATGAAGTTTTGTAAAATTCATGGAAAATTTTGCCTAGCATAAGCTACCTCATCTAAAATGGATATATTAAGGAATTTCTGCATAAAGATAGCACAGCAACATATCTTCCTGGATTCTTATTGCTATATTGATACAAAAACTATAGTTCTATACTATAGAAGCAACTATATTCTGTATAAAGGTACTTATATACTTAAGGGGGAAAAAGCACAAATTTGTATAAGACAAGAATACTTACTGTTACAGGAGTATCCTTTTTCCCTTCTGTGGGCTTATCCTGCAAACCAAAACCAAATCTTCATTTTTTATTATTTTCCTGTCAAATAATAAAATATTTCTCCCTCTTTTGTTTTAATTTTCTTCCTTATAATGGTCATAAATTATTTTAAATTTAAAAATCAATGGGATATTCTGCTCCAGTAATGTCCCAGAATGTAGTACTTTACTCAGAGTTTTGGCTTCCTCCATTTCATCTTTGAAAAGGAAGGAAACATGAATTATTTATCAGTGGTTGTGAGAAGCTATATTTGCCTCTAAGGGCATATTTACACTGTGCACTCTCATCCAGCAGAAGTGTATTCAAATTATGCAAGCAATCAAATCATCATCCAAACACACCAGATTTGAAAGCTGTGATTTTTGCAATAGTTTATAACATGGGGCAGAAAGTTGATGTGAACAGCAAATTTACCCCCCTACCAGTCAAAGTCTCTGTTAGACATCTGAGTGATCCATACTCGGGGGCTTTCCCTGAAGTACTGTGAAGGGCTACTTATACATTCCATACAACTAAAATTTTATTAACTGGAATCGAACACTGACCTAGGTAAAAAAACCTGAAAATTTTGGAAAATGGTTAGGTTAAAAAATGAGTGAACAAAATCAACAGCAGTAGCTTTAGGAATGATCCCAGAAAACACTGAAAAATGTCTCTTCCAGCCAATGGAATATGAGCATGATTTGTCTGTCATCTACCTTGGAAGGAGGTGGGTTAACACCACATCTGACTGCAGAGAAAGTAAGAGGGTAACTCACTGAAAAGCGAACGCATCCATTGCAGATCCCAACCCTAGGCCTGTGTGAACTTTCCTCTGAGCTGCTGGTATCTAATTTCTCAGAAAAGTGTTTTCTATTTCAGCTGTGGTTTCAAAACATGAGGTTTTGGCAGACAGCATGTAGACAGGTGGGGGTCAGGTTGGCTCAACCAGGCTCCAGGAGAAGGATGGTGTCTGGGAGAAGGCTGCCAAAGGGCAACAGATGGTGGGAGAGGTGTGGATGCTGAGTGAAGGCAAAACAGTCCGGCATGTTGAAACTGAGGGACAGCTGTGAAGTTTCCAGCATTTGAAAAATGCCATCAGGGCAGCTGAAGCTGAGGTGCCCTGGGCCTGAGAAGCCCTGGCCTGGGCTGGAGGCTGTCACCCAGGCAGTGCCCTTGCTGCAGATCACAGGCTGCCATCCCACAGTCATCTCCTGTGGGACATGCTTGTACAGGAGAGTTTCTCAGGTGTTCTCCTGGTCTTTGGACACACATCCTTCATAGCATTTCCCTGCTTTCCACTGCTTTTCTACTTTGCATCTCTTGTCAGTTTGAAATAAGGTCATGAGCAGTGGGGATGTGAGACCACAAAGGCTGGAACAGGAGGATGCCACAGAAGTTAATCAATGAATGAAATAGAAGTATGTACATTATAGATATGCATATTAATAGGTACGATGCCAAATACAAACAAAAAATTGGTTTTACCTTATTTTGTATGCTAACTTCATACTGGAAACAGTTTTTGTTTTCCACGTGACTTGTAAAGGGTGGTTGCCATGTAATTATGCAACCCGCTGGATCTTTAGTGCAACTGGCAGTGACTTTTGACGGTGGAGTGAGTATTTCTGGAAAGAAGTGAAATCATTAATGTAGACATGATCAGTAATCAGCTACAACTCATGTGTTCATAGCAAAATACATGCGAACTTGAGGCAACTGATGTACAGCTGTGTGCTACTGACATTCACAAATGTTCTCTGTTAAATAGGAGTAAAATACAGCAGCAAAACTCAGGCATATGACACTTCAGTTGATGGACATCTGTAGTAACTGAAGTTCATGTAAAAAAAGTATGAAGAATTTTGTGTAATTCAGCAGTACAATCAGCGCAGTGCCATTTCATTCTACATCTAAATTTCACATTGGCAATGCGAGTCTCTGTAGGAAAATAGAGGGAGGTTTTTGCGTGTGTGGTAGTATTCAGTTGCAAAATCAAGTGATCAGAATTTGAGTGCCTACAATATAGCTGACTAGGTGTGAACTAGGTGTCTCACTGCTATAGTCAGTGGGGAACTCATCAGTAGTGCCAAACTGCAAAGCTGTTTGACGTACCATGGACCAGACGGGCTTGGCTGAATAGCTCTGGGCTTCGCAGCTGGCATTGGCTGCAGGCAGGGGTCAGGTGCATTTCAGACCACACAGGACACCCAGGAGGACCCTGGGCTCTCACAGGTGCCAGGCCACATCTGCAAGCCTTATGGATGCCTCAAATGTCTGAGGGTGTCTCAAACAGCACCAGTGGCATGTTTTTAGGCAGCTGAATCCTGTCCCAGATCTCTAATGAAGCTTAGACTCTCAGCTCACACATAGGTACCCACATATTTAACTAATGCATTCTTAATTGGCAAATTGAACGCTCCCTCTGGTTTTATGACATGTAGCTCCTGTGGCTCTTGGAGAGGTATGGAATTAAGGGCTGGCAAAATGAGTCCATCAGAAAGGTGTCCTTGAAAGCCTAACCATTGCATCACATCACTTGAATTACATGGATATGTTCACACTACTTCTCCAAGCTGCTATCTCAGCCTGCTTCTGCCTTTCGTGTTTTAGGTAATTTTTAGAACTCTATCCTGTCAGCTGTCAGGACAGAAGTCTGTTCTGCAGTGCAGCATCCTGTGATGGCTGCATACTTTGTTTCATGCTTCTTTTCAGAGAAAAATTCCCCACTTCCTTATTTTATAAAACAATAATATAATAAAAATATTTCCTTACTTACCAATTTTATACAGTTGAATATACTCATCATAGAACTGGATCCGAGAGACTTTACTAGACCCATTCACCAGGAAGTAAGATTTTTCAGTCACTATGCTCACATTTTTGAATTTACATCCCATGTTTCTGCCATTTTCATCTTTAATGTAAAGCTCACATTCCGTCTCGTCGTCATCTCTGTGTATAGTTATTTTAGTTAAATTTGAGCAGCGTGATGTGTTAAATGAGAATTCAGGCTTCCCTAGACTCAAGTAGACTTACTTACCTTGAGTTCTGCCAGTACAGAAAATATTGTGTATCTCCTGGAGCATCCCTGCCTGCTTGCCAAGTGCAGTTCATGAGGGAAACATTATAAATCACACAGGAGAAGTTTTCAATGGCTGATCTGTTCATGCCTGCAAGCACAGGAATATCTCTGGTGAGGAAAAATCATGTGACTGCACTGGAGGATCCTGGCACATGCTTAGGTATGTTACACACCTGCAACTCCAGCTGATTATTTCGGGGGTTAGAAATGACAACTGAGACAAAGCTGGACTCTCACCCTGTATTGACTGACTCTGAACTGTGAAACCCGGGAATGAGTAGAGCGTTCACACAGGTAAAGGGAAGCACATTACCTTTTAATATCATCCTCAGTACTACCGAGGGAAGTATTTCTCCTTTTGCAAAAAATGCCCAGGAATCCACTCCTGAAGTATTTATGGACAGCATTTAAAAAGTTGGGACTTTTAAAAGTCAGGTGGGGCTTTTTTCTACTTTGATCAAAGAGCCCCCTGGCTAGAACTTTCCACCCTTACGTGGGCAACAGTGACTTGATCTCTTCCTTTGGTGGAGCCCACTGAAGTGGGAACCTTGTTTCTTTGGAAGCTCCCTCATTGCTGGGCTGTGAAGACATGTTCAGCCTCATTCTGCCTTCTTCAGCCAATTTTCTGCTTCTTTGTGTGGTAACTTCATTGAAAGGGTGGAAGCTCCCTCTCCTGGTACCTCCAGCCTGCAATATTAGGGCTAGCTGGGAGGAACATCAAAAGCAAGAGGGTTTAGGTGTGTCCTGGCTTGTATTTTGAGGGTCACTATGAGAGCATTTGCTCTCTCAAGTCACTAGGAAGAGCAGGGAGTACTTTCTCTACTCAGATATGAGCAAGCTCCTAATCAAATCACCTCTGTCAAGACTGAAATACCCCAGTTACATACAGCTGCAGGAGCACTGGTGAACAGGCAATTTTAGTGGAGAGGTCTAAGTTCAGAAGGAAGGGGGAAAAGTGGTGTAAAAACTTCAGGTATGGAATTACGAACTTCGGGTTTCCCTGAAACCCACTTTGACTAACTCCCACATGGGGCTGGCTCAAAATGTCTTTGTAAACAGTTACTTCAGCTAAAGCGTGCACAGCAGCTTTGGGAACCCACACACCCCTCTGTGTGTGTTTGTGTGTGTGTGTACATGCACACCAGGGCAAAATTAGGAGATTGCTACATTCAGTTTGTGCCTACCTGCTTATCACTGGAGGTTATCCTCTTTCTCTACTCTGCCCTGGTGAGGCCACATCTGGAGTACTGTGTCCAGTTCTGGGCCCCACAGTTTAAGAAGGACAAGGAATTACTGGAGGGAGTCCAGTGGCAGGCTACGAAGATGATGAGGGGACTAAAGCAACTTTCTTTTGAGGGGAGACTGAAAGAGCTGGGTCTGTTCAGCCTGTAGAAGAGAAGGCTGAGAGGGGATCTCATTATGTTTATCAATATTTCAAGTGTGGGTGTCAAGAGGATGGGACCAGACTCTTTTCAGTGGTGCCCAACGATAGGATGAAGGGCAACGGGCAGCAACTGAAACATAGGAGGTTCCATCTGAATATGAGGAGAAACTTCTTTACTCTGAGAGTGACAGAGCACTGGAACAGGCCACCCAGAGAGATTTTGGAGTCTCCTTCTCTGGAGACATTCAGAACCCACCTAGATGCATTCCTGTGTGATCTCCTCTAGGTGAACCTGCTTTAGCAGGTGGATTGGGCTAGATGATCTCTACAGGTCCCTTCCAACCCCAACCATTCCGTGATTCTGTGATATTTCCTTTCCTCTCCTCCTTCCATTTTATGACTTTCATTGATCGCCAGACTGTGCCTCTAGCTAGCTCTGTGGTCTGTTCTTGACAAACTCATCAACAGCCCAGCAGAAAAGCATTTAATAAAGAAATGAGTGCTAAAATCTTAATTTGCAATAGCTGGAACAGTTATTTGAATCCATCCTTAAACCACTGTAATTTAGCAGCATTTTGGAGCCCTAACATGAAAGAGAATAATGCAATTATTTATACATTTGTAATACTGTATTTCTTGCAAAATTGTGGAAACATTCATTTCAGATAAGATAATTATAGCAGATCTGCAAAAAATAATTTTTAATAGTAAATAGAGCAATTAGTTATGGTGTAGGTAATTGCTTTCTAAGGCAACACCTTTAAAAGATTGCAAATGGAGAATACCTTACCCAGACCATAGACATTACCTCCAGGGATAAACCTGCAGTCTTTTGAGATGTTTGTGTTTGCCACTTCAATGATAAAGAATACCCCTTTGTGCCGAGGCATGTATAGTTCCACTGGAAAACTGCATAGTGGACTGTTCCCCTGAAAAATAACATATTGATGTTTTATTTCTCTGTTTTTTTTGTTTTTTTTTTCCTCTGCTAGTGCTTGATGGTGCTGGCTATGTGCAACCCAGAAACTCAAGTTATAGGACCAAAATCCTCTGTGTATGTTTATGTGTTTTAGGTTCAAGAGCTAACTCTCTCCCTTACCACTTGAAGGTGATGTAGAATGGAACTGAGTAATCAAAAGCATAAGTACACAAAATTCTTTGCAGTTCAGAAATTGGATGCTACGCTAGTGTGCAACTATTAGAGAAGACAAATAGTACCCCAGTGGCATAACAGGAGAAAGTTAATAAATGGGGCAACCACAATGGAATTTAGTGAAAGGATAAAGTAAAATAAAATAGAAGTCCTCATCTGACCTCCCCAGGTCTCAGAAAGGTGTCTGTGGCATTATATTCATAATTTTCAATAAGTATGTGATGTGTTTTTATAATATGTATTTCTAATTTAAAACATCTGTTTTGCTAGGCTAAAGTCAATCTTCCGTCTGTCAAGCTTCCTACTTTTATCTTTGGATAATATAGGTTTATGACATAACCTGTGCTACCAGCATGATTTAATTTACTGGGAAACAAGTGGAGAATTTGAGGCAATGTTTGGGGAATTAACTTTTTATTTGAAGTGCCTTTTCTCTCTAAATTCTCTCAGGGTCTCACTTTTAGACTCACAGCTGCTCCCTTTTTTTCAGTAGCTGCATCCCTATTCATGATTCAACACAGGTACAGTTCAGGCTATTGTCTCCTTTCCACTTCAGTGCCAGAACTTCAGTTTTGTGGTATGCACAGGATGCTCTTCCTGCAGCAAATGCGCCCTGGCATTGGTGACGGCTTTTCACAGCCCCTGGCAGATGAAGCTCTAGACTACAAACAATCACTGATCAGATTTTACCTGCAACTGATTCATGTTTTCAGAATAAGTGAAATCAATAAAAGGTAAAGAGCAAGGTGAAATTGTTTGTCTCAACAAAGAGCAAGTTTACCTCTGACTCTACATCTGTCACGTCCACGATGGTGCATTTGTAGTTAGAGAAATTCTTGCTGCTCTCCCAGGACAGTTCCATTTTTCTCCAATTCATGTTCACATTTGTAATAGGTGATTCTTGTGCTTCTGCTGAAAGTGTTACAGAATCAGTTCAGTAAAGAAATGCTGTTGTTTTCGTTGAATACAAAGAGCAGTATCTGCCAGGCTTAAGATTAAAATTGCAAGATTAATTGCATATATCTCCAGTAAATGAAGAATCAAACCCTGTTTCTCAGATTATATCTGCAAAAACATACTTACACCCCATACACTGGATGTCAGCATGCAAGGCTTGAAATAGCATCATACACCACCAAATGATGCAAATGAGTCCAAGAGTATCAAACATCTTTTCTTCTCTGGAAAGAGACAATTAAGCCTTCAGGAACAAAACAAAACAAAACCAAACACAAACAAAACCCCCACAAAACAAAACAAACAAACAAAAACAAACCACAAAAAAACAGAAGAAGAAGAAGAAAAAAACTATGCCCGAGTGTACTTTCATTTCTGCAAAGCTTTATCTTTTTTTATTTTCATGAGAAGAGTCAAATATCCTATCTAATTCACCCCTAGAAAATAATCTTTAGAAAAGGCAAGGAAAGTGTGTGCTTCAGGACTTCTGGCAGGTACCTCTTCTTTGCGAGGACTGAGTAGTCTCACTATTGTCTATTATAACACAGCGGTTTGAGACAGAAGCCACAGACTCTTGTTATGATACATACACTCACTCTATTTGGTGCAGAACTATGATTTAGGATTAGTGTTGTCCCACATATCTATCTGAGGGCTGCCAGACATGCTGGAACTCCATTATGAACCAGAGTTAAAGGCAGCCAAGAGGAGTGCTACAACTGATATTGCCAGTGTGTTTTTCACAGTTCCTTTGGCGGCAAAGAACAGGCCACAGTTTGCTTTCACCTGGAGGGGTGTACAATACAGCTGGAATCAACTGCCCCAAGAGTGTAATCACAGTCCAACCATTTGTCATGGACCGCTTCAAACTGCATTGGAACAGAGTGATGCCCCAAACATCTGTAATACACTGACAATATTACTGTGTGAGACAATAAAGCAGAATAACTGTTTGAGAAGGGAAAAGAGTAATTCAGATCCTCTGAAAGCTGGCTTTGCCATCAAAAGAGGCAAGGTCAAAGGACCTGCACAAGAGATACATTTCTTGGGATTAAAATGGCAGGATGAATGCTGCCACATCCCTATGGATGTGATTTATAAGATAACAGCTATGTCCCCAGCAGGTAAGAAGAAAGAAACTCAAGCCTTGTGGGATTCTGGAGAATGCATATTGCACATTATAGTCAGATTGTGAGCCCTCTGTATTGAATGACTTGGAAGAAGAGCTATTTGGAGTAGGGTTCTTAGCAACAGGAAGCTTTTGAGCAGATCAAACAGGAGAGAGCTTGTGCAGTAGCTTTTGGGCCAGTCTGTACAGAACCTGCTGTGCAAAATGTGCTCTCCACTGCAGCTGGAAAACATGGCATTGCCTGGAGCCTCTGGCAGAAAAAAAAACAGGTGAAACTTGAGGTTGACCTCTAGGGTTTTGGAGCTGGGATTGTCAAGGATTGGAAGCCCACTACACTCTGACTAAAAAAGAGATATCAGCAGCGTATGAGGGGGTTTGAGCTGCTTCCGAAGTTTTTGGTACAGAAGCACAGCTCCTCTTGGCACCACAATTGCCTGTACTACACTGGATGTTTAAAAGAAACTTCCCATCTACACATTACACAATCAATGTAACATGGAGTAAGTGGCTAGAATTGATCGTGCAATGGGCTTAAATGGAGAACCTCAACCACTCAGGAATCCTGGAAGACCATGGACTGCCCAGAAAGCAGAGATTTTTGAGCACTGCCTGAGGAGGTGACTTGTGCCCAACAAGCACCACCATATAATAAGTTACCAGAAGATGAAAGGCATTATGCTCTGTTTACCGATGGATCCTATAATCTTGTAAGGAACTGTTGGAAGTGGAAAGTTGCTGTGTGGAGTCCCACAAAACAAGTTGTTGAAGGAGAAGATGAGTCAAATCAGTTTGCAGAATTGAAAGCCATCCAACTGGCCCTAGAGACTGGTGAACAAGGAAAGTGGACAGGGAACATGATGGTGAGCTATTAATATTTGTAGCTTGATGGACACATCAAGCATCGGGATGTCTAGGGAAAGTTGCAACATACAGATGGGCTTGTGATCAAGGGGTGGACATGGCCATTATGGTCATCATGCAGATCAGCCATGAATGTGAAAAATTTGCCACCATCAGGTGAGCCATGTGGGTAAAGTCTTCATGGAACAGAGGGCAGTGGCTGGTGTTTTGATATGGAAGGCCTGGCAAATGGACCATGTTGGGCCGCTGCCACAAACCTGACAAGGCAAGTGTAACACACTCACCATGGTGGAAACAACTAGGTGGCTAGAAATATACCTGTAAATGATGCCACTGCCTGAAATACCATCTTGGGCCTTGAAAGGCAAGTTCTATGACAATATGGTACCCCAAAAAGAAGTGAATCGGACAGTGGGGCTCATCTCTGAAATAATCTCATAGGTCAAGAAACACAGCATTGATTGGGTGTATCACAACCCCTATCATCCACAAGCCTCTGGAAATATTGTGTGGTATAACAGGCTGTTAAAAGCCATGCTGAGATCTTTGGGCACTGGGGCAGGAAAGTACTGGGATTTAAATTTAGCAGAAGACACCAGAGGATCTGCTACCAATCCTGGTCCTGCCCAAACAAACCCTTTGCATACTGTGTGAAGAGATAAAGTCCCCATAGTGCAGATATGGAAGTTATTGGGGAAGGCAGTGTGTGTTCTTCCTCCTTAGGAAAAAATAAACCCATTTGTGACATTGTCTTTTCTCAAAGACCTGTGTTTACTTGGTGGACAATGAGGCAGGATGGGGAGATCCAGTGTGTACCTCAAGGAGACTGCCATGGAAACATGCAGTTGTCCAGACCTCAGGGTGCAGGGAGTGCCAAAGCCTCTCACTGGTATGGTATGGCAGGAGAGAGAACAGCTTCATGAGGTGTGACCAAATGGATGACATACTCAGCCTCATGGTAGAGCTGAAAGAGGGGGTAGAAAAGTTGAAAAGCATCAGGGAATTGGAGAAGGAAATAGACTGGTGGGATCAAGCTCTGACCTCCCTGAGACAGGAAAGGTCACCACTAAGAAACCAAAACCAAGGGAGTCCTGTATCCTCCCCTGACCTGATCAAAGACAGTAGATCAAGGGAAAGGGATGAACGGAAACAAGTCCATACCCGAGGTGGCAGGCAAAACCCCCCTTGCTCAACCCATCATCCCAGGTGCCTCTCTACAACAGGTACGAGGCTCTGGATGTGGCAGGCCAGACAATGGCTGAGGAAAACAAAGGTCCATCTATAACACAGGTGCTGACAGGATTGGAAAGGCCTATCCGCTCGTATATGACCACCACCAAAAGGAAGAAAAGAAGGGCTATATTTGTAGGTGTTTCCCTTCTGGGGGGTGCAGATGGGCCAATATGCTGGACAGACCCTCCTCTTAGGGAGATCTGCTGCCTACCAGGGACCTGGCTTAAGGACATCACCAGGAAACTTCCTAGCCTGGTACAGACCTTGTACCACTATCCATTCCTGGTCTTCCATGTGGGTGGCGAAGAAGTTACGACACATAGTCCAATGGTGATTAAAAGAAACTTCAGGGCCTTGGGACGGTTGGTGAGGGAATTAGTAGCACAGATTACTTTCTACTCTCTCCTTCCAGTTGCAGACAGTGACATTAGAAGTAGCAGATGTGAACACTCTATTAATACATGGCTCTGTGGTTGGTGTCATCAACACAATTTTGGCTTTTTTGATAATGTCGTGGCCTACATGGCACCAGTTTGCTGGCGTTGGAGGGAGTTCACCTTTATCAAAGGGGGAAGAGGGTTTTTGCACATGAGCTAGCAGAGCTCATGGATAGAGCTTTAAAGTAGATATGAAGGGGGAGGGGGATGGAACCAGGCTTGCCCATGACATGCTGTGGGGTGAGACACCAAGGATAGAGGGGCTGGAAGAGGCAGGCTTTAAACTGGTGAGCTTAGGGGGTGGGGTCCAAACTGGCAATGCTTATGCCATCACATCCAAACAGGGAATAAGCCAGGCCAACCAGAGGAGTGACAGTTCCTTAGCTGCCTCCCAAGGTGAGAACCAGAAGGCCAACCAACTCAAGGGTACATATGGCTGTGGAGGATCCTTCTGCACCCTTCATGAGAAACCCACATGCTTGATTCCTTCTCTGAAGTGTTTATACACCAATGCATGGGGGATAAACAGGAAGAATTAGAGATCTATGTGATTTCACAGAGCCATGATCTCATTGCTATTACAGAGATGTGGTGGGACAGCTCACATGACTGAAATGTTGTAATGGAAGGCTATGTACTTTTTAGGAAAGACAGGCCAGCAAGGTGAGGTGGAGGAGTTGCACTTTATGTGAGAGACCAACTGGAATGTATCAAACTTTTCCTTAGGGGAGATGAAGAACCTTATGGGTAAAAAAAATAAGAGAAAAGCTAACAAGGGGACACTGTTGTGGGTGTTTGCTACAGACCATCTTATCAGAAAGAGGAAGTTGATGAGGTGTTCTACAGACAACTGGAAGTAGCCTCACAATCACATGCTCTGGTTCTCATGGGAGACTTCAGTCACCCTGAGATCTGCTGGGTGGGCAACGCAGCTAAGAGTGCACAATCCAAGAGATTCCTGCAGATCATTGGTGACAATTTTTTAACACAGACGGTGGAGAAGCTAACGAGAAGAGGCAAAACCAGGACACTGGACCTTGTCCTAGCAAACCAAGAAGAATTGGTTGGAGATGTCATAGCTGGGGGCAGCCTCAGCTGCAGCAACCATGAGATGGTGGAGTTTAGGATCCTGTGTGGAAGAAGCAGGAAAATAAGTAGGACTAAAATAATGGATTTCAGCAGGGTGAACTTTGGCCTCTTCAAGGCCCTACTTGGAAGAATCCCATGGGTTAGGGCTCTAGAAGGTAAGGCAGTACAAAAGCGCTGGCTAATGTACAAACATCACTTCCTCCAAGCTCAAGACCAGTGCATCTCTATGAGCAAGAAATCAAGTAAAGGACATAGGAGGCCAGCATAGATGAGTAAGGAACTCCAGTCAAAACTCAGATGGAAGAAGGATGTTTATGTCATGTGGAAAAAGGGACAGACCACCATGGAGGAATATAGGGTGGCTGTTAATGTATGCAGAAATGTGGTGAGGAAGGCCAAGCTCTACTTGGAATCAAATCTGGCCAGGGATATCAAGGACACCAAGGAGGGCTTCTGAAAGTACATTAACAGCAAAAGGAAGATTAGAAAAAAATGTAGTTCTGCTGCTGAATGAGGTGGGTGCCCTGGTGATGGAAGATACAGACAAGGCAGAGTTACTGAATGCCTTCTTTGCTTCTGTCTCTACTGCTAACACCAATCCTCAGGAATCCCAGAACCAAGAGGTAAGAGAGAAAGTATGGCAAAATGAAGACTTTCCCTTGGTTGGAGAGGATCAGGTTAAAAATCGTTTAGGCAAACTGGACATTCACAAGGCCATGGGCCCCAATGAGATGTACTGACAAGTGCTGAGAGAACTGGCAGATGCTATTGCTAAGCTGCTTTCCATCATCTTTATAAATAACTTACAGGAGAGGTGCCTGAGGACTGGAAGAAAGCCAACGTCACTCCAGCCTTCAAAAAAGGCAAGAAGGATGACTCAGGAAACTACAGACCAGTCAACCTCACCTCCATCCCTGGAAAGGTGATGGAACAACTTATTCCAGACGTCATCTCCAAGCATGTGGAAGAAAAGAAGGTTAACAGGAGTAGTCAGCATGGCTTCATCGAGGGGAAATCGTGTTTGACCAACCTGATAGCCTTCTGTGATGGTATGACTGGCTGGGTAGATGAGGGGAGAGCAGTGGATGTTGTTTACCTTGACTTCAGCAAGGCTACTGATACTGTCTCCCACAGCATCCTCATAGGCAAACTCAGGAATTGAGGGTTGAATGAGTGCACAGTGAGATGGATCAAGAACTGGATGGATGACAGAGCTGAGAGGGTTGTGAGCAATGGTGCAGAGTCTGTTTTGGAGGCCTGTAGCTAGTGGTGTTCCCCAGAGGTCAGTACCGGGTCCAGTCTTGTTCAATCTGTTGGTCCAAGAATTGAAGCTTTAGGATGTTAAAATAAAAGGAAAATAAATGTGAGAGAAAGCAGGATGAAGAGACTGGGTGCACCCTCAGCAAGTTTGCTGATGATACCAAACTGGGAGGAAGGGTTGATACACCAGAGGGCTGTGTTGCCCTTCAGTGAGACATGGACAGGCTGGTGAAATTCAACAAGGGCAAGTGGAGGGTCCTGCACCTTGGGAGGAATAACCCCAGGCACCAGCCCAGGTTAGGGGTTGACCTGCTGGAAAGCAGCATTGCGGAGAGGGACCTGAGAGTTATGATTGACAACACATTTACCATGAATCAGCCATGTGCCCTTGTGGCCAAGAAGGCCTGGGGTGCATTAGTGGAAGTGTGACCAGCAGTTTGAGGGAGGTTATCCTTCCCCTCTACTCTGCCCTGGTAAGGCTGCACCTGGAGTACTGCGTCCAGTTCTGGGCTCCCCACTTTAAGAAGGACAAGGAACTAATGGAAGGAGTCCAGCAGAGGGCTACAAAGATGAACAAAGTCTGCAGCATCTTTCTTACGAGGAAAGGCTGAAAGTGCTGGGTCTGTTCAGCCTGAAGAAGAGAAGGCTGAGAGGGGATCTCATCAATACTTATAATAAATATCTCAAGTGTGGGTGTCAAGAGGATGGGACCAGACTCTTTTCAGTGGTGCTCAACAATATGATGAGGGGTAATGGACACAGAGTGAAGCACAGGAGGTTCCATCTAAACATGAGAAGAAACTTTACTCTGAGGGTGGCAGACCACTGAAACAGGCTTCCCAGTGAGATTTTGGAGTCTCTTTCTCTGAAGGCATTCAAAACCTGCCTGGATGCATTCCTGTGTGATCTCCTCTAGGTGTACCTGCTATAGCAAGTGGGCTGGACTAGATGATCTCCAGAAGTCCCTTCCAACCCCAACCATTCTGTGATTCTGGGAGATTTAACCTTGGAGAAACATGTTCCATGATGTAAATTGTATGCTGTAGGAAGTAATGTAGCAGGAACTAGCTGAAATGAGAAAGAACGAGCTTCACGAAAAACCAGTGAGTGCAGTAACGAACCAAACCAAATTGGTGTCGGCACCCAACAATCAAACATGCTGCTTCTCTTGTCCTGAGTCATGACCTTGACAAATGGGCCAAAGTCATGTCCTGTTCTTACAGACATTTTGGGGAGTGACAGAGGCCCACTGAATGAGGAAATAATATCTGCTTATTAAGGGACAGGGGATATTAATGAGAATGTATGAATCTGCATGTTGGATATGAAGATGCTTTAAGTATATAGTATAAGTTGTAAGTGTTGGTAAGTGGGGATTTCAGGAATGAGAAACAGGTACAATGGGACAGTCAGAAGACATGTAAATATATCAAAATATGCGAGACCTGAACATGACACAAATGGTGTGGAATAAGGGGGAAAGATTGCATTGAGTCCCACTGGGATGGAGTTAACTTTTCCCAGAGCTGCTTGTATACTGCTGTGCTTTGTATTTGTAGCTAGAATGGTGTTGATAACACACCAGTGTTTCAACTGTTGCTGAGCAGTGCTTGCATGGCATCAAGGCTGTCTCTCCCACTCTACCTCACCCCACAAAGCAGTAATCTGGAGTGGGCAAGAGGGACACACCATATAACATAATGCTCAGCATTAAAAGCTGGGAGAAAGGAGGAGGGGGTGGGAGGAGCCATTTTTTATGGAGGCATTTGTTATTAAGGCATTTGTCTTCTGGAACAACTGCTGTGCATACTGAGGCCCTCCTTTCCAGTGAGTATATGGATACCACCTGCTGATGGGAAGTGGAGAATAGAGAAGGGGAGGAGTAAGAAAGAGTCTTGGTCGGCACCTGGCAGCCGTCCAAGGACAAACCACCACAGTATTTTTTTCCTGTTTGCTATCACAAATGGCTCTCCACTTCTCAAACTGGATTAACTCCCTCTGTTCTTAGAGGTTTACAACCCTCACCCCAGAACAGTTTACTTCAAATTCTTGCTTCTTGCAGTTTCAGAAACTGAGGAGTCAGGTCTTACAAATCACTGCAGGAAATTTAAGTTACTAAAGAAGTGTGAGAATCTGAAAAGGGTGACTCCTTATTCATTCATGTGGTGTGGAGGTCTGAGTAGAGCTAGTCAAACACTGGCATCTGCTCTTGTCAAGCATATCTGTATGCTAGGTACAATTTTCCTTTTCTCAGAGGAAGTTAAAATGCTTTGGAAGGGACTTCTATATTACCAGTATTTGGTCTCCTCTCCTCTCCTCTCCTCTCCTCTCCTCTCCTCTCCTCTCCTCTCCTCTCCTCTCCTCTCCTCTCCTCTCCTCTCCTCTCCTCTCCTCTCCTCTCCTCTCCTCTCCTCTCCTCTCCTCTCCTCTCCTCTCCTCTCCTCTCCTCTCCTCTCCTCTCCTCTCCTCTCCTCTCCTCTCCTCTCCTCTCCTCTCCTCTCCTCTCCTCTCCTCTCCTCTCCTCTCCCTCTCCTCTCCTCCTTTTTTTTCTTTGTTTTTGTGCTTTGTTTGTTTGTTTTCTACATAAAGAAGCAACACTGTTATTTTTTTTTTTAGTTTTTATTTTTTCCTAGTAGTGTAACTTCCTAGTATCAATTTTCTTGATTTAAGGTATTTCTAAGGTTAATTCTAAGACTATGAGGTAAATTCTTAAAAGCTTAGGAAAAAGAGAAACATGGTAATGTTTTGTTACTTGTCTGTCCTCCTGTATTAATTTTTGTGGTCATTTCAGAGTACTGATTCTAGACTAACTCCATTTTGTGAAAACAAAACCCAGACAGACCCTCCAAGCAAGCTGGAGTGTTGAATGTTTCCAGGAAGCACCTCACACCTAATGGAAATTGGCTTGATATGGCTGGTTCATCATGGTCTTCAAGAAACAAGCAAGGATAGGACACCATGTCGAGGTTGCAACAGAGACAGACTCTTCACTGTTGCCTGATTCTTCTCTGCTTATCTCTTGCAGCATCAATCTGTTTTTTTTTTTTGTGTATCATCATGCTACAGTAAGGATGTGGCCACAGCTGCTGGGAGATGATACTGAAGAATCTTAAGTACAAACAGTATGGAGGACTGGCCATGAAATGTTCTGTGAGATGTTGGTCTTAACAGTAATTTCCACTTTCCCACGTTCTCAGTGATCTCTCCATTAATGCTCATAAGAACCTTGAGACCTCTTGTCCTTCTAGTCTGCCTCTTTTCATACAACCATATTTTTCTCCTTTTTGTGCCATCTGTACAGTCACTCTCAATCTTTTCTCCTTACTTTCCTCAGCCTATGTTCCTTTTTAGGCATTTCTTATTCTCTAGCAACTGTCTGCTCACTCTTCCTTCATAGTTTTAACTTCATTCCTTCACAGTTTTTGCTTCATTCTTCTTGTCACCTCCCTCTGTCTGCTCTCATGACTCTCTTCTGCTTTCAAAGTCTCCCTCAGATTTCCTGCACATGACAGCAGCTCCATGCTGCAGGTATTCTCCACATTTTATCATGGAAAGGCTTGCCTGGAGCACTGCCAAAGGAGACATCTGCAGCCCTGCCTCCTTAGAAGGGTGCTTGCTTGACACCATTCCCGCCATGCTCTGGACGTGTCATTGGGCTTGCAGTGGGAATAGCAAGGCCTGTAAGTGTTGTCTTTCCTCATAAGAAATTACTGTTTCCACTGACCACAGCACTAGGGGGGTTTGCTTCTCAAAGGATTTGTGTTCCACGGTTGCCTGACTTTAAAACAAATTACACAAGAAAGGATTAGTGTTGGGTTGTGCCTATGTTCTATTTTCCCAGCTGAAGGTGCCAACACATAGCCAGGTCCTCCGGCTTTTCTCTGGCTTACTGGCAGGATAAGACATATAGGAACTGTGGTGAACCTTAAGCCATTTTCCTGACCCATCCATACCATCTGCCTGGTGGACAAGGAAATGTCTCCAGCACCACATCTGTAGGAGCTTTTTGCACCAGGACTTGCACCCTCTCCCAGAATGGTCTTTGGCAGACAGGTATGGCAAAACTCCCTCTGTTCTAAACAGACCCCAGTATTGAAGGTGTCAGAAGGAACACATGTCAAACTGGTTGAAAATGTTATTTGAAGGATCAAACCAGAAGAAACAAATATATTCTTGTGTAAGTGGTATTTCCTCATATTTCATTAATATAAGAGATAATACAGAATATGTTAGGATGAAAACCCCATCTTTAACTCCATGTCTGTTTTTGCTTTCCTTCTTTCCTTTTTCTCTCCTGGTCACCCTCACAAGTGTCTTGATCTCTCAGCGTCTACCCTGCTACACAGAGCAGGGCCCCAGAGAGGACTCAAGCACCTGGTTTCCACACTCTTCAATTCTTAGCTCACGCCCTGGCTCTCTCCAGGCCAGGTTTGCTATAAACCTAACTTAACTTATCCACATAAACTATGTGAATATGACTCAGTCAATGATACTTGGAGCTTCATTTTATGTAGAGGTATGTGCATAGCCTGTTATGTTTAATTTTTCCACTAGCAAAATCTTATCAAGGAAAACATTGCAAAACTTATTATCAAGTGTTACCAGTTGTATGATGTGTCTTACTCAGAAGTAGTGATCATATCCTTGGTAAGCTGGGTGCTGACAAACATAAGTCCATTTGGTCTTTTGTAGCAAGGCGTGGTCAAATTCAATCTGCTCTAGGATGGTGTCAGTATCAACGTGTCAGAAGGAAAACACAGTCACATTTAAAAGCTATGATATGCTTATAGTAGCTTTTACCACAAGCATCCAATACATACTGACCTAAACATTTTCAGTTCTTACCCTCGTAGTCTGTACAGTTTATTGTCTTTGTTCTTAGACTGTGAGTGCAGGATGATATTAGAAAACGTCACCTGAGACCAACGTTCCTAGGTTCTAATTCCCGGCTTTGCCAGTGACTTTATTTTCTCAAGTGGCTCTGGGGAGCTTACTCTTGCCCATGACACACTTCCAGAAATGAAAATTTGAATTTTACTCATAGGGCGATGTGAGGATAAACTGATGATTATACATTGCAGACATATGGAGAGTACCATACACTTGCCAAGTGAACTAGGAGGCATAGAAATAGGAATAAACACCTCACAGTGCATATCAGGCAATGAAACATTCCTCTCAGACTGCTGCCTAAATGCAACTTTCCCAGAACCAGTTCAGTCTTTATATCAGTATTTTGATTTCTGTAGATTATACAAACCTGGGAAAAGTGGTTGATATACCACTATTTCACTTCAGAGGGACCTGCACATGCTGGAGAAATGGGCTGACAAGAATCTCATGGAATTCAGCAAAGGGAAGTGCTGAATCCTGCACCTGGGGATGAACAACACCTAGCATGAGCAGGAGCTGAGGATGACCCTCTGGAAAGCAGATTTTCATAGAAGGCTCTGGGGCTCCTAGTGTACAACAAGCTGATGATGAGTCGACAATGTGCCCTTGCAGAAAAGAAGACCAAAGAAGACCAAAGACCAAAGAAGTCCTGGGCTGCACTAGGCAGAGCATTGCCAGCAGGTCAAGGGAGGTGATCCTTCCCCTGCTCGGCACCTGTGAAGCCAGACCTGGGGTGCTGGTTCTGGTTCTTGGATCCTCAGTACAAGAAAGATATAGAGCTACTGGAGAGAGTCCAGCAAAGAGCCACAAAGATGGTTAGGCATTCTGACATATGAGAAGAGGCAGAGAAAGCTGGGGTTGTTCAGTCTGGAGAGATGAAGGCTCAGGAGGATCTTATCCATGTGTATGAATATTCACTGTGGGAAGGAAGGTGGAGCCAGACTCAGCTCAGTGGTGTCCGGTGACTGAGCAAGTGGCAATGGGCAAAAACTGAAATAATGGGAATCCAATTTAAACACAAGAAAACACTTTTTACTGTGAGCCTAGCCAGCCACTGGAAAAGGTTTTCCAGGGAGATTGTGGAGTCTCCGATGTTGGAGATACTTAAACCTGCCTGGACAAAGCCCTGAGCAATCTGATGTAGCTGACCCTGCTCTGAGCAAGGGGTGGGACAGGACAACCTCCAGAAGTGCCTTCCAGCCTCAACTACCCCAAAATTCTGTGATTTACTTTTTTAAAATTTCCCCCAATATATAGAAATCCATATGTTTCTGGTTAGATAATTTATAGGAAGGATACAGAAAGTAGCATTTCCTTCAGTTATTGAAGAATAGATGTTGGATAACAAATGTCAAATAGTGCAACAGACATCAGAGACATTTTTTAGTCTTCCTTGAATTTCGCGGAAATCTTTGGAAATTTTATATAAACACAAATTTACATTTTTAATCAAATAAGCTAAAGCATTACCAAGATTTTTTCCTAGGCTTTCTTAAGCAGGAAGCTAATCCAGATTTTATACATTTGCTAATATCACTATGCCTAACTTAATCCTTTGCAAACATGTGTATTCTGCACAAAATCTTCAGTGGCACAAGAAAATCAACAGACATCAGAGAGAGACATACCTTTTCTTGAAAAAACCCTCCTCCTTTATCTTGTTTGATTTTGGATCACAGCAGCAAGGGCGCTTGAATTTGTAGCTGTGGTCATGCAGACATGAGTGAGTATTTTGGTCTGCCAGTTAACTTTTTTTACTGCATGCTGGTACTAAGTAGCAAATGCTGCAAGTCAGAAATGACTCAGTTTGTCGTTTCCCTTACTGCTCTCAAACTTCCTTAAATGTCCTAATTTGCAGATGTTAACACAAACTGATCACGCAATTAACTCTTCCTTCCTGTCATGTTGGATGAACTAAACATTAATAGTCATAATATGCAAAATCATTATGCAAAAATACATACATACTCAGTAGTAGTTGTACATGTATATGATCATGGCAATGCCCCTTCTGCAAATAAATACATTTTCATAAATAATACATTCTGGAACTAACAGCACTTTTGTGTGGCTAGTCCATGTTTAAAGTGCTTATAACATGACCACTTGTTTCTGACAGGACCTGCATGGCTGTAATACATTGTTTAAGACTCCTTCATCAGCCCAGGTTCTCCTTTGTTGTTTGCAAATAGCCAGGAAAATTCTGTCTTGTATATTTGTAGGCAAATAAGTGGCAAGGAAAATATCAGATCCAAATTTCTGAACGTATTTACTGCCTGATTATAGGTTGGTTTTGTTTGGTTCATCTCAGGCTACGGTATCATGGGTTATGTGCAAAAGTGTCTGAATACTCACATTAAAAGAAAATATCCAAAGCCTTTACTGAATTCAGTAATGCCAAATTCACAAAAGACTTTGCAGTCATATAAATTTGACGGTCTAAGCCACAATATTTACTTCAACTTGCAGCAACTTTAGGTGTGGTTCTGGGTCATGCTGTGTTAGCCACTTCCCAGTTTGTTGCACATGATATCTGGCATGCAGATATGTAATCTTCATGTAATAGATTCTTCTTATTTCTTGCTTTTCTCAAACATTTGTAGCTAGAGTCATTCTAATTACCCCCTACCTTCCACATAGGCACAATAGCAGGAAGGTGAAGAATTCCCCAGGCTTCTAAGGAGAGAGGCAGGACCCTTCGCAGTCAGTGTGTTAGAGGAAGAACTACTTATTCTTAACCCTGCTTTTTGCCTTTTTTTTTTTTTTTTTCCCCCCCTAGTTTTTGTGCTCAGATCCATCAATAGCAAGTTACCTCATGGGCATTACACATTTATAATGTTTTTGTTTTTCAGGCCACACTGCTCAGTCTTGCCCACCATAACCCAGTGATTCCCACCAGAAGGGCATGTTATTAATATTTTCCATTTTAAAACCCTGAGGTTATAGATGCAAAAAAAAAAATATAGATAAGTTAAGCAAGTACTACTGAAGGCAGAGCTTATGTGAGACAGTGCCCCAGCTGCAGGATTTGGTCTCTAGAACCTAGTACCTTGCATTGACTGAGTCCTTGCCAGCTCTTTCCATACCTTGGGAGCAGGACTGGCATGTTTAAAATCTTCTAGCCACTAAAGGATTTAATTAGCTTATTTTATGTAGCCTAAAAAGAACACAGCTAGTACACGGCTCATTGTGGTCTGGAATTGCCTGTTTGTCAAATATGCTCTACTTGGATACCACTAGCTCTTTCAGTAACAACTGCCACTTTTTTTAACTTTTCTATAGCACCATCCTTTCATGACATATGTACTTTTTATGCAAAGTGTGTGTCAGTATGCCCAGCTAATGTTGATGAGGGGATTTGCTTCTTGTGGCATGTTTGGTCAGGTTCTGGGTAACCTGAGAGTAGTCTTAGAGTGTCATCTGACCAGTACCTCCAGTCTGTCTAAACAGTGATTGAATTAGTTTTGACTGTTCTGCTTTAAACTCTAGTCCATATGAATTCATTAGGTCTCTGTGTGCACCAACTGGCATAGCCATTCTTCCCTTCTTCTTGGGGTCTGGCAGCCTGTGCTCCCGTGCTGGGTGGTGTAGAATGAGCCCTGGTCAGGGAAGACATGGCCCTGCTGGCTCTGTGGCTCCTCTCAGGTCCTGAACAAGCCCAGGACTCTGACTCTCCTGGGCACCAGCTTCCTTCAGGACATAAGACATTTTTTGTGTTCCCTTTCAACAGGACCCACCTTCTTCTGGGAACAGTCATATCAACAACTTGTGAACTTCCAGTCTACAACCTGGTGTTTATGATAAACTAGCAATGGTTTTGGGTTTGTTTAATGTGCTTTTCTGTGGTTTATTCCAGTTCAGTATTGGTAACATGAGCAGCTGAGACTCCCCCAGGAGTAGTCAGGGTTGGGCAGAGTTCTCTCCAGGTCTCCCAAGACTGCTCCTTTCAGCACCAGAGATCTTGGTCCACAGGTCAAGAGTGGTCTGCTGGGATATCTTGCAGGTGGTGTTCTGCACTCTTGATGTAAATATTTCTAGCCAATTCATGAAGAGCTTGTCATAAATGAAAGACAGAAAATTCAATCTGTATGTTCTGTCAATTCTGTTAATAATAATGTCTCTGTATAACATTAACATTTACAGTGTTAGGAGGAGCTCTAACAAAAACGCTGGACTAATAAAATCTTCATAAATGTTACCAACTTTTCATAAGAAAGGAGTAGATGGAACAATTGTGTTCATATTCTTCAAGAAGTTGCCAAATATTGTATGAAGCTGTTTCATAAGAGATTAACAAGGGTTGCTGTAATGCACAGTTTTAGGAAACACACAGCATGATTTTTCAAAACACTGTTTTGAAGATTTTCAAATAATTTTATATATTGTTTACCTTTTCCTCTTCTGGACTATGTAAATTCAAGTGAGTAGTGGATGACTTCAAGGTTCCTTTTGGTCTGTTACTTCAGGCTGTATGGATCCCCCTGGATGGTAGCCTTTGTCTTGACCAAGTCAGCTGGTCACTCCAATTTGGTGTCATCTGAAAATGTGATGACAGTGTGCTCCATCGCTTCCTCCAGTTCATTGACAAAAACATTAAACAGGACAGGTCCCAGGACAGACCCCTGTGATACACCGCTTGTCACAGGCATTTAGCTTTGGTAAAACCATACAGACTGTTCATATAATCACAGAACAATTTGGGTTGGTGCCATGGGGGAGTAATTTAGGGTTCTGCTTGCTGCAGACCTTCGAAGGTCACCTAGTCCAACTCCCCAGCAATGAACTGTGACATCTTCAACTAGATCAGGTTGCTCAAAGTCTTCTCCAGCCTGGCCTGGAATGTCTCCAGGGATGGGGCAATATACCACCTCTCTGGGCAGAGTGTTCCAGTGTTTTGCCACACTCATGGTAAACAATTTCTTCTTCATTTCTAGCATGAATCTTCTCTCTCTTAGTTTGAAACTATTACCCCTTGTCCTGTCACAACAGACCCTCCTAAAAAGCCTGTCCCCATGTTTCTTACAGGCTCCTTCTAAGTACTGAATGGATGCAATAAGGTGACCCCAGAGCTGGATGCAGTACTCCAGGTGGGGTCTCACCAGAATGGACCACTGGGGCAGAATCGCCTCCCTCGGCCTGCTGGCTATGCTTCTTTTCATGCAGCCCAAGATACAATTATTGGCCTTCTGGGTTGCAAGTGCGCATTGACAACTCATGTCCAATCTTTCACCCCCTCGTGCCCCCAAGTCCTTATCCACAGGGCTGCTCTCAATCCCTTCATCCCCCTGCCTGTACTGATACTGGGGATTGCCCAAACTTAGGTGCAGGACCTTGCACTTGGCCTTGTTGAACCTCATGAGGTTCTCAAGTTTGTCCAGGTCCCTCTGGATGCCATCCCATCCCTCAGGCGTGTCAGCTGCACCACTCAGCTTGGTGTCATCCACAAACTCTTTGAGGGTGCACTTGATCCCACTGTCTACGTATGTCATTGATGAAGATATTAAACACTACTGGTGCCAGTATGGACCCTTGAGGGACATCACTTGTTACTGGTGTCCATCCAGACATTGTGTCATTGACCACTACTCACTGAGTGTGACCATCCAGCCAGTTCCTCATTCACTGAAAAATCCACCCATCGAATCCATACCTCTCCAGTTTACAGAGGAGCATGTTGGGGGAGAACGTGTCAAAGGTTTTATAGGAGTCCAGATAGATGATATCTGTAGCCTTTCCTTTGTTCACTGATGTGGTTACTCCATTGTAGAAGGTCACTAGTTTGGTCAGGCAGGACTTGCCCTTGGTGAAGCCATGCTGGCTGTCTCAAATCACCTTCCTGTCCTCCAGGTACCTTAGCATAGCTTCTAGGAGGGTCTGTTCCATGATCTTCCCAGGCACAGATGTGAGGCTAGCAGGTTGGTAGTTTCCCAGGTCCTCCTTTCTATCCTTTTTAAAAATGGGTGTGATGTTTCCCTTTTTCTAGTCACCAGGGACTTCACTTGACTGTCATGACTTCTCAAATATCATGGAGAGTAACTTGGCAACTACATGAGCCAATTTCCTTAGGATTCTGGAATGTATCTCATCAGGTCTCATTGACTCATGTGTGTTCAAGGTCCTTAAGTGGTCAGGAACCTGATCCTCACTTACAGTGGGAGGGATTTTGCCCCCCCATCCCCTTTCTCGCAGTTCATTCACTTGAGGAGTGCGGGAAGAGAGCTTGCCGGTGAAGACAGAGGCAAAGAAGCTGTTGAATACCTCAGCCTTCTCCTCATCCGTTCTAACCAGTTTGCCACTCTTGCTCTTCAGGAGGGGTACACTTTCTTTGACCTTCCTTTTCTTGTTGACATACCTGTAGAAGCCCTTCTTGTTATAGTTCAGCTCCAGCTGTGCCTTTTCCTTCCTGACCCCATCCTGCATAACCAGGCAGTGTCCCTATACTCTTCTCAGGATACCTGTTCCAGCTTCCACTGCATTTCCTTCTTGCCTTTTAGTTTGACTAGCAGTTCTCAACTCAGCCATGCCAGGCCCTTGCCCTCCTTACCCAGCTTCTTATACCTGAGGACTGAGAGCTGTTTTGCTCAATGGAAAGTGTCCTCAAAAATCTGCCAGCTCAGTTCTGCTCTCAGAACTCAGTTCCCTCAGTTCCCTGAGGGCAGTTTCCCAAGGAGTTCTATTGACTACGTGAAGAGCTAGAATTTGTCTTTCCTACAATTCAGGATCCTGACTTTACTTTTTGCCTGTCCCACATCCCTCAGGACTGCAAACTCCACAAGTGCATGATCACTGCAGCTCAGGCTGCCTCCAATCTTGACGTCACCAATTAGCTCTCTTATATTTGTTACCATGAGGTCTGGTGTTGCATCTCCCCTACTAGGGCTGTCTATTATTACTTGGCTGAGGAAGTTATCCTCAATGCATTCCAGGAGTCTCCTGGATTGCCTACAGCTCGCCATGCTGCTTTTCTAGCAGATGTCAGAGTGGTTGAAGTCCCCCAGCAGGACATGAGCTTGTGACCATGATGCTCCCTGTAGCTGGAGTAAGAAGGGTTCATCAATAGTCTCCCCCTGATTTGACATCCTGTAGTAGACACCAACCATAAGATTTCCTTTGTTGCCTCGGTCTCTGATAAGCTTTCATAGATGCTCATGGCTATTCTTCATAGACAGCCCTTCACACTCTATTCATCTCTTCATGTAGAGGGCAACCCCTCAACCCATCCTGCATTGCTAGTCCCTTCTGAACAGCCTGTAGCCATTGATTTCCACACTCCAGTCATGGGATCTGTCCCACCAAGTTTCAGGAATAACCACTAGGTCATAGCCTTCTAGCAGCACAGTGGCTTCCAGCTCCTCCTGTTTGTTGCCAATGCTGTGTGGATTGGTGTAGACACTTCAGCTTGGCTGTTGACCATGTCATCTTCTTAGAGGAACACCCCTTAATTCCTTCACAGTATTTCACAGATGCTTTCGCATTGGCCTTAGGAGGCCTGGCTCATCTCCTTAAGACTTCAAGTGTGCTCCAGTGAGGCCAACATGTCTCAGGGCCACCAGCTGAGGGTCCTCACTAGCACCCCACCCCTCTATTCTTGGTGTCTCATCCCACAGATTGTCATAGGAAAGCCTGATGTCATCTCCCTCCCCCATCATACCTGGTTTAAAGCTCTGTCAATGAGGCCTGCTGGCTCATGTGCAAAAGCCCTCTTTCCTGTTTGAGAACGGTGAACTCCCTTTGATGCCGGCAAAGCAGGTGCCATGTAGACCACCACATTATCAAAAAACCCAGATTGTGGTGGTGACACCAGCCACAGAGCCCTGTATTAATAGACTGAGTCCATCTGTTTCTTCTAATATCACTTCTCAAAACTGTAAGGAGAGAGGAGAAAATAACTCTTACTCCTGATTCCCTCACCAACCATTCCCAAGGCCCTGAAGTCTCTTTTGATCACACTTGGACTACTCATTGCAACTTCATCGCCACCCACATGGAAGACCAGTGAAGGGTAGTAGTCCAAGAGCCATACTGGCTTAGAAAGTTTCCCAGTGACCTTCTTCTCCTTAATGGGTCCAGAAATGTGTTCCAAGAGGACTCATGGCATGAGTTTTCCAGGTTGATAAGCCTGAAGTTCATTGGGTTGAACCTTTGGACTTTTTTTGAGTATGGGTGTAACACCTTTCCTGAATAAGTTGGATTCTGTTATTCTTTTCCAGGCGAAAACAGGAAACAAATGAGGAGTTCATTTAGCATATATTTGACAAGACCATAATGTCATCTCCTGAGTGTCTCAATAATGTATTGTACTTTTCTCTTCCCTACAGAGAGCCAATGAATGTTTCATAGCTCATGGCTAGCTTTTGATGGATTAGAGCCAAACTATGCTTGCTCTGGCAATTTTGCCTAGGAGGTAGGTATCATGAAAGGTTGTATAAACCAGTGCAGTCTAGTGCAACTCCGTCATTCTTTTAGCAAGTGACTGTGAGCATTCCAACTCTGGCTACTGCTGCATACTGAGAGAAACACAAAGGTGGTTTACATGTGTGTCCAGCATGAACTCATCCTCATTAAGAAATTGGACTTGTTGTTCTGATACACTGCAAAAAGCTTCCCAGGTGATTCTTTGACCTAAAAGCAATCATTAACTATGTCAAAGGCAGTAGTCTGCCAAGAGCTGTTTGTATCCAGCTGCTGTAGACGTTGGACAGTGTAGAGGATCACCCCTAGCTGCACTGATAACTGGAAGGCTACCCAGCACTGGAACATGTCCAGAAACAACAGTTCCCAGCACTGGTTTGGCCAGGATTTGCAAGCAATGTCCTGAACAACACCTGGACACAATCCAGAGATTAGCTCAGGTCAGGGTTAAATTCTAAAGGGTGTTTGCATGTATCCATTTTATTCAAAGATTTAATAAAATGTATCTGGGCTCTTACATGGCAATTGACTTCAGTGCCAGAAAGTAGTCCTGAGAGTATTTAGTCTAATAATCAAATGTCTAGCATCACTATAAAACAAGTATAGTAATCAAATAGCTATGTTCAAATGTCTAGTATAGAAATTCAAGACTTTGAGTCTCAAAGAGAAAAGCAGTTTTACACAGAAGCATAAATGTGATGTGTCAGTAATTCCTTACCCAACTATGAAAAACACTGTGAGAAAACATAGCTTCTGACACTTTCTGATTGCAAATACTAGTTCTCCTTTTGGGATTTGTGAGATGCAAAGGGCCATTCCAGTCAGTGAAACAGAAAACAAAGAACTTTCTCTAAAGGATATTATTCCTTTTCCTAACTCAGAAGGATCACCAAAACACAAGTAACCTGAGTTTCTCATCTTTTGCAATGCTGGGCTTTCCTATGCTTCCCCAAGCCCTAGTTCGAACCCTAAGGCTATGTATTAGGTGGAGAATGCATAAGGAAATGAAAAAGAAATGCTGACTCAAACTGACAGCTCAGTACTGAAAAGAAAAAAGATCCTTCTGAGTCAGGCCCTGTTCCCAGGTGGAGGATGCATGTGTTATGCAGTAGTTCTCTAGGCAACTGTACCAGCACATAGTACAACTCCAGCTCTCCCAGTTGCTTTAAATGTACAAATGTGTCCCATTTTTTCACACTAGGGACTTATAAAGCCTGACCACCTCTGACAAGAGACATTTTTCCTAATTTAAAGAGTTAGAGAAATATTTAGGTTGAAAGCTACCCTTGAAGATCATTGAGTCCAAACTCACACTTAAAGCAGAGCCAGCTTCATTGTCAGATCCAGTTGCTTGAGTTCCTGTCTAGTTGTGTTTTGAGTAATCCAAGGATGGAGATTTCACAGCCCCTCTGGACGACTGTTCCAGAGACCATGCAAATAATTTTTTTCTGTATACCAAGTTTTAATTTGTCTTTCTGCAGCTTGTGACTGTTCCCTCTCATCCTCACACTGTGCAACTCCCAAAAAAGCCTGCTTTCTCTTCTCTACATGCAGTGGAATACAGCGGTAAGCCCCCTTAGTTTCTGTTCTCCAGGCTGAAAATTCCCTGTTCCTTCAGACCTCCATTGTGTACTTCAGCCCCCATAGTCATCTTGGTGCCCTGTTGCTGAACTTACCAGTTTGTCAATGTCATTCTTGTACTAGGAGGCTGAAATCTGGGCACAGAACTGCCCGTGCAGACTCCTGAGTGCTGAGCAGAGGGAATAATCACTGCACAGTCCACTTCTCCCAGTATAGCCTAGTGTGTAGCTAATTTTCATTACTATAAAGAAGCACTGTTGACTTGGTTTCACTTTGTTGTCCACCAACATGTCAGAGGCTTTTCTGCAGATCTGTCAATCTTTCTCTAGGATACATGCAGTTAGTTTTTCCTGTATACTTGCCTTAGCATTTGCTTCAGGAGGTTCCTAACAACCAATCTCCAGCTTGTCAAGAGCCTTCTGAATAACACGCCTGCACTCCACCACATCAGGCACTGTCCTCAGTCTGCTGTCATCCGCAGACTTGCTAAGTCCCATTGTCTAAGTTACTGTTAGTACTAAACACGATGAGTCTCAGCATTGATCCTTGACAAGTGTCCCTCACAACCAGTCACTGCACTCAACAACAGCCAGGGCTGTTTTCCCAATACCTGGTTTTAACACTATGTCTCTGAAAAAATAATGTCCACCTGAGTAGTAAAGGCCTCTGTTTGAACAAAAGGACACAGAGATTAACTGAGTCATGCACTCAATATTTTAAAATACTAAGAAGTTAAAGAGGAATGGAAGTAGCAAAAGGGCAAAAGGGCAGTAAGAACATAAAGAGAATACCACAGAAGTAAATTCTGGGCTGATGTCAAGTTAATGGTGGCTGATCTCTTAACTGTAAGTAACGCATTTAAACTCTAGGATTAGTTAGGGTTTTAAACATACTCCTGTCCTTTGAGATTCCTATTGGTTACAGGCTACCACTCAATGTGTCAGCCTGTTTTCAATCTCATTCTCAATTTCCTTTAAGAAATCTGAGGAAACTTCAGGTATGAATAGTCCCATTCTTGACATTCAGGCATCAGAAGTGAAAAAAAAAAAGTCTCAATAAATTAGTTTTTATTATTTTTAATATGAGACAAAACCATTATTTTTCCCTAAACTAATTAAAATGTAACTAAAACTTCTTGACTGAAATATTTCAATCATATTCACAATATGGAAGATATCCAATAAGGACAAGTTACCCAAACAGTTAAAGTTAGCCAAAATTAAAAGAAAATACGATGTCATTTTAAAAAAAGTTACACGTGAAGTATCATTCTCTTTCAGCTGCACTATTATTTTTGCCAAGAAAAAGAAGAAAGTGACAAAATCCTACACAGTATTGCAGACTTTCCACAGGGAAAGCTAAGAAATGCACTTTCAAATTCTTCAGTTTTTCTTGGTTATTTCAGTACATCAGCAACTAACATAATCTCTTCATTTTCAGATTTTATTGACAGAATTTTGCTCTCCATCAGCTGAAAGTAAAATAAAAACCTCCATTAGTTTTATATAGAAGGTTAGACTAGCCTCTACTTATGTGCAATTCCAAGAGTATTTCAACTTTTGTTGCATATTTTATATCAATATTTCATTTATTATTTATCTTATACGCTTTCCTTTGCTGGACACAACAGTGAAATTTCATCAACTTTGTAATGCTGACACATTATTTTTGGCTAGCCTGGAAGTGGGCAGGGAGAATGTGTGCTTTTATCCGAGGTACCATGCAGATTACCACAAAAATTATCAAACAAATTAATACAAAAAACCAAAACAAAACAAAAACAAAAAACAAACAAACAAACAAACAAACAAACAAAAAAAAACAAAAAACAAAAAAAAAACAAAAAACAAACCTTTGCTAAGGCGTAAAAGTAGATGAGTACACGTTGGCCCGGAGTTTAGTTAACTGAACAGACCATGAGAAACTACTGGAAATAACATGAGAAATTGCTGGACAAGAAAGGGCGCAATTGAGCTGTTGGTGAGTGTGCTGGTCTGATCAAATGCTGTATGTGACTACTGCAGTCTGTCTCATTACTTTACAAAATCCTATTTTCAACTGTCTTCTGTGTCACCTTGCTTTTCTATACTGTGTGTCTAACTTCCTAGCGAGTTTAATTCAAGCTGGACTAGTGGGTGAGTAGGAGAGACCTACATGTGGAGAGACCCACACCTGGAGAGGCCCAAGGTGGGTGCTGGGGACCTGGTAGGGGGACCCAGGGTCTGGACACAGAGTTCAGATGTGAGGAACTTGCTAATTTGTGGTTGTTGTGAATGAAGAGAGTGAGGGTGTGTGCACATCTCACTGGCAAACTTCAGCCCTGCTCAGCCAGAGAGAAGCAGGAGGACTGGGACGTCTGCAGCCCCATTTATGTGACTGCAGTTGGAGCTGATGTGGTGCCAGGAAAGACACCTCTGCTGGCCTTTTTGGCTGGCTGCATTAGTGTCCTCTCTGTATGTCTTTGTACATGTGTGCCTTGTATTGGGAAAATGCACAATTCTTGCTGCTGTCTGGACCTGCCAATAGGAGCATCAGCCCCTGTACTTGTGAGACTGGAGCAGGAGAAACACCCTGGTTCTGAAAGAGCACTGCATCCGCCTTCTTTTAGCAAACTTGCCTGCTGATTTTCTCTTGCAATTCTTCAAAATAAGGCAAAGAGTTATTCCCTGCATTAAGTTCCTTATCATTTGAAAAATAGCTGTGGTAATCTTGTATGTATTTCACGCATTTAATATAAAATAGAATGAAAACTTACCTCTGGATTTGTATCATGCAGTCCATGAAATGCATTTTTTGGCTCTGGGATTTGTGGAAATGCTGCTTTCCAACAGCCAATCCTGGAGATCAAAAGAGATGGAATAGAAAAGAAAAATTAAATAACCATCTCTGTCAAAACCATTGCACCCTTGAACCAGATCTTATCTTCCTCTTCCAGAATAGAAGGGAAATGAAAAAAATACATCTTAGCACAGAATGAACACATATCAGGAAAGCACTTAGAATTTGAATAGTAATGGTTTAATTTTTTTGTTAAAGATTCGTTAGTAGTTATTTCTTCTTTAAAAAGAAGCAACTCCCAATTGTCCTGCCCTTTATGTCACTAAAGCAGTGAAAAGTGGATGTAAAAATTTTAACTAGTTGGAAGCACAGTATCTTATCTGAATTACTGTATATTCCTATACAAAGTGTATGATATGGCAGAATAGCCTTTTTCTTTCTGCTTCACTTCCATAGTTCATTTCAGGAAGCAAGCTGCTTAGCTTATGTGCTTTCAAATACATTCAGTTTGCTGAGACAATTCTAGTGAACATTGCAAAATCTTTACTGGTAAGTACAATCCACCTGTGCGTTTGCAATAAATTGAGCAGTTCAAGAAATCAGAAAACCTATTGCATAGAGGGTCAACATTGCAAATATTCAGAGCAGCTGTACTGATAATATGAATAATTAGATATAATTGCTCTCCTTGGCATGTTGACAGGAGAGGCCCTGGATAAAGTTGTGCAGAACAGCTGGGGAGGGACTTTGAGCATCACCATTTTAGTATCTACCTCAGGATCATTAATTTGGATTAATTTCTATGCTATGAGAGTGAAAAAGTTTTATCTGTACTACAGGGATACTTCTGCCTTATTTCTGTAAGAAGTACACACAAAATAAAAAAAAAAAAGCATAAATTGTTTACCTTTTGCAGAACAAAATTGCAACAATTGTCACTAAGAGCGTTGCAACTGCTACCACGAGTAAAATACTTTCTGAAGAAGGAATAATTTCTTCATTTCCTGAAAGTGAAATAGTCAGAAAGTATTATTTGTAATAAAAAGGAATACATTTGCAGCTGGATCAAACATTTACCCTGGTGACAAACTGGTGAATGTCAGTCTGAAAGATTTCTATTGGAATAAAAATCAGCTCTTTCATTTAGCATCTCAGTAGTAGTGTGTTCTGGGAAGGATTAGCATTGTCCCTGTTTGTTCATCCCCTGCAGTAAGCAGGTACATACTTCAGCTGCAAATGTGTACATTTGAATATTTATTTCCTATGTCAGAGTGTTGTGATGTAATAATTATTTTCTTCCTCTTCTTTTCAGTAATGTGGAGGGAAACAAAATGTTTGCCAAACCTTTACACATCTGTGTGTCCATAGGAGCACAGCAATATGTGATGCAGAAAGGACATCGCTAGGGAAGAGTAGCCTATGGCATGGATTTTCGTTCTTACCAAACTCAGCAGGTGTGCTCCACTCCCCCCAGGCTGGACTCACAAAGCAGGCACTGCCTGCTGCTCGCATTTTCAAGAGGTACTTCTTTCTTGTATTGGATCTTTGAAATGTGTGACTATTTCCCCCTTCCTAAAAACAAAGCAAAACCAATTTGTTTTTCTTTGTTGCATGTCTAGGTGTTCATAATATGCAAGTTCCATTTACCAATGAAACTTTTACAAGGCCAGGAGAATATTGCTTGTTAAAGTAGACTGCTTTTACAAAGCAAAAAATAAATATATGCATGTTTATTATGTATATAATATGTATGTATCTGTTTATCTCCTTTAAAAAATAACCTGTTGCTCAATAAAGTTTTTATGATTAGAAGCTTTTTGCCTTTTAAACTACATCCTGTAAATTCTTACATTATAGTCCGGTCTATTGATAATTTCCCTTGGCACATTGACAGAGATAGAAAAATATCTTGAATTGTCTCATTTTGGTACTCCTAGAATTGAGTGATTTAAGAAATAAACAGTGCATGCACTTCATCTTCCTCAGTTTTTGCATTATGACTTCTCAGGAAAAGCATAACTTTCCAGCTAAACCTGTAAAATAAATATAAAACTGCAATACTTAACGTTACTAGAATTTGCTGAAATGTGCTTGCTCTTGTATACTTTCAGGATAGAGATGAAATGTGCAAGCTGCACTGATTAGAAGGAGGTGCAGTGTACTTGGAGGACAACATCCATCCCAGAGGGTTCACGATGTAAAGTAACGTAAAACGGAAGGCTTTCAAAATACTTGCAGAATAGTAATAAAATTCTGCCCTTGAATGTAGTATAAATAATATATAAATGTCACGATGTTTTAGTAGTTTGATATATTTGTGGAATTTAGAAATAAGGATCCCATAAAGCATAGGACATGGAACACACGCAGATTTAAAGGTGTTTGCATACTATTTACTTTTAATAAATGACTATGGAACTAACATGTATTGTTGATTAACAAAGAAAGCACACTTACTTGTATAGAAGTATATATGGTTTTTCCCTCAGGATTATCCTGTAAATTGAGAAAAAAACCGCAAACACCTTTATTTTTATGATCGCTTGTTGCGTGTTAAGATGTCATTTTTATCTACTCTCCTCTTTCTCTCCATTACTCTAGTTTATGTACTTGACAGTTTGGTCAGAAGAACTAGTAATTTATCTAACATAGATTATCTAACATATAATTAATCTACAAAGCCAAGTTTATATAGTAACTTATATGGAAAAGTGCAGGGTGTTTCAAAAAGATGGACTCAATTGTACGTGCATACTACTTTGAAATTGGGTCCACCTTTTTGAAACACCCTGTATTTGTTTTCCTTACCATCAGAGATGAGAAATATATTTTATTTCAGATTGGTGATTAAACTAAAACACAAGCAAAACGGACTTGAATGAAAACTGTAACTTTATTCTTAAACACACCAGAAAACATTAAAAAAAGAAAAATAGAAGATAATCTGTGAAAGACAATTTTTAGTTTGCATCTAGTATTTACATTTTACAATGTGCCACTATATTTAATGGCAAATACTATGTAAATGTTGGTTCCTTTTCTCTCAGATGACAACATTTAGGAGTGACATGGATTCATGGATAATTTAGGCTGCCCTCCAACTACATTTTTGATAGACAGAATAAAATTCACTCATTTCTTCTGAATAGCCATAAAGACTATCACAACATGTAGTGACCACCCACAACTAATGACTGGCAGACTATACGATCTGCATTAGCCTTTTGTTCCAATGTCAAACAGTTTTCTATAGGCTTTCTTTGCTGCAGTGGCCAAGGGGCTCAAAGAAGCAATACAGTTGTGTAGCAGTTAGTTGAACTTGCAAGAAAACTCACCTATGAAACAGCAAGCCCCATTCAGACCAAAAAGTTCGAAACAGCAGAAATCTGGGGAATGCCTTAAATCAGATGCTAAATGGCCAAATCTGGTTGTAGTACAAGCAGGTTTTTCCTTTGTAGCCACTATCTGCCACCCTGTGGTCACTTGACGCAATTCTGCCGTGGTTGGAATAGTTCAGATCTACTCGTCTCGCAGCAGAACACAGCCATCTCACTCCTTCCTTATTGCTGCAAAAAGACCTGCAAAGCCGAGGTCTGAATTTGACTTTCGGCAGTTTAAACAATTCCCTCAGTAACCTGTGCTTATTCACACCGCCTTTCTGCTTTCTCACACATTTATTTTCCTTTTATTTTAACATCATAAAGCTTCAACCCTTGGACCAACAGCTGTGTTGCTTATGTATGATATCTAGATAAGTTATTTACATTTCATATATATATATATATATATATATATATAAAAATTTCATTCACCTCCATGAACTCATACTTGTTAAGTGGATGCACATTTCTCTGTCCAATATTTACAGCCCAGCTCTGTGCTTTCACAGAGATACAGTCACCACCGGAAGGACTCCAGGGCATTTCCAACAGGTGTTAGTGAAAGTGCCTTTTTATTATGTCACAGCCAAAGCTGAAATATGTTTAAATCTTGGTTAGCCATGCTTCTCCTCTTAGTCCCACACAGGCACAGACATCCAGTGTTTCTCCAGCAATATCCCACACAGGAAAACAGGCATTAAAAAATGGGTCAGTGTGGCATAACAGGTGCCTGAAAGGCACAACCACACAGAAATATGGTGCTATGCATGAGGAAGGCTACATCATACAAGAGAGACTGGTTTTCTTTTTATCCGTGTGTTTTGTAAATAAAAACGTATGTATCAAAATTAAATGTCGGTGAAGAAATTCCTCTTACCTTATACTTTATGTTGATTTCATATTTAAAACACTTATCTTTGTTAGAATGACTTATTTGGGGTCGTTGCCACTGAATTATGCAATCATTTTTAGTTTCATCACAGTTGACAGTGATATTTGATGGGGACATGAGTTTTTCTGAAAAGATATAACCAAGAATTCAAATAATTGAAATAACTTGATTTTGTTTTGATAAAAGTACAATTGTAAATAACATCTCCATGAATAAAGATACTTATTTAGTATCAATTTTTCTTAGGAACTCTGTTAAAAATAATTGAAAGTTTAAAGTTATTTAAGTCCTGTGCCCAGGATCAGAAAAAATAGGGATGAAGACAGGGAATATGACTTAGGAGCATACAGACACAAGCCCACTCCGTTTACTTTTCTAGATTAGTAAGGCAGAGTTCTGTCTTCTTAAGCTGATGCTAACCCTAATGCAGGAAATCCAAAGGTCACTTTTTCTTCAAGGCTTCTCACATGATGCTTCTGTGACATGAAGGTGTTGCTTAGTTGCTGTTGTGAACTGTGTAGTTTATCCCCCCTTCCAAAAAATTAGCCATACAAATTTAAGAATGACACTTATTCACGTCTTGCCTATTTCCACAGATGTGCATGCAACAATGAAAATAAAGCAGAAAGAAATTATTTACTTACCAATTTTAAACAGTTGAATATACTCATCATAGAACTGGATCCGAGAGACTTTACTAGACCCATTCACCAGGAAGTAAGATTTTTGAGTCTCTATCCTCACGTTTTTGAATCTACATCCCATGTTTCTGCCATTTTCATCTTTAATGTAAAGCTCACATTCCGTCTCTTCGTCATCTCTGTGTATAGTTATTTTAGTTAAATTTGAGCAGCGTGATGTGTTAAATGAGAATTCAGGCTTCCCTAGACTCGAGTAGACTTACTTACCTTGAGTTCTGCCAGTACAGAAAATATTGTGTATCTCCTGGAGCATCCCTGCCTGCTTGCCAAGTGCAGTTCATGAGGGAAACATTATAAATCACACAGGAGAAGTTTTCAACGGCTGATCTGTTCATGCCTGCAAGCACAGGAATATCTCTGGTGAGGAAAAATCATGTGACTGCTCCACACTGGAGGATCCTGGCACATGCTTAGGTATGTTACACACCTGCAACTCCAGCTGATTATTTCAGGGGTTAGGAATGATTTGCTTCACTTTAGGTAGCAACACTGGAAGATACATACACTGACATATTCAAAGAAGAATTTGTCATGGATAAATACTCCAAAGATATGGTAATAGCTGCATCTGATAGAATAAGTCTCAGAGGAGACTACACTGCTCTAGTAGTGGCTGACGCCTAAAGTGTGCCCCTGTGCTTTGAGTTGTTCCTGTTAAAAAGGAGGCACTGGTGCCACAGTGCCAGAACCTGAAATATTTACCTGTCATCTTTCAGTACCCTGCCACAGCATTTCTATTTAAGAGATGTTCTTCAGCACCCTCTCAAATGAGTGGAAAGCATGAGGAGATTCTCTGTGGTTTATTTTTTTTATCTTTCATCTATCGGCTTACACAGTGCTACTCTCTGTAGAAAGGAGTGCTTGTGCTTGATTTGTAACAGAAGGACAACTACAATAGTGAGGTAGGTACTGACAGCTTCCCAGGGTGGAGAACTTGTTTCCCGGAAGCTCTGGGTAATGAATCTTTACCAGTGCAAGGTGAAGAGTTCAGTGCTTCCCTCCAGAAAACAGACTAAATCAGAAGCAGAAGTTGCCTTTTCATAAAGTCATGGCACTTCTCAAGTAATCTGTTTACACAAGGTCTTAGTTCTATTATAGATCTCCTGCCTGCTATCAAAACTTTGGATCTGAATTAGAGCTGAAGTTTGGATCTGATATGGAGATGAATTTGGCAAGGGATGTCAAAAATAATAAGGGCTTCTATATGATCATTCATCAGTAAAGAAAGATTAAAGAAAGTGTACCACCACCAATAAACGAGACGGATCTAGTGGCAACTGAAATGGAGACGGCTGAGGTACTCAACAATTTTTTTCTTTTATGTTCACTGGTAAGCACTCTTCCCACATCTCTTAAGTCCCCGAATCTCAGGGAAGGGACTGGGAGAATGAAATCTCTCCCAGATTATAAGAGAAGATTGGGTCTGAGCATACATAAGTCCATGGGACCCAACAAGATATATTCTAGGGTCCTGAGGCAATTGGCTGATGTAGCAGCTGAGATACTCTCCATCATATTTAAAAAGTAATGACAGTCAGACAAAGTACTGGTGACTACAGAAAAGTGAATATCACACCCATTTTTAAAAAGTGTCATAAGGAGGATCCTGGAAACAACTGACTAGACAGCTTCACCTCCATGCCTAGTAAAGCCATGCAACAAATCCTCCAGGAAGTTATGTTGGAATATATAGAAGACAGGAAGGTGATTAGAGACAGCCAACAAGGTGTAATCAAGGGCAGATGGTGCCTGAGCAATCTAATACTCCTCCTCAAAGGAGTGACCACATCAGGAGGTAAAGGGAGAACAATAGATGAAGGGAAGTCATCTACCTTGATTTCTGTAAGACCTTTGGCATGAACACCCACAGCATTCTTGCCTCTAAGTTACAGAGATATGAGTTTAACAGATGGACTGTTGGATGAGGAATTGACTGCATGGGTGCAACCCAAAGACTTACAGTAGTCAATGGCTCAATGTCCAAGTGGAAAACAGTAATGAGTGGTGTACCTCAAGGGTCCATACTGTGACAAATACTATTTAATATCTTTATTAATGACATAGCTATTGGGATTCAGTGCACACTCAACAAGTTTGTGGATTACAATAAGCTGAGTGGGGCAGTTGATATTCTAGAGGGAAGAGGTGCCATCCAGAGGGACCTTGACAGACTTCAGTAGGCCCAATTTAACCTCATGAAGTTCAACAAGGACAAGTACAATGTCTTGCATCTGAGTTGGGGCAACCCCTGGTATCGATATAGGCTGGAGGATGAATGGATTGAGAGCAGCCCTGCCAAGAAGGCCTTGAGGATATTGGTGGATGAAAAATTGGACATAAACTGGCAATGTGTGCTTGCAGCCCAGAAAGCTAATTGTATTCCGGGTTACATCAAAATAAGTGTGGCCAGGATGTTGAGGGAGATGATTCTACCCCTCTACTCCATTCTTGTGAGACCCCACCTGTGGTACTGTGTTCAGATCTGGGGTCCTCAGTACAGTGAAAACATGGATTTGTCAGAGAGGGTCCAGAGGAGGGCCACCAAGATGATCAGAGGAATGGAACACTTCTGCTCTGAAGAAAGGCTGAGAGACTTGGGATTGTCCAGCCTGGAGAAGAGCAGGCTCTGAGGAGACATCATTGTGGCTTTTCAATACAAAAAAGGGGCTTATAAGAAACATGGACAGACTTTACTAGGGCCTGTAGTGGCAGAACAAGAGGCAATGTTTTTAAAATGAAAAAGGTTAGATTTATATTGGAAATAAGGAAGAAATTTTTTATAATGAGGGTGGTGGGACACTGGGACAGGTTGCCCAGAGAAATTGTGGATGCCCTGTCATTAGAAGTATTCAAGATCAGGCTGGATAGGGCTTTTAATAGCCTGATCTGTTGCAAGATGTCCCTGCTCATGGCAAGGAGGTTGAACCAGATGATCTTTAAAAGTTCCGTTCCAAGTGAATCCTTTTTATGATTGTATGAACCTGTCTGGCCCCCAGGACCCACTTCAAAAACATTGTGTCTTCACAGGCTTCTGTCACACCAGTCAGCCCTGAGAAAGCACATCACTGCATCTCCAATGTTCCAGAATGCTTATGACTCGTTTTTAGGTAAGTCAGTAAGGACCCAGGTATCTAATTGCAGTCTGTCTGTTGCGCTTAAAAATTCTAATTCAAACAATATAAGATGCTTCTCACCGAAGTTCCTGTGTAACCACGAAAAGACACGATTTTACACTTCAGTTGCATCAAGGCCCTGATTCCACACAATTTGTCTGAATGCAAGAATTTCTCAAGAATGGCCAGAGAGGGCAGATATGCCTCAGTACCAAGAAAGGTCTCAAAGAAAACTAGAAAGTACTGCTAAAACACAGACTGTCTTGTTCCTCCGAAGGATACTTTGTTTTCAGTTACTTAAGGATATCAAAGAAAAAGAAGAAAGTGTAATGATTTATCTCCATTAAAAATTTACATAGCAAATTTACCATTATAGTCTTGGGAAAATTTCCTGCAGTCACTGAACACCAGTCCTCAGTGAAATTCGTGCTGCTCATCAAACTCAGTCCCATTTTCTACTGACTGAGCATCAAATTTCTGCTGCAAGTGTCCCATAACAGGATCAGTAAGGTGCAGGACTGATTCTCAGATTTTTGTGTGCAGAGGTTACTACGTGGCACATCTAAGACAGAAGGCAACTTAAGCACAAGTACCCACAATGAGAAGTGTGTTACACTTCACCCCTGAAAATTGCCCCATAGATGTGTTCTACTCACAGTTTGTGCATTTCCAGCCAACACACAACTGGGTGATCAGCAGCATCCACTGGGCTATGAAGATGAATGCAAGAGGAGCAACCATCTCTTCCTCCTTGGATACAGAGAACGGTGAAACTTGCTCAAGGTGAAAGACGCCAGCTTGAATCACTGTGTCTTGAATTTGTCTAGTCTGGCTTGCTCATATTCCTGCTTCTACACTATATGCAGTTCTGGTGGGAGGAAAGATCAAATAGACTTCTTAAGCAGTCAGAGAAATGTTCAAATTAACTGTAATAAAGTTAAAGAAATTGTCTTTTTCTGTAACAAAACAATTTGTCTGATGCTTGGTAAAGATGGGGATCTTCGGAGCACTGTATAAATGCATACATTTGATGACTGATATCTTAAGGTCTAAAGTTTATTTAGCTGTTTGCTATATATAAAGGTTAGGATGAATAGACATCAAGCAGTTGGGTAAACAGCTGCAAACAGAAAATACCAGAATGAGTCACAGCAAAATCCATCAGGTTGAGTTACCCAATGATGAGCATAGTAAGTTTGGTGAGGGTGTTAGCTCATTGTAGTTCATGTATTTTCAAGGATGTTTTTTGAGTATATGTTTAAAAGTGGATTCAGGAGTGGTGTCTAATTTCTACAAATTCAGTATAAGACCCAGTATAAAATCAAAACTGTGACTAGGATAATTTTTAGCAGGCAGTAGTTACCTTATTTGCAAAAAAAATCATTCAACTTTAGCTCCACATATTCTTCTGATAGCTTTTTAGATTTTTCCTGGGGCATCACCTCTCCAGCCCTGACATGCCTAGAGTCTCACTGTATACCCCAGCAAACAAAATAGTCAGAAAGACGTAGATAGACCTACCTTCTATTTCAAAATGTCTTTATCTTGTTTATCTTTCTATCACAATCCTCAGGCTCAGAGAAGGTGGAAAGACTCGTATTTTAAATGGTTGCATAGCTATAAATAGGGCTGTCTCCCTTGCTGCTTGTGTTTTGGGGAACAGTTGTGTCATCGGAAGTGTTGCAAGATATGATGTTCATCACTTCCCATCTCATTCTTACCAAATTCATGTAATTTCATAACTTGTGATTTCATATAACATGAGCAAGCAGTTGGCTGGTTACATTTTCCTTTCTGTTGTACAGAGTCCACTGGTGCTTGGGAATTCAACAAATGCATACAAATCCTTTGTTTTACAGGTATTTCTCTCCAGCTCTAAATAATGATGCATAGTACAAAGCATGTCTCAATACAAACCACGCTTGTGGGCTGTGGGGGTTGGAGCAATAGGCCCTTCCCATGGGGACCCAGGGCAGGGCCCAGCAGCCAGGGTCCATCCCAGCCCCAGCCAGGATCAGGGCACTGGGGGGCACTGGGGCAGCCCCAGGCCCCAGCATTGGGCACCTCCCTGGGGATAAGCTGAGGCTAGGATGTTGGACATGGGCCAAGCTCAGAGGGGTCCATGGCTGGGCAGGGCAGGGCTGTGGGGAGCTAGAGACCAGCTCTGCTGCAGCATCACTGGGGCAGAGGCTGACAGTCCTGAGGGCTGTCATGGGGTCCTGGGCCCTGGGCAGGGTGTGGGGAGCCCCAGGGGGCTGACATGGAATCCTGGGTCATGGGCAGGGTGGGGAAGCCCTGGGAGAACAGGTGGGGATGCATTCAGGGAGATGACAACGGGATTTGTAAAAATTCCTTAAGCCTCTGGAAAAAGAGGATTTCAAACCTTGGATATGAAGTTCACAAATAAGCTACCTAAAGTTGTGATCTGGGTTTGTTCTCAGTCCGTTTCTCCCAGTGTCACAAAAACCAAACCACAAACCACTGCAAAAGCAGACAAAAATTTGCAAGTAGTAAGCATTTGACTACAAAAAGCCACTCTGTGGGCTGCTGCTGAGCATTTGTTCCCTTCTCAGGTCACAGTTTTGCGTTTCCCAATGGAGAGGGTTATTATAAACGGTAAAAAACATCAAAAGCTCCCTTATACCCTGAAAGGCTTGCTTCACACAAAACAATGTAATTTACTTAATATGGAGATTAATAATCCATGTAAAGTAATTTTATTTCTTCACATATTGGAATTGAAACCACTAGAAAATAGGACATTTTTCAAACAGCAAAGTATGTCAACATTTTTCTCTTAAAAACAGGCAGATCCATTCTGCTGGAGTCACAAAATGGAATGTTAACATTGCTTTGTTTTTGCAACAATTTAGGGTTTATTAATGCAGATCACAAATTTAATATATGATTTCTAATAATGCTTAATCAACAGCTGATTAAGAAAACGATTTAAAACAATTCAATGGGATTTGTTACAACTAAACCAGCGACTTGATTATAGATTTGATGATGTCAAGGGTCATGCTGTATTTACAAAAGAGAAAGTTAAATCACTTACATATAGACACACAGACAGAAGTCTGTCAGTAAAAGCTGAAGTACATGTCTATAAATACACACATACTTAAGCGTACTAATCCACGGATATTTGAATATATTCACACATACTAACTTATAGCTTTGTGCATATTCATTGGTTCATCACAAGGTGTCTCTGAGGGGCGTCCCACCTTGGAGGGACATACTGACTCACAGCTGCTGCGATCCAGGAGAGCTCAAAGGGCCACAATTTAGGATAGCAATTTGTAGGGTAACGAGGTGGTTGCTTTAGACAGTGTTTTCCCCTGTAACCACTCTTAGGATAAGGTAATATTCTGGCAGCAACCAGAACTCTCTAAATTGTGTAGTTCTGGTACTGTTTCAGTTAGGCTGAGTTCCAGGTAGCAGGTGTACCAAACTGTCCAGGAAGAAAGGGTACCTTTTCCCATATGGTAGTAGTTCCAAGAGTATGGAGGCTGTGTCTTCATGTCTTGACTCATTGCATTTGTGCCTCAGTTTTCCCAACTTCACTTCACTTACACAATGAAGGATTGTTCTTGGCAGAGCTACAAGAATACAGGGAAGGTTTACAATTGTTCTGTCTAACTGCACTCACACAATGGGATTTGTTTTCTCCAAATCATGCCTGAGTACCTTGGTAGCCAGGTAGTAGACTGACCCAGGAGAAGAGAGGAGGGGTTGCAACCACCACAGAGATAACCATCCATGTGCTTCTCTACCACTCCAATTTCTTGGCTACTATATTTAGAAAAAGCCACTTATTGTCCAGCACCTTTTCAGAACGCTCCAGGATTCACCTTTATCAAAATCCCAAGTTTATTCCCACCCCACTGTTTCTTTACTGACATATGGAGTGATATAACCATATCAGCAGTAGGTCATATATCAGTTATTCATACCTCACTAAGATATAGTTATTTCTGAAGGAGAAAGCTAGAGGTAGTGCAGTGCTGATTGCCTTTAGAGACAAAGAGGGCTTACTTTCTAGACATCCACAAATGTCCAGGCTCATGTATATTTCTGCTTCCTCAGTTCCTTCTGGAGTGTGAGGTTGATGGCTGATGAGCTATAAGTGTTTTGCCATTTTCCAGGTTCATTCCCTTACGTTGCTTGCAAACATGAATGATACTGAGTTCTCACGGACACCAGCCAACATCACAAAGTGGATATCTGTCCTGGTTTTGTTAAAAAACAAGTTTCTCTTTTAGTGAATTTGCCTGTCAGCTAAAGCCTTCATATTAGCTGCATTTTCTTGGAGAACCAGACACATGTTTTGGTAAACCTAGCAATGGAATCCAAACTTATTGATAAGCATGGATGGACATCTCGCGAGAGGGACAAAGAGAAACAAGTGACCAAGAAACTGACCAACTGTGTATAACATTCCATTCACGTGAATACTTCATATAAAAGTGGGAGATCACGAGGATCTCGTCCCTTTTCCCTTCTGTTTATGGCCGACATTAGGAGAGGATCTTGCTAGTTGTCCCTGCGAACTGAGGCCTAGTGACAGACTGAATCCAGCTCCGGTTGGCTGTAGAGTCCAATCCAGGACTTTGGGGTGCCGGCTCTGCAATTGCTGAGGCTTTCAAGATTGGTTTTGTATATTTTGTATTATTTTCTCTATTCTTATTAGTAGCATTAGTAAAACATTATTAATTTTTCCAACTCCCTTCTCTCTGTCCTTCTTTCCCTCCCGATCACCTGTCCTGAGTGGGAAGGGGGGAGAGGAAGGGGCAAAAGGGGGAAGTGGTGGGGGGAGAGGAGGCTAACAATACATCTGCCAGGGTTTTATTGTCACCCCACAATCTAAACCCTTGACAATATCTGAGCTGCTTTCTTCTCCACAACTCATACAGTATAAAGGAAACAGGTGTAGCACAGCGTATCTACTCATCATATTAGCAGCTTTTTGACAGCAAAAGTATTTCCTACAAAAAATAAAAATTGAACCAGCTCCACTTCTGCTCACATGCAGTACTAGAAGCATAGAGCAAGGCCTGAACTGAAAAGCAATGTATAAAGGGACATCCTGTGGTTGTGTTCATGCATTTGATCATGTCTGTCAGTAACTTGGTATTGATTGAAGAGATGAACAACTCATCTTGAGCATCCAGAACTTAAAAATCTCCAGTCATTTCTAGAAATCGTAATCATGAGAAAATCAACAGAGCCTAGCCTGGTCTTGTGGTTTCAGAGGGGAAGGTCTAAAGCAATGGTGGTTTTATGAGGACCAATTAATAGCCATTCACTTTCTTCACGTGCCGGGAGGGAATACAAATGTAATCAAGATTTTCTGAAGCATAGTTATAAAACAAACAGTGGGAAAGAGGAACAAATAAGAATAGGTGGATATTCTACCAAAAAGTAGATTTAGTCATAGAAGTTCTTTTTAATAAGAATCACTGTCACTATATCACATTACAGGTGTCAAGAGGCAAATCAACTGGAAGTTTAGACTTCAGGTCTGGGCCCATAGCAGACATTCAGAGGGAAAAGCAGTCCATTGACAGAAGTTTCACTGAACTTACAGATTAAAGAAGTTCCATACTTAATCATGTAGGTATTTTTTAAACACTTACTGTGCTGTGAAGTCAGAATAAAGGACTTCTGATTACAACAAATGAAAAATAAAAATAAACAAAACCAAAAAGTCTTTATTGTGTCGTCATCTTTAGAAGAAAAGCACACAATTTTGAGGTGGTAACAGATGGCATTTCAGGGAGAAGGGAGAGTAGGGAGTGCCAAAAGTAATACAATCAGTGTCACAGAGAATCAAATGGGTTTCTGGAAAATTAAGGAAGACAAAGTTTCTGTGTATCTGCCTTTTTCTTTCTCACCCAGCCTTTCAACTCCCTTGGTCTCTCTGCTCCAACAGGTAATTTCCTCGAGCATTAGGCAACCTCCCACTCACTCCTGCAGCAGACAGATCCAAACCAGGAGCTCTGCTCACCCTCTGGCACCTCACACTGCTGGAGCGGAGAAGGGAGGGAGTTGAGGTGAGCCATGCAGCCCAGAGATTTGGCTGGCGAGGAGGAAGGCTAGGATCAGTTTCATCAAAGCTGCATTTGCTGATCCTGCACCACTTTAGGGATGGTGTTTAAGGGCATCTGCTGCTGTGAGGCAGGTGTAACTCCACACTCCTCTGGAGATTTCTTGGCAGAAGCAGTTGGACCACAAGGCTGTGCCTATTGACAGCTGTGACTGGATTGGTGGGCAGTGTCTGTATCTGAGACACCCTTTCATCACACTGTTCAGTGTTGATGCAGTGGGATGCTGACTGCCCTGAGCAACTGTGTGTTTTTGTTGTTCCTAAATCTGGTCCTGGGAAGCGCCATCAACTTCCATCCTTGGAGTCATTCCAGTTACACATCTTGCAATGGGTAGACAAGGATAAACACATCTCTCCGGTGCTGGGTTTTCTTTCTCCAGTTGAACCCTTAACTGTGTGACTACTCATGCACTCCAGGCAAAGCCCCATGCTATCAATCTGAAGATCTCCTAAGCTTGTAGAGCAGGCAGCAGAGGAGCAGCGTGATCTTTGGTGCTCCCTCAGTTTAGGCACCTCTGTAACACAATGAGGAAGTCTCGGTTTTGACATTTTGGGGTTTCGGTACTTTTTGTTTTTAAACTGGAATATACTGCAGCAGAACAATCCAAACAGCCCACAAGAACAGTGACATTACCACAGACAAAGGAACTGTCCTACCCAGGGGATTTATTTGTTTGTTTATATTTAGGCCAAGTCCTGCCCTGAGGCTTTCAAAAATACAAAATATAATAACAAATAAAAAATCCTAAGCAAACCCGGTGCTGTTGATGGTGTTACCATATTCTGTTATTTTTTAGAGGCCATAAAATTAGTGTTGAATGGCCTCACCAGGAGCTTGAAGAGACATGAGAAGAAAGAGAAAGAAGAAGACCATTTTTAAGAGGCTTAATCTTGGTCAGTTTTCAGTGAGTTTTCATACAGATGACAAATTTTTATTCCTGGTTACAATCTCAATATAGCTGTACCTTTTCCATGGTGTTGGACCACTGGAGATCTTGTATAAACCCTTTAAGTTTGGTCGTTCTTATTTTATTCTTTTGCATGGTGTTGAAAAGCAGTGTAATGGCTTTAAAATCACTACTGAAATATTTTTTGCTGAAACATCGCAAGAATATTCATCATAAGAAGAAATAAAAATAGTCCAACCAACTCAAATTATTTATGGAAAATTCAAATAACTACAAAAAGTCCTTTAAAGACAGGCTCTTGGGGAAATGTCTCTTCAGGTGATGCTATTTTCTCTGCTTGCAAGAGTGAGAAAATATGAAAAACCTGTAAACTACTGCCAACAAGATATGCATGTTCAAAAAAAAATCAAGTTGCTTGTTTTACTTGCATGCCATTAGGCCACTTCTTCAATAACTGTTATTATGTCTTCAGGTTCATCCTTTATTAATATATTCTTATATTCTATCTATTAAAGAAAGAATAAAACATTCCATTAGTGTTTCATGCATGAGATTAACCACTAGTTTACCATTTATGAATCTCTTGGCAATCAGAAAGTTGTTATTTGTTATACAGAAGGTGTAGTGGGACTCTGTCAATGAGAGGACTGAAGCAGACATGCCTCCCCTCCATGAGCTGCCCAAAGAGGAACAAAAGATTTTTCAATTCAAAAGCCAGAAAATTCATCTTTTTAAAATGGAAAAGATAATATCATGAATGAAGAGATAGTTAAAGGATTTATAAAGGCTTATTAATGGTGATTCAGTGTGTACTTGCAGACACATTCATACTTCCAGACCTGTCTATAGCCAACTTAAAGACTTTCAGCAAACTACAGCAAACTTTGTAACATGCTCTCTAGATGGGCAGTTCCCCTCTGTTACTTGGAAGGTCTGTCTGTCTGTTCCTTCTTTTTCTCATGAATCTTTCCAGATCTTTGCATAGGTTAGAACCTCTCAGCTTTCTGCTACACTTTCTTGCTTACCATATCTTAGAAACTTTTCCTCCTTCATCATCATTGCTGAATACTAACAAAGAATCATAGAATCATTTTTGTTGGAAAAGACCTTTAAGATCATTGAGTCCAACCATTAACACAGCACTGCCAAATCCACCTCTAAACCATGTCCTGAAGAACCTCAACCACACTTCATTTTTTTTTTTTTTTTTAACACTGCCAGGGATGATGACTCAACCAGTTCCTTGGGCATCCTGTTCCAGTGCCTGACAACCCTTTCCATGAAGAAATTTTTCCTAATATTCAATCTAAACCTCCCCTGGTGCAACTTGAAGCCATTTCCTCTCATCCTATCACCTGTTACTAGAGAAGAGACCAACCCCCTCCACACTACAACCTCCTTTCAGGTAGTTGCAGAGAGTGATAAGGTCTCCCCACAGCCTCCTTTTCTCCAGACTGAACAGCCCCAGTTCCCTCAGCTGCTCCTCATCAGACTTGTGCTCCAGACCCCTCACCAGCTTCAGTGCCCTTCTCTGAACTTGCTCCTGCACTTCAATGTCTTTCTTGTAGTGAGGGGCCCAACATTAAATACATGGGTCTCAACATCTGCTATAGCACACCTATCTTTGGCCATCAGTAGATTTATTTGTCCCTTCTGTCCCCCTGGCTGACCAACAGTCTGATTCTGCATTTTTATTGTGCTGAGAAGCTTAGGCAAAGCACTATTCTTGTTGGAGCATATGGCTTATAGGGAGAACAGGGTGAAATTGTGTATTTTTTGTAACGCTGCGTGTAGATGGAAGACAACTGTTTCAAAATGGAAAAGGAAAAACAGAATAATTATTTGCATATGGACCTCTTTCAGTAACTCAAGAACAAAAAAAAAAAAAGAAAATTATCCTTGCTTCTGTTATCTTTCTGACACTTTGCTCATACTCTTGTCACTGCAATAGATCTTTATTTATGACCAATTTCAGGCAAATGGAAAGAAAACATACCTGGAAATCCATTGAAGAGCGGCCATGGAATGGGTTTCTTGGCTGTGGTACTTTAGCAGATGTTATTTTCAAATAAATTCTGCTACAGTGGCAGAAAAGTTTGGTGAAAAAAAGACTTAGTATGGAAACATATGAACAGGTAGCATATAACAATGCTCCTGAAGCATTATTTTATTCCACTAAGACAAAAATAGTGAAAGAAAAACTAAAAATTACATAGGCTGAATACAATGGTATATCTTCATTGTCCAGAATTTAGATAATAATAATTTATTTTATGACTTATTAGAGAATCATAGGAAGTGGCTTTTTTAAGTATCTGAAAGAGAAATATTCTCCTCAGAACAAGGAAACAATTTCATGCACCACCCATCTACATTGCGGGGTCTAATGGCAGGAAAGCAGCATTGATATGAGGCCTTGTCCCAGTATTGGAAGGTGTTTTGTTATATTGATCGAGTGGAATAGAAGTCTGGGAATCAGAACTATAGAACACACTTGAGGAATACCTAGCAGGTCATGATTCCTGACACAGTTCAGTGTCAATTTTCTCCCTCCCTCTCTCTCTCCCTCCCTCCCTCCCTCTCTCCATCCCTCTTCTCCTTTAAAAGGAAGTTAGAAATCATCTATTGGGGAAAGAGGTGTTATTTCAACTACAGAGTGAAAATTTTGGACAAGAAATAAGGCTTACACTGTGCAAAGAAAAAGTACGAGACTTGCTACCAGCACTGGTATCACGAATAAGGTATATGATGAAGCAGATGTAAGTTGTCCTTTTCCTGAAAAACAATAAATCATCAAAGTACTGGTGAGTATCACAGAACAGGAATGATCAAACAGCCCTCTACGATCTGCTCTGCAAGGTAGTGTCAAGCACTGGTATGAAGTGGCTTATGCTTTAGCTTAGCACCTCATTGCCCTGTAACCTGAGGAGGAATAGGATGGATGACAGTATGTGGATTGCCCATGATAACTTGAGAACTCACTGAGCATTTTGTGAGGAGCTGAGGCCTACTTCAAAAACCAAAGTGGCAGAGAGTTACAGGGAAAGAGAGTAGTTCATAAAGCCAGAAATAAAAATAGAACAAGAGCTAGCAACAAATCTCAAAAATGTCTGCTTTTTTCACTGTTTCTGTACAAAAAGCACCCAGTGTCACACCAGAATGTTTGGAGACCTCCCCCCTATTAAGAGATATGCCAACTCTTTGTTTCTTTTCATCCTAGCAAATTAAAGTGCAAAAATCAATATGTTTCCATCTGTAAGGATGAAGTAATAAATGAGGCAGACAACTAATAACTGAGGGAGCTGGGGCTGTTAAGCCTGGAGAAAAGGAGACTGAGAGGAGACCTTATTGCTCTCTGCAACTACCTGAAAGGAGGCTGTAGCATGGAGGGGGTTGGTCTCTTCTCCCAAGTAGCAAGTGACAGGACAAGAGGAAATGGCCTCAGGTTGTGCCAGGGAAGGTTTAGATTGGATATTAGGAAAAAATTCTTCATGGAAAGGGTTGTCAGGCATTGGAACAGGCTGCCCAGGGAAGTGTTGGAGTCACCACCCCTGGAAGTGTTTAAAAGACATGTAAATGAGGTTCTTAGGGACATGGTTTAGTGCTAGGGTTAGGTTATGATTAGACTCGACGATCCTGAGGATCTTTTCCAACTGTAATGATTCTATGATTCTACGAAAAACTAGGTCAAGGAAGTGATATTCATTCTTACCAAACTCTACGGGTGTACTCCACTCCCCCCAGCTTGGGCTCACTAAACAGCTGTTGTCAGTCGCTCTGATTTTAATGCTGTACCTTTTTTCTGCGCTGAAGCTCTCAAATATATAGGAGTTTCCTGTGACATTTCTTTCCTAAATATGAAACAAGAAGATTGAGAGTTTTTTATTCAAGTTCATTTGATGATGCAAACTATTACAAAAGAAAATTTTACACATAGTTCTGTGAAGAGACTAGACTGAAATAACAAATATAAAGTTATCCCTTCATAAATTAGCTTACTCCATCCTGATTCTTTTTGTCTGAACTTTTTTGTTATTGGTGATGTGAAAATGAAATTTGCAGTATGCTTTCCTGGATCCTTAGCTTCTGCTGAACAATCAGTAAATGTTTTATTTTATTAAAATACAATTCTTGAAAGACCTAACATTCTCTTACTGTGGATGTTTTAAAATATAAAGTGAGTTTAAGAGCCAGATTATAGAGAAGGGGAAAAAAAAATGACATATACTGAAATTCTTCTGAGAATATCGAGCCTTCTTGAAAACTTGGTATTTTTTTTCTTCCTTCTTTTCCTCCATCCCTGGGAAAGTAGTGGAACGACTTATCCTTGGTGCCATCTCAAGGCACATCAAGGATAAGAGGGTTATTAGGGGCAGTCAACATGGCTTCACCAAGGGGAAGTCGTGCTTGACCAACCTCATAGCCTTTTATGAAGATATAACGAGGTGGATAGATGATGGCAGGGCGGTGGATGTAGTCTACCTTGACTTCATTAAAGCATTTGACACAGTCTCCCACAGCATTCTCATAGCTAAACTGAGGAAGTGTGGTCTGGACGATCGGGTAGTGAGGTGGACTGAGAACTGGCTGAAGGAAAGAAGCCAGAGAGTTGTGGTCAATGGGGCAGAGTCCGGTTGGACGCCTGTATCTAGTGGAGTGCCTCCAGGGTCGGTGCTGGGGCCAGTACTGTTCAATATATTCATCAGTGGCTGAATGAGGGAATAGAGTGCACTGTCAGCAAGATTGCTGATTACACCAAGCTGGGAGGAGTGGCTGACACGCCAGAAGGCTGTGCTGCCATCCAGCGAGACCTGGACAGGCTAGAGAGCTGGGCAGGGAAAAAATTAATGAAATATAACAAGGGAAAGTGTAGAGTCTTGCATCTGGGAAGGAACAACTCCAGGTTCCAGTATAAGTTGGGGAATGATCCATTAGAGAGCAGTGTAGGGGAAGGGGACCTGGGGATCCTGGTGGACAGCAGGATGACCATGAGCCAGCACTGTGCCCTTGTAGCCAAGAGGGCCAATGGCATCCTGGGGTGTATTAGAAAGGGGGTGGTTAGTAGGTCGAGACAGGTTCTCCTTCCCCTCTACTCTGCCCTGGTGAGACCACATCTGGAATATTGTGTCCAGTTCTGGGCCCCTCAGTTCAAGAAGGACAGGGAACTGCTGGAGAGAGTCTAGCGTAGGGCAACCGAGATGATTAAGGGAGCGGAGAACCTCCCGTATGAGGAAAGGCTGAGGGAGCTGGGTCTCTTTAGCTTGGAGAAGAGGAGTCTGAGGGGCGACCTTATTAATGTTTACAGATATATAAAGGGTGAGTGTCACGAGGATGGAGCCAGGCTCTTCTTGGTGGCAACCAATGATAGGACAAGAGGTAATGGGTACAAACTGGAACACAAAAGGTTCCACTTAAATTTGAGAAGAAACTTCTTCACAGTGAGGGTGCCAGAGCACAGGAACAGGCTGCCCAGGGAGGCTGTGGAGTCTCCTTCTCTGGAGACATTCAAAACCCTCCTGGACACATTCCTGTGTAACCTCATCTAGGTGTTCCTGCTCTGGCAGGGGGATTGGACTAGATGATCTTTCGAGATCCCTTCCAGTCCCTAGCATCCTATGTTTCTATGATTCTATGATTCTATGATTTATGATGGCTTAATCTTTCAGGTCATAGTTCCTCCTTATCAACCATTAATGAAATTCTCCACATTTTATGTTTCTAAGTGTAATGTGGAATTATGATCCATATTTCTCTCCATATATGAATATGGTAGGAAGTACAAAAGACGGTCAAATGGAAGATTTTGTGACTTGCACAGAAGTAATTTAAAGTTCTACATGTGCAGGTGTTTTTTGTATTATGTTTTATAAATAGCAGTTTAAAACTTTGACTTTAGGAAAGTTATCAATAAAAAGCATACACAGTATACCAAAACTGGTAGTGTGAAACCAAAGCAATTTGCTTGCAGGATGTCTGATGTAGGTGAAATTTCAGCCCAGCATAATGTTAGATTAATAAAGTAATAAAGACTTACCATTTTAGAAGTGGTTTTGATGTTTTTGTTAGGATCAGCCTAGAAACAAGAGAAAGTTTCAATCTTTACGATTGCTCTTTTTATTACTGTATAAAAAAGGGTCCTCCTTTATAGATGTTTGATTTTCAGGGGGAAAAAAAAAAGTACAGCTAATATTTCAAATGCTTTCTTTTAAAGACTGTGAAGTTAAACTGTTCTTCCACTGAAAGGTTACTGCTCACCACTAGTACTCTGAAATACTGTACTTTACAAATTTGATTGCAGAACTGAGTATCAGAGAACTAAACAAGAAAAGGCTCAGGTTCCCCACCAATTTTACACATTTACCTGTACAAAATAAAGTATCTAAAAAAATACTGGTAAACCAGGATAAAAAAACCCAAAAAACTGGTAAACCAGGATAAACTTTTGCCTGTGTAGCTTTTACATTCTTTAACATTTAATTTAATCTCTGTTTTTTGTTTTTTTTTTTTTTTTTTAATTTTTACTGTTGGAACAACAAACTCACAAATATTTCTGCAAACATTTCAAACTTTGTTTTTAATGGATATAATACTGCTTTCTGTATTTATCTAAGTATTCAAAACACTTGCTATTATGGAAACATATGGTAACAACCATATACAGTTAAGACATTGAATGCCTGGATATTCTGTTCCAGTAACCTGACAGAATATTTCTTTTTATTCAAAGATGTGGATGATGCTTTCCACTTTAGGTTAAGGACATTGGACCTAAAAAAACCCACAATGGACAGATGCTATATCACTGCCTCTTACATTTGATTGTGACAGCTGCAACCAGCCTGATTGTGTATGTTTTATTGTGTATACCTCAGCTAAACTTAAACTCCTCCAGCAGCACCCCACTGGTGTCAGTAAACTGAGGCAACAGGAGAAGAAGGCAAGTTAGGATACACAAAGGTCAGGATGGAAAGTATGAGGGTCCAGGTGGAGATACCTAATTGACCTTGCAGCACCTCCTATCTTACAGGTCCCCCTTTCTGGTAAAGCATGTGTTACTTCTTTGGACCTAGTTTAGTAATATCACAAGCCTGATTGAGCGGTAGTGATTACAAGAAATAGGAACAAATGCAAAATGAGTCTGTGAAAGACATGATAAAATTTGACTGATGGGATAGGAGACTGCAGAGAGGAAAACCACTGAACAGGACGTCCTGACCTAACTTCATAAAAAAACAGAAGTAGGACTGAATCACTACACTAGGACCCAAACTGCCTTATAGGGACACATAAAATCAGTTGCATCCAATTTAACAGTAGGTTTTGTTTGTTTGTTGCTTTTTTTTTTTTTTTTTGTCATATAGTTAGAATTCATTTGATGTATCCTATAACTGTTCATAATAAAGTTGTCAGGTAATATGGTCCATCCCCCTGTATGTCTTTGAGTAACTATTCACCTTCAGTGTGGGAAATCCCTCACCCAGTTTCTTTAAGGACCAGCTGTACCATGGATTGAAAGCATTCCCTCTATTTCTTGCCTGTATTTGTGAGCTGCGGCAGTTCTCAGCTCATGTGCAAGCTGGGTGCTACATATCGAAAATAAGAGATTAGTTAAGTAGGGAAAGAGGACAGGTTATTGGTTGTATGGTAGTGTGTGTGGAAATACAAGCCTACAAAATACTATTAAGAGTCATCATTATTCTTACCTTGTTTTCTATGACGAGTTCATATTTGAAACAAGCATGTCTTTTCACATGACTTGTGTGAGGTGGTTGCCACCGAATTTCACAAATATGAGAAACTTCTGTACAGCTCACAGTGACATTTAAAGGAGGGGTCAGTTTTTCTACAATAATGTAGTTAGAAATACAATTGATTAATAATCAGTTCTCTTCACTCTGCCTTTTAAAAATATAGGTAGATTTTCAAGCAACTGGTATAAAAAGATGTAACGCATCTTTACCAGAATTATTATATTCAGCCCATATTCTGAAGCAGGACTTCCTGATTTAATGTTCCAGTTGAGAAGCCTGGAGTATCAGCAGTAACAGTAGGTAAATTAAAAACCATGAACCATTTGTTAGATTTTACTGAATTCATCATATAATCTGTGCATTTTTTAAAAGTATTGTGTTCTTATCAGAGAAGTATTACTTTCATTTTTTTCCTTGGTGATGTTCTTCCTTTAAAAAAGAAGGTTTTTGCTCACAATGTTAAGGTAATTGGTTCTTTCATATCATGTGAATGAACAGAATTACAAGATAATGAAAAAAGCCTAATAATAATAATAATAATAATAGTAATGAAATAAACTTCTAGATAGTCCCACTCAGGCATCCTTAGCTAGTTAATCCTAAAATATGACACCTTTCTTACAGAGAATAAATATTGGACTGAAATGTTCATAATTCTCTGCCCTATGATTTCAGACGGTCTCTGCATTCGTTTTTGTTCATTTGTGTACTTTTGACTTTTCAACCATCAAGGCTGGTGAAAAGGAGGAAAAAAAACATCTGTCCTGAGGAGGAGTATTTTTAATATGTATGCTTTTTCCAGGGATGAATTCTGGAAATAAAATAATAAAGCAAAAAAAAACCAAACCAAAACAAAACAAGACAAAAACAACAACAGAAAACAAGCCAACTTACCAATTTCGTACAGAAAAATCATCTTCTCGTATGTCTGAATGTTTTGTCCACTTTTAGACCCGTTTACCAGGAAATGAGCTCTCTTATTTTCTATTGTTACATTTTGGAATCTACATCCTGTATGCCTTCCATGATTATCTTTGATGTAATTCTGGCATCCTGTGAAATTTTCTTTCCTTCACATGACATATTGCATCAGTTAAATATCGACAATGTCACATGTCAGACCAGAAATCAAAATTCCCTAGATTCAAGCAGACCTACTTACTTTGAATTCTTCCAGTACAGGAAATATTGGGTATCTCCTGAAGCAGTCCTGCCCACATGCCAGGTGCAGTTCATGAAGGAAACATTAAAAATGACACAGACAAAATTTTCAATGGCTGTCCCATTCATGTCTGCAAACACAGGAAGAATATCCCATGTCCACTCTGCAGAAAGACTGTACAACTGCTCAAATCATGCAGATGTCTGCAAGCTCATTTCGTAATTTTTAGCTACCTGATCAGTAAATCCAGTTGTATATTGTTTGGGTCTTGCAGTTATGTGCTTACTTTAAGATAGCAATGATTTTATTTCTGTTGAGCCATGAAGATTATCTACCACTGTTACAGATGCTGAAGGTGTGACTCTTTAGTCAACTCAGGCACAGTGATGTAGTGGAAGTTATTCACAAAGCCTATCACTGTTGTGTCCTTTGTTTAGACCCCTTGTTTATCTAAGGTCTGGTCTACAGTGGAATATAAAGTCTGTTACCATGAGCAAGGCAAGTTCTCTCTCACGCGTTTGTCTGAAATGCTCTGACCCTTGATTATCTTATAAAGGACTAAGGATTTAAAATAAGCTGTCCAACACTTTCTTTTGTGTAAGAGCTGGGTGATTACAACCTAATCCTGAGACTGTTTCTTGAAGCTAGTCCCTGCAGAAGCATCATGATTTTGAAGAGACAATAGCATATTCGATTGAAAAACAGTTGCTAATCCATTCTGGCACTTTTGGTTCAAAGATGGGGGAATTTTGCTTGCACTGAACTTGATAGAAGCAGGTCTGCATATCTATGCCATTAGTGTAAAACCAAGACAAAAACAAAGCAGAAGCTGATAAATTGCCCAAGTTAGGAGACTATTCAGGTTGTGTATTCACATGAGGAATGAATTCCTTGTGTTGTTTCTTTCCTGTCGAAAGGTGAGATCTCCTACAGAAAGTAATAATCATTCAATACCTCTTCTCAACTACTGTCATAATGAAATGAAGGGCTGGGTCACAGCTTCCCATGACAGTGGTTCATTAAACTTAAGAACCACCATGGCTTACACTGCTTACCGTTACATGTACCTCCCCAGTTAGCCTTAACGTTTCCCACACACCTAACATATGTTCCCAAACATGGCTCAGAAGCCACCATATTATGAAAACAAGTGGTTGCTTCCTGTCCAAGTTTAACTGTCTCCAAGCTGGAAGCCTCTTTTTTCCTTATGCTCTTACAAGAATATTATCTCATAGCTGAGAACACTGACTCTAGAAGAAATGGTGTTATTGAGTAGACCAAAACTTTTGACATCATTGGATGCTTAGAGAAAAGTATAAGAAGAGAGAAAGCACCAAGCAAGCCTTCACCTATATGTTCTCTCAGGTACTAGCAAGCAGTGCCCTGTAGACTTCCAAAGTTAAAGGCTACCTCATAGATCACTGTGTTTAGCAGCCTGAGAAAGTCTGATCCCCCATTAACTTCCTTCATCCCTTTTGAATCCATTTATTTTTTTGGCCTCTACCACACCCTTTACCAATAGGATGAGCAAAGGGAGAATTCAGAAGGTATATTTTCCTTCTGTCTCCTTTCCTCTCTTCAGCAGTAATGTGAGGAATGTCAATACTTCTCCAGAAGAGGAGGAGTTCAAACACACTCTTGTACCCAATATTTTTACATGGCTTGCTCCAGGCAGCTACTGTGTTGTATGAAGGCTTTTGGGACGACTCTACAGAAGGAAGATTCTTTCATTTGAATGTACTACATGTATAGGTACATACAAAAAGAGGTTAGAGTCATAGTTTCTAGAGCAAAAGGCTGTTATCTAGGAGGCTTATCTAATATGATGTTACATAGCTTACCTATAAATAGAGCTGGGCAAGTTAAACCTCATCCCTCCAAACAACTCGATGGAAACATTCAGTTCACACTCATCACACTGGGAGTCAGCATGTACTAGGGAAATACTGCCATGGAGAAGGCTTTGCAAAGGACTCCCAAGAATAGCACCTATCTGTTTCTTAAAACTGGAAATAAAGAGGAATTATTGAAGGATAAATAATTGTCAGAGTACTCCTAGATTTATGGAAAATTTTCTCTCTTCCAAGAGGAAGGTTGAAACTGTTTCCAAAACTTGGTTCAGAAGCATTTATTTCACAGCAGTATTGGCCTAAGCATCCCCTGTCCTTTCCCATCTTCCATTTCTCCTTCCTGATCCCATCCTGCCTCCCTGACTGCCCTAGTACCACAAAGAACCAAAGGACAGCTGTCTAAGCACTCTGCCACTGAAAGAAATGTAAATGTTGACCCCTATCTAGTCACTAGGGGCATCTAAGCTCTCATATGAGATAGAGCTGCTTAAATCCAATTTATGTGTGTTTATATGTATATATCTGTAACAAACCACTCCTGTGAGTCCAGTGATTATGGAGACAGAGAGCTTTGCACAGCTCTCTGGTCTGCCATAGATGCACTTTATGACCCAGCATCAATCAAATCTGTGTACTTCCTCATGTACAAAAGAAATAGAGAAGTTTTGTTCCCATCATGAAATTGTGAGGTAAATGCAGTAGCCTGGAGTATGATCACAGGTGCTGCGGAAGGGTCTTAGAGGGATGAGCTTCATAAAGCCTTTGGCAATACTGCAAATTAAAAGAAAACAGGTCATTCTGGTTTCAAATCGGATCACAACTTGATTCACATGTGGCCCAACAAGTACTTGAGTTGACTGGCAGCAAGAAATAGGGTGAAAGGAACTCCTAAAATGGCATTATGGTTAAGGAAAAAACAAGAGAAAGTACAGCTTAGGCCTCTTCAGTGACTGTCTCAGTTATTTATATCCGAGAGAACACATAAGGATATACTCAGATGTTATTTAATTAACCTAAGTTCTACAACCAGAACATCACTCTGCCTACAAAACAGCCATGGTCAGCTGCACAGTGTCACATTCATAACAACATCAAGCACAGGCTGGGGGTGATCACTCAGATATGTGTGAGTCACCCTTTGCTGACAGGGCTTTTTTTCCAGGTTTGGAGGGGATTTATTTTTCACCTTTATTTTATTCACCTTTGTGTGGATATGCCAAAGAAAATCTAGCAGAGTAGACAAGTTTGACTACCCTTCTTTTAAGGTTTATTTTTGGGCCTACTGTATTCACCCACAGTGTAACTGTTATAGTTTTACTGTTATTTTTAGCAACACAGAGCTAAGTATTCATGAGACCTTTTTCCCATTATCTCCCATGATTTCAATGAGACACTGAAATTTTCTTCTTTCCAGTTTACACTTGATGACTAGCTAAATTGTTCTGGTGGCTTCTCATCTAACCGCTCCTCTTGTAATAACCTCATATTTATCACATTTTTATAATCATTTCCTTAAAAAAAGAGGTAGGACCATACTCTCATGATCCTTTTCTGCAAGCTATGATGCAAATAACAGTTTTGGTTCTCTGTAGTGCATTCTTCTTTCTGAACTGCCTTCTATATTCTTTGTTAATAAAATACAAATGCAAATATACTAATATCCTCACAAGCATCCTTTGCTTCATACATGAATAACTTATTTTCACATATTTTATTATTTATAACTATATTTGAAATCTTCCTTGACATTCTTTATATCTTTTCAGGAAAGACGTAACATACTTAACTGAGATAAATATGATTGTGATTGCACCTAGCTGCAAAATGACACATAGTTTTAGGCACACACAGTACTTTCTTTCATTTATTTACTTTTATAGTCAGCCTAGATTACCTCCATCTCTTGGGCAGATGTTGGAAACTGTGCAGGAGTAGTAGCTGCAGAAAAATACCAGAAAAAAAAAGACTCTGCAATCCTTCGTGGTAATCAGGATTATTAATGAGAATGGACAAGAAGTCACCTCTGGACCTTGAGGCCAAGAGAATCTTTACTTTTATTCAGCAGTTCTTGAACAGAAAATGCATAAACTGCACTTAACTCTTGGAGACAATGGATCAGATAATTTGTAAAGTATTGTAAGTAATATAATTGCTATTGGAAATAAATGAAAGGAAATTAAATTGCTTTAACCTTTTAATCTAACCCTGAAGATGCTGTCAGCTGTGGGGTGGAGTTTGTCTTACCTAAACTTACCCAAGTGCTGTACAGATATGCCCACAGGGAAATGTAATTTTACCCTGCCTTAATAGTGGCTGGAAAGAAACAGCTACTTAAGACACAGCTTATTTAACCTAGTCAAAGACAAGATGAATGAAGGGTTCACTATGTTTCTTTCTTGCCAGTCATAGAAAACATTGTCTAGGGGGACAGGCCCAGAAATATCCCTCTAACACTAAGCTATCCACCTCGGTCGGGTCAATCCAGGAGTATTCATTCCTTTCCCCTCTTACATCATCTGGAATCCACATGTAAGTACTAAACAGAAATGCTTCCACTATTCTTTTCTCACTGAAAACTGAAAATCAGTTTTGAAAATGCCTTTTCCTCCTCTTTCTTATACCTGTACTGGTGTCATGTGTTTCTTCTCAATAGAAAAACAGGCGCAGTAGCAGAACAGTACTATTTTCCCCACGGGTGATCTGAATTTCCTTTCACATCTCAAATAATTCCCTTCCAGATTATTGGTCAAAATCTGAAAGAAACATAAAGTATTTATGTATGAAGCTATTTCCTTTCTACATTGTAGTTTATAAACTTTATTTGAAAATTGGCTACTGCTAGATTCCATGCTATAACACAAACCACTCTCAGTTACCTCTCAGACAATGCTGAATCTCGACATATGTCCACAGGAGATGATCCTGTTAGGAATTTGGAAATATCAGCAAGGTTGAAATCCTGCTGCAGTGGCTATTCTCGTCCAGGTTGATTAGAGACTTGATTAGATGAGAATAAAGACTGTCCGATAACCTGCTGATTACAAGTAACATACAACACCATATAGCTTACCATGTCTCAATACTGCTATGATTTTTATAAACAATGAAAAGGAAGGTTGGTAATTGAAAACAAAACAAAACAACAAAACCTTACACTTTGTTTTTATATAACTTTTTTTTAATTATTATTATTTTTTTCCCTTTTAAGGGAAATATCTGCTGGGTGTGGTACTTAAGACTAGACCTCTGAGATTTATTTCCCACCTTTGCCTTTAATACACTTGGAAAATTATTTTTGTCAGGGGGAATATATGAAGTAGAGCCACTGCTTACATGCTGAATGTGTTGTCAGGATAAAATTATGCTTACATTCCCGTACCATTTTCAGAAAACTGTGTATAAGTGAAATCTTCTACTTCAATACTAAAATTGTAATAAAAGACACTGACATATTTCCATTCTACTGGTGCCTAAATGCAGTACTCTTGAAAGAGATTCACTCTGTATAGTGATGTAGCTCTATGGATGTAAAGAACTAAAATCTGAATATTTCCACTTCTGCTGTGTTCTTAAGAGAAAGTGATATAGACACTTTTCAGTGCTGTAAGACAGGTTTTAACAAGCAAAATACTGCTATGTGGATGATGCCAGTAATACTGGAAACTGCTAATTTTAAAATATTGTATATACAATTATTTTCAGACTGTATAAAAAACAAAATATCAAAATCTTAGCAGACACATTATTTAGAAAAAAGCATGCATTTGCAGGTAGTTTCTATCCACCCCTCACAGTTATTGTAACAACATTAAAACTAGCATGAATAACAAAATGCTGTATTTCTTTACCTAGCTTCCTTGGAGTAAAAGCAAACAACAGACAAAGACAAAAGTAAACCTACCTTCTCCTTGAAAACTTGTTTTCCTGTGCCAGTTAGGGTAACGAGGCATAAAAAGGACAGAAGCTGTGAATTTGCCCTGGTGGCATATTTTCTTGTGCTTTAACAATGTGATTTCATTAAGTTCTTCTGAACCACTCATGCAAGAGGGTGTGAAAATCCCGCCTACGTCTTACTCATTTCCCTTACTCTATACTTCTGTAATGTAACAGGGAAAATGGTGATTACAGCCGTTTTTTTTCTTTACAGGAAGACAAACACATCAGAATAGATGAACACCCTCTTTACCACTTTATCCACATAATTTTAATTCATTTCTGTCACACGTTTTTCATTTTTACAGGGCACAGCCTCAAAGGTAAGTGAATATGTGAGTCTACCTCCTGGCTCAGATATAGGTCATGTACCATTGTTTCAAGCCACACCACTGTTCTCTGCTTATTGCTTATGGCCACTGTCCTGCAAAGAAAATAAGCCTGGTGCTCTGGACTTCATAACAGCTTTTTCCTAGTTCTGCACTAGCCAGCTTCGCTTGCTGCAGATGGATAACAAACCAATGTCACCAGCCTGAACAACTTTTCTGCTGTGACATGTGTACACATTTTTCTGAGCTGGATGAATTCAATGTACAGATTGGGAAAAGCTCCTTCACACTACATCACTTGGCTGTCCTTGTCCTGGTCCCAGGTAGTGTCCAGTTCCCCTTGGCCTCTGGCTGCAGAGTCTGAACATCCTCTTTCCAACTGCATTCAACAATATCTGATGCTAACATGGTTGTGCACTGCCCAGTCATGGACATCCATAACTGCCCTCGTTAGCAGCCTCCGAAAGGAGTAAACCTAAGGCTTTTAAGGCTTTTTTTTTTTTTTTTTAATCTTGACCGTTTTTGATACTGAAGAGTGTGCCTGGGTCCTGAAACCAACTTTCTGTGAACTGAGAAACATAGCACCTGCATTTCACATACCCTACAGTACAGTCTGATTACTGAGCCCTCTGCCTTTCTCATGTTTAAATAATTTGACCAGGAAAATGAAGTTTTTTAAGTAGACAACAACATTTAAATCTGATTACTTGCTCACTGAGTGTACTATTCTTACTATATGTATCTGTTATATCTCACTGGATAAGTGGTAAATCAGATAAAATCTGTCCTGATTCTGTCTGTCTGTATCTCGTAGAGCTTCAGTCCCATCAGTCTTTGTTCTTGTTGTTCTTTTGGGCAGAGGAAGAAAATCAGGGGTGTTTCTTGAGATGTTTCCTCTTCTTCAGGTCTCAATTCCTCAATTTTATTCATAGAGTAGGAAACAGGACACTAGCATGTTGTCTGCTAAGACATTTAATTTCAGGACCTGCAGAAATAATGGCTTTTGTTCTCTTTCTCACTTTCTGTTGTAGACAGAGTGAATTATGATTTGGGGACAGATTTGTGCCCGTGAACCCGAAACCTTATTTTCTATAAGGTATGTACAACCTGCCCAGATAGATGACAACAGTGCTGTGTATGTTGGAAGCTAAACAACTGATTATCCTCCTTTGGGGGAGGGTAAGAGGAGCCTCAATCCATCCGACTCCTACTAATACGATGTCAGTGCCAGCAACAAATGCCCAGAGCCTGGAGAAGGATTACAGGTCAGCAGGAGAACACCTGAAGAGCAGCACAAAGGAATTCCAGCTAGTAAGTCAGCTTAATTGGGGAAAAAAACTTAAATGCATTTATACAAATGCATGTAGCATAGGGAATAAACAAGTGGAGTTAGAGACGTGCACATACCTGCAGGGCTGTGATCTTATTGGCATGATGGAGACATGGTGGGATGGTTTTTATGACTGAAGTGTTGGAATGGAAGGGTACAGACTCTTTAGGAAGGACAGGCAGAGGAGACAGGGAGGGGAAGTCACTGAGAGATCTGAGACAGACCTGAGACTGACAGAATCATGACCAGCTGGAGTGCATGCTGCTCCACCTCAGGGTGGATGAGGAGCTGACTGATCGAGAGCTTATGGGTCCGAATTAAAGGTGAAAGCGGAAATAAATGGCATTATTGTGGGGATCTGCTACAGGCCACCTGACCAGTAAGACCTAACAGATGAGGTCCTCTATAGATAAATAGAAGCAGCCTCACATTCACAAGCCCTGCTCCTTCACTTGGGACTTTAATCACCCTGATATATGTTGGAGGGACAACACAGCATGGGATAAGCAATCCAGGAGGTTACTAGAATGGGTTGATGATAACTTCCTTCTCCAAGTGGCAGAGGGGCCAATGAGGAGAGGTGTTATACTGGACCTTGTTCTCACTAACAAGGAGGGGCTGGTGGGGAACGTGAAGCTCAAAGACAGCCTTGGCTGCAGTGACCATGAAATGGTAGAGTTCAAGATCCTTAGGGCAGTGAAGAGGGTGCACAGCAAGCTCACTACCCTGAACTTCAGGAGAGCAGACTTTGGCTTCATCATGGAGGAGCTCCTGGACAAACTCAAAAAGAAAAAGAAGGTGGAAGCAAGGACAGGTAGACTGGGAGGAATACAGAGAAATTATCCAAGCAGCCTTGGATCAGGTTAGGAAAGCTAAAGCCCTGATAGAATTAAATATGACCAGAGACACCAAGGCAACAAGAAAAGTTTCCGTAGGTATGTTGGTGATAACAGGAAGACTGGGGAAAATGTGGGCCCTCTCCAGAAGGAAATGGGAGACCTGGTTACCCAGGATATGGAGAAGGCTGAGGTAATCAATGACTTTTTTGACTCAGTCTTCACCAGCAAGGGCTCTAGCCATACCACCCAAGATGCAGAAGGCAGAAACAGGGACTGGGAGAATGAAGAACCACCCACAGTAGGAGAAGATCAGGTTCAAGACCCTCTAAGGAATCAGAAGGTACACAAGTCCATGGGACCTGATGAAATGTATCTGTGAGAACTAAGGGAACTGGTGGATGAAGTTGCTAAGCCATTAGCCATCATATTTGAGAAGTGGCAGTGGTCCAGTGAAGTTGCCACTGACTGGAAAACGGGAAAATATAAACCAAATTTTTAAAAAGGCAAAAAAGGAAGTCATGGGGAACTACAGGCCAGTCAGTGTCACCTCTGCACCCAGCAAGATCATGGAGTAGATACTTCTAGAAACTATGCTAAGGCACATGGAAAATAAGGAGGTGATTGGTGACAGCAACTTGGTGGCTTCTCTAAGGGCAGGTCACGCCTGAAAAATTTGGTGGCCTTCTACAATACGGCTACAGTGTTGGTGGGTAAGGGAAGAGCAACTGACATAATCTACATGGACTTGTGAAAAGCATTTGACACCATCCCGCATTACATCTTTGTCTCTAAATTGGAGAGACATGGATTTGATGGATGGACCACTTGGTGGATAAGGAATTGCCTGGATGGTCAGTTGTAGTCAAGAGCTCAATGTACAAGTGGAAACCTGGAATGAGTGGCATTCCTCAGGGGTTGATATTGTGACCAGAGCTGTTTAACATCTTTGTTGGCAACATGGACAGTGGGATTGAGTGCACAGTCAGCAAGTTTCCCAACTACAGCAAACTGTGTGGTGTGGTCAACACACTGAAGGGAAAGAATGCCATCTAGATGGACCTTAACAGGCTTGAGAGGCAGGTCCATGCAAACCTCATGAAGTTGAACAAGGCCAAGGGCAAGGTCCTGCACATGGGTCAGGACAATCCCAAGCACAGATACAGGCTGGATAGAGAATGGATTGAGAGGACCCCTGGAGGGAAGCACTTGTGGATGTCAGTTGATGAGAAGCTCAAAGCGAGATGGCAATGTGCTCTTGTAGCCCTGAAAGCCAACCGTATCCTGGGCTGGACAGCAGGTTGAGGGAGGTGATTCTGCCCCTCTGTTCCCTTCACGTGAGACCCTACATGGAGTTTCATGTTCAGCTCTTGGGCCCACAACAAAAGAGGGACGTGGACTTGTTGGAGTGAGTCCAGAGGAGGCCATGAAGATGATCAGAGGTTGTTCAGCCTAGAAAAGAAAAGGTTCCAGGGAGACCTTATAACAGCCTTTCCGTACCTAAAAGGGACCTACAAGAAAGCTGGAGACGGACTTTTTACATGGACATGTAGTGATAAGACAAGTGATAATGGCTTTAAACTGAAAGAGGGTAGATTTAGATTAGATATAAGGAAGAAATTTTTCACTTTGTGTGTGGTGAGGCATTGGAACAGGCTGCCCAGAGAAGTTGTGTATGTCTCCTCCCTGGAAGCATTAAAGGCCAGGTTGGATGGGGCTTTGAACAACCTAGTCTAGTAAAGGTGTCCCTGCCCATGGCAAGTGGGCTGGAACTAGGTGGTCTTTAAGTTCCTTTCCAACACAAATCATTATATTATTTGATCAGTCTATGATTCAGAAGTTTCACAGAATCACAGATTCACAGAATGTTAGGGATTGGAAGGGACCTCAAAAGATCATCTAGTCCAATCCCCCTGTCGGAGCAGGAACACCTAGATGAGGTTACACAGGAAGGTGTCCAGATGGGTTTTGAATGTCTCCAGAGAAGGAGACTCCATGACCCCACTTGGAAGCCTGTTCCAGTGTTCTGTTACCCTCACTGAGAAGTTTCTTCTCAAATTTAAGTGGAACCTCTTGTGTTCCAGTTTGAACCCATTACCTCTTGTCTTACCATTGGTTGTCACCGAGAAGAGCTTGTCTCCATCCTCGTGACACTCACCGTTTATATATTCGTGAACGTTAATAAGGTCATCCCTCAGTCTCCTCTTCTCCAAACTGAAGAGACCCAGATCCCTCAGCCTTTCGTCATAAGGGAGATGCTCCACTCCCTTAATCATCCTTGTTGTGCTGTGCTGGACTCTCTCCAGCAGTTCCCTGTCCTTCTTGAACTGAGGGGCCCAGAAATGGACACAATATTCCAGATGTGGTCTCACCAGGGCAGAGTAGAAGGGGAGGAGAACCTGTCTTGACCTACTAACCATCCCCCTTCCAATACACCTCAGGAGTCCATTGGTCTTCCTGGCCACAAGGGCACAGTGGTGGCTCAAATTTCACAGAATAAAACGGACCTTCCATCGAAAGGATGTAAGTGTGTAATCACATTGATGTCAAAGCATTTCAGCATGGCAGGAAATACTAGTTGTGGAGTAGCAGACACAATCTGCAATCCTGTTGCTATTATTTTCTACTTTAGTGAATTATAATTTCTCAGAACATTTAATATTGTTAGAGGACTGAATTATGCAGGAAAACAACGGTAATAGTCCAGTGATTTCTTGTATTTTTTTTTATTATATTCTTTAGTTCACTGGTAGGATTCCTGCTTTTCAAAGTGTTAGTTAATTCTGCACTCACTTTTAATGAACTATTGACAAAGCACATTGTTATTGTGTCCTTGAACCTGTTAAGGGCAAATTGCCTAGGAAAAAAACAGGAAGATAAAGGAATGAAAAGATTTAGAAAGGTCAGACAGAAAAGAGTCCAAATCTTGTCAGTGGTACATACAAACTCCTAGGCAATTGGACACTTGATATACATTCTCTACATGACAACCAGGAGGAAATATGTGAGACCTGATGCAGAACCATAAGTTTCACTATGCAATCTAATATCACTGAACACATGAGCCTTCATGAAGCCACTCATGAAAGCAGAATAAAACTAGGGATGTTTTATTTGTCAGCAGGGACAGAGGAAGAACTTGTCTTTGGTTTTGGTTCAGACCTTAATATTTAATTTAGGTCCAAGATATGGTATCTGGTGAGTTTGAACTTGCTATGACTTCCCTGAAACAATATATGAATTGTTTGCAACTAAACCCCAGAAGTCATGACCTAACCTCAGGAAATAAGTGAAACTGTCAAAATAGAAACAAAACATCTTTCGTGATGTGTTCTCTAAGTAAGGTACAAACGTACACATCTTTCAATTTGACTGGCAGGTTGTACTGAAAACAAGATTTTCAGCATTGTTTCTTTTTCACTGTTCTGTAGTGTACAGAAAGGCAACCATCAAGTTGTGAAGTGCTTTTTTATATTATTATGCTCAGGTAGAACAAAAACTAATTGATGATCTTGGAACTAGTGTGCATTCTCCATTTGGACACCGAGGAAATCTCATTACTTCTGACATCCTGCAGTGACTGGAGAAAATTCTGTCAAACCTAGCCCGCCTCTGTAGCATCTGTGGCAAGATGGAAGTTTGCACCAGATGAGCTGAAACCCTGTAAGACAAATGGTCTTATGACAATCCAGCCTGCAAGTGAAGAATCATTCAGCAAACTGATTTTTGTGAGATTAAATGTGAACCTCTCTAAGAAAACTGGCACTTCAGGTGTGTTTGTTTTCCTGTGAAAGGCTCCCCCTGAAAAACAAATATATTGCCAGTGGCGAAGTTGATATCAGAGGGTTTAGCGGTTTAGGTTTTATCTCTCCTTCAGCTGTGCTTTCACGTTCAAACTGAAGGTGATTGCATAAAACATTTCACAGGATAAACATACCAAGAAAGGTTAATGTTGTGATTTCAAATAGAAATAAAGGGAGCCTCTTTGAGCCTGGTAAAATGAGCAAGCTGCTGAGAAAGCCAAGGGATGTCAGTAAGAAGACATAGGACGTACTTAGTCTTCCAAAGATGCTGCTGCTTTGTGCTGTAATCCCTTCAGCAGGAGAAACACCTTCCTGAAGCAAGGAGCTGTATCACACACATGCCAGAGCATGTGAAATGATAGTGGCACCATTCTGAGAAGAGATGTGTTATAGGTCTATTTATAGTTCTTCAAAAAATACTTGTATCAAGCATGTCCACATGAAAGGAGAAGTCCACAATTACACCACAAGTTTATTTTGACAAATTACATTATGACAATTTCTGGGAGGTTGAGAGACTTATGAATTATAAGCCAATACATTTAGTCAGTACAATTATTGTCTTCAGAAAACAGGAAACGGGAGAGAAGAAAAACTTAGTTGTTGTGATTGCTGCTCTGCAGAGGAATTGAAAAAGCCTTGCTAGATGATAAAGACAGTGTGGAGACTTTTGTGTCTATTTAGCTTCCGTAATTCTTGAAACTGGATCCTGCCTATTCTCAGAACAGAATTATTCTTGGAACCTCAGGCCACAGCACTAGAGAAGCTGGGTCATGATATTACTGTTACAATGAATCAGGATACAGAAAACTGGACTGGAACAAAAGCCTTAATTTATTGTCAAGTGAATTTCCTTAATTATGACTTTTTCTGTATAGATTGGAAAAGTTAAACCCTTCAATATTTATACAGTTAAACAATATGTAATCATTTTCAGTACAGGCAATTTAACTAACTATATAGAATGTATGACTTAATGAAAATTCACAAAATGCTCAAGATCAACACTTCAAAGGATTTAGGGTACCACATATGCATCACAGTCTTATCATTCAGAGTTTTATAATCAGAATTTGACCTAAAAATGGATATTTTCAACAAACCTATCAACTTGAAGATAAAGTTTCCCTTAATTGCTGTGCAGTCTGAAGGGCAATTTGATTTGTCTAACGAGAGAGAAGGGAGTTGCCTGCTAGAGGAGTGTAAAAGCATCCTTTACCACAAACTTTTTGCATCAGTCTGGATTCTTCTTACAACCAGATTAGTTGTACAAGCTCTATATGACTAGTTTTGTAACCTTTAATTTAAAACATAAGAATTCAAAGATTTACCCTTAGTATTCTTATAACCACTGCTAAGAAGGAACACAGCTGCCATAGTCAAGAAGTTGATAATCAAAAGATAATATTTTCTTCTTGTTTTTGTTTCTCTGGATTAATCTATTCTAAATTTATCACCTCTTATGGGAGGTATCAGAAGCAGAAAGCAACTTCGATAAGGCTTAAAGCTTTTTTTTTTCCTTTTAATTTCACCAAAAAATATACACATTTGTGTAGCAGAATTGCCCAAGCCTGAGACTTGCTTCAGGGCCAATGACATTTTCTGCAGAACATAAATATTGTCTTCACCATTTCACATGATCAAGCTATGCTTCAGATCTTACAAGCAGAGTTAATACCCTTCCAAGAAACAGAGGTTAAGAATTTATTGGCTTAATCTGGTTCAAATATGCAAGTACCACCAGGTCTCCTCAAACTACAGAATTGGCTGATTTTATCAAAAAACTTCTTTTCCCTTTATTTGTAGTACACAGTCAAAACTATTTTTGAATATTTAAAGCACTCTGTGGCAGGAGACTTGTTTAAACATTTTGTTCCTTCTATTTTGCACTTTAGAAGAAGAGGGGAAATTGCAGACAACTGCAGTAGATGATATGCTGATCTTGTGTGGTAAGGGAAGTGTAAGCAGAAGTTTGCTAGATATGAAATGGTCCATAATAGTGCAGAGCTCCAGACACCTAGCATGTCTTGGTGTGAGACTATCCGGTAGGTATACTAGATAGACTTACCATGCATGTTACACTGCTTGGAAGCTGATATATAGCTCAGCCCCTCACCGTGCAGCGGTGACTGGTCCCAATGTTTGTTTTGATTTGAATTTACAAGACAAAGTGATTTTTCACCCCATTTCCTTTATTTTTGTGATTTAGCTTGCTTGTCTCTGATCCTAGGCTACCATCATGTGGCCACTTTGAGAATCTTCCTAAGTAATACAAAAAAAGACTGATAGCCTGGAAAACAGCAAGGTACTGCTTATGTACAAGATGAAGGCCACATGTAGCTTTCAGACAGTTTAATTTTTCTTCTTGATTGTGTTCAGTTGTCTCTTACTTAGACACTCTGTCCTTTGGTTTGTGTATTTTGTTATGCTTTAACTACTCCCTTCTTCCTCCTCCCCCTCAAATACTATCAAAACATACCCTAATTTCAGAAGGAAAAGGTGCAAAGTTTTCTGTAAGTTGAACCACTGGGTACTCCATATATTAAACTCAAAGATATAGGTTTATCTATGTTGAGCATTTTTGTCCATGCATTACAAACTGAGAGTTTCAAATAATTCCTATGTAAATCTCTTTCTAAAAGCCTTTTGATATGGTTCCCTACAACATTCTTGCCTCTTAATTGGAGAGATATCAGTTTGCCAATGGACTGTTAGACAGCTATGGAACTGGCTGGACGGGCACATCCAAAGACCCACAGTAGCAAATGAATCAATGTCCAAGTGGAAACTAGTGTTGAGTGATGTCCCTCAAAGGTACATATTGGGACAAATACTATTTAAAATCTGCATCAACAGCATGATTGAGTGCACCCTCAGTAAGTTTGCAGAAGACACCAAGCTGAGTGGTTCAGTTGATGCAGTAGAGGGATGGAATGGCATACAGAGGGACCTTGACATTGTTAACTCCTGGTCCTAGCTATTTTATTATTTTATCTTATTTTATTTTATTTTATTTTATTTTATTTTATTTTATTTTATTTTATTTTATTTTATTATTTTATTTTATTTTATTATTTTATTTTACTGGGAATTAAAGCTCTTAAAAATTTTACCGAAACATAAGTTCTGTTAGCAGAGTTAATAGAATGACACGGAGTAGGTCAACACTGAATTTGCAGGCAAGCTGACTGACCAGATTAATTTATACTTTCGTTACAGTCATTTTATACATGGCCAAAGAAGGGCAATTAAGCCAGTGAAGGGTCTGGAGCACAAATCTGATGAGGAGTGGCTGAGGGAACTGGGGCTGTTTAGCCTAGAGAAAAGGAGGCTGAGGGGAGACCTTATCGCTATCTACAACTACCTGAAAGGAAGTTGTAATGAGGTGAGTGTTACTCTCTTTTCCCAAGTAACATGTGATAGGCAAGAGGAAACATCCTCAAGCTGTGCCACGGGAGGTTTAGATTGGATATTAGGAAAAATTTCTTCACTGGAAGGGTTGTGAAACACTGGAACAGGCTGCCCAGGGAAGTGGTTGAGTCACCATCCATGAAGGTGTTCAAAAAATGTGTAGATGTGGTGCTTAGGGACATGATTTAGAGGTGGACTTGACAGTGCTAGATTAACAGTTGGACTTGATGATCCTAAAGGTCTTTTTAAACCTAAATGATTCAGGATTATATGATTCTATACATTATAGCTCCATACACTGAATGTTAAGACTTCAAGGACAGGATTCATTACCAAAGTGCAGATTAAAACTGTGTATTGTAGTCGTGTGTACTTTAGTTATGTGACTGTTTGCTTAAGACTCTGTGAAGAGAAATGGGTGTTTTCTGGGTGAAAATGGACAGGGTGAGAGGAATGTTGTTTTGTCAGAGTGTATTTCTTTTCATTGGCGATGACAGCTGAACCTGACTTGTGCAGATATAAATGTCTCCACTGAAAAGACATTGCTTCATTTCAGAATTCCTTTGCTTTTAAAGTCACAATGGCAATCATCTGATTATTCCCAGAAATGTGACACGTGTCAGACTGAAACTGTGGTTATACAGCAGTAACTGTACCTTCCTTTCTTTTGCATGCGCTCATGATTATATTGTGACTCACAGAGAACTGTGCTCAGGTTCTTCAGTCATTTCCAGTTTACGCAGTGCTGAGTATTGTGTGAAAACATACTAAGGAAGTAAACTAATGGTGTTCTTCCTTTGACCTTCTGTATTTCTTGGTAAACTTGGGCTTGTCCTGTTCTAATCCTTACTTTCTAGTGAAGTTTTGCATTAGGCCAGTTTTATTCTCAGAAGTACCTAATTCACTGATGTGTTCAAGTTCATGAGAAATATTTTCCAGGCTAGTCCTCTTCCGCCCCTCCTTCCTCCTATCCCCCCCGCCCCAAGTATTTTTAACAACTGTTTAACCTCTGTTTTTCAAGTTGGTGTAGCTTTTCCTTTGAGACATTCTGTGAAAAGATACAGTACTTTTTAAACCCTAAATACTGAATAGTTAGTACTCTTTCCACCCATATGGGGGTAGCCTCTGTTGCAGCAACTCTGTTTTCAGCTGTGAAGCATCACACACCGAGCTGTTGACCCTGTGAGACTGCCTCAGCCTCTTTAATATGCACTTCTCTGTATCAGCAAGGGGATTCCAACAAGACGTAAAGGGGTGCAGTGCAGGTAAGAAAGCTCTTGAAGCAAACCTTGTTTGTTTTTAAGGCACTTCAATTCGGGGATCTGTGGGGACCTCTTCTGGTAGCCTAGTGTATGAGCATCTCTAAAACGACGGCTGGTGATGGAGCTGTGCAGTGACAGAATACGTCAAGACAGAATTCAAGACACAATTGTTTGGTGACTGTCTTGTGCTTCAAACTCTGACAATCCCCTCTTACCACACAACCTTTGTTTTGGTGATAATGCTTGTTGAGTCCAAATCACGTGCAAAGACCAACTGAAAGGACCTGCATAGTATTTGTCAAACCCAGACACCCTGAACACTTCTGGCTCTACAGGGAGTGTGTCTGAATATAATACTTGTCTAGAAAAGTTGAAACGGTGAATAATGACCAAAGTCTCATGACAAATGAAGACAACACATCTCCTCCAAAGATTAGGTTACAATCTCACAACAGTAATGGACTCTGCGTTAGCATTATTAAATCAGTAAAGCCTTCCATAACATATAGTGTGAAACATTCCCAGACTATTACTGAATAAAAAAGATCCCAGGCCTGGCTGCAGTCCATCTTCATCGTGCTGACACATCTTTCTCAGATTTAGCTGCCTTCTCTACTGACCTTATGATCACAATTTTTCCTTTATTTGGCTAAATTTCTTCCTGTTCAAACAGGACATGTCAAAAACTCAGCCCTGTGGTCACAGGACTAATCTAACAGGAAATGATCAATGTTAGTCTTCCATCCAGCAGAAGGGCTGGGTTTGGAAGAAAAGCACCTCTTCAGCAATTTCATGTGCAGATGCTGGTAACTCTAGGTGAAATAAGGTAAAAGTGCGTATGCCAGCTGCAAACATCATCTGCTTACATAGCACTGTATGGTATAAATGAGGTAAAAGTCATATTTTGGTGCAATACAATGGTGGGCTAGCCATTTTCTCACCCAGTTCCTCACTCCACCTACTCATTGGGACAGGGGAAGAAAATAGGAAAAGAATAGGAATGAGAGTTCATGAGTTGAGATAAAGAAGAGAGATTACTTACCAGGTACCACTGTGGGCAAAACAGACTTGACTTGGGAAAATTAACTTTCATTTATTGCCAATTAAAATAGATATGGGTAGCAAGAAATAAAAAGACACATTAAAACATCTGCCTCTCTCCACCCCTGCCCAGGCTTCACCTCACTCCTTCACTTCACACTTCTCTGCCTCCACAAGTGGTGCAGAGGGGATGTGGGGCTCAAGGGCCCCATGATCAGTACGTGAACAATTCATCTTCGTTGCTCCCTTCTCCTCACGCTTGTTCTCTGCTCCAACCTGGCTTCTCCATGTGCTGAAGTGAATCTCTGTTCCATGATGTAGCATGTCCAACTCCTCCTCCTCCTCCAACCTTGGTGCTTCCACTGCATTTTCCCACTCTTTTTTGCTTTTTATTCCTCTCTCTATCCACCATTTCCCAGACATACACACACACCTTTCTTAAATATGTTTTCCCAGAAATACCACCACTCAGCTGTGTCCTACTGTGAGTCCATTGAAACTGGCTGGAATAGAGTACAGGACAGCCCCTGGTATCTTTTCACAGGGTCCACCCATGCAGTCCTGCCTATAGCTGTCACCACATCAAGCCACCTACACTCAATGCATGTTAAAATAAGTTTCTAGTGCTTTGCTTTTTCTTCATAAAATAGAGAGAAGAGTAAAATAAAATTAAGCTAGAGTTAAACAACACCTTCTCTGGGATGTCACCTGTGTGCACTCATTCTGACCAGCAAAATAGTTAGAGGTCAGAGGCTTTGGTTTAGGCATGGGTCTATTTTCCTAAACTGAAATCTTAATATAATGGATATCTACACGTAAATTGTTAGTAGAAAAGTAATTCCAAATCGATAGGGTGGGATGCATCTCTAATGTTAACCATCTGAAAATTATATCCAAGTCTGATCAAGAGTCTTACTCAAGAAGGCAAAACTCTGAATTATCCAGAGACAACCCCACTCCGCTTTATGGAATGAGATTAAACCCGTAGCAGGCACCTAAATCATGACAAGATCATGAATCCTTATTCTCTGTGAGGGAAATCCAAGGATATAAGCCCAAACTTGAGGATCTTTGACAGATACCTAAGTAATTGCAGATGAATCTTATCCTGATGCAGAGATTGATCTTTGTACAGTGCAACAAATGGCTTCTTTGTTAATACTGGTAATGGTAATTTCAGTGATGAGGTTACCTACTACAAATAAGCTGTTGATTATGCAGTGTTTACTTTCTTTTCCCCTTAGTTTTTTCCAGCTATTGGAACACTGTTTGACTGAAACTGAGTTCATTTTTATGCAGCTAGATTTTTTTTTTAATCATTAACACAGTCTTTGTTTTAGATTTAGTGTAAGAATAATGAGGTAACTCTGTGATAGAGTTGGTGTTTTCCTTCCAGTAGCTTTCTAGTGTTTGGTATGAAAGGAATGCAAAAACATTGATTTCTTGGCTGTTACCAGGGAAACCAAGGATGACTTTGGTCATTCAGATACAGATGCAATTTGAAAGGAGGGGGCGACTGATGGGACAGCACCTTGACTGACATCCAGGCTGCTGAATGAAATATTCCTTGTCATTAGCACCATGTTCTGTATGAAATTAGAGTCTGCTTTTTTGGCCAGTTAGTTTCATTAATTCTATTAGTTCTGTTCTGGTTTTCTGGTTTGCTAGTTCAGTTAATTCTGTTTGAGAGTTCCATTCCTTTGGAAGTTTGATGTTAGTTCAGCCTTTTGCTATTCTGCCATTTTGCAGTTGGCTGTTGGGCCTTTTTGCCTTTTCGCTCTCTCCCTGACATTGGCTGTTCATGACCAGGGTGCTCCTCTTTCCAGGACCAGCTCTTCTGCGTGGACAGAGTTCCTGAGAAATTGCCCTGAATATAACTTTTTTTTTTTTTAAATTTTATATATTATTTTTAGTAGTAGTAGTTGTGTATCATTATTATAATTATTATTTTGTCTTATTAAACTGGTTTTATCTCAGCTCATGAGCTTTTCCCTTCCCTTTTGGTTCTTTCACCTACTTGGGGAAATGAGTGAGCAGCTATCGTGGGGTTAAACCACAATGAACGCTCCTGGTGTTTCTTTAGAAATAAACCTTTGTTTAACTAAGGAACAACTGCTTAAAAGGAAGGAGAACATTTAGCCACATACACTTGTCAAATAAAATGAAATGAAAGTGGCTGTATTAATGTGACTCAGCCTAAGGCAGGGAGCAGTTTAACAGAGTGATGACAACCCTGACTCATCCAGGCAAACTTTGAGTCCTCCTGTGTCAAGAGAGCTGGTACTGCCTGCATCACCAAGTGCATGAGTACGGGCAGGAGAAGAAAGTAGCGCCTGGGACTGAACAGGGATCTGAGTGATTTACTAGTTAGCTGATCTGGTTGCACACAATTTGGTGAGTAAGCTGATCTGTGGGCAAAGGGCAAGTAATACTGGACTGAGTGCAGGAGAGGATTTGGAAACATTAGGCAAGCTTGACCCATAGAGGAAGCTACAGCTTTGAGAAATCGCCTTAGAATGAGAAGCATATATTGTTGGGACTCTCCAGAATGCTAAAAGGGGAATTACCTTAGCTTCGCAGTTGGAAATAGCACCGTATAGGGCTGTATATTCTTATCTTCTCCATCAGAAAAGTGTGTGTTCTTCTTGTGGGACTGAAGGAGTGAATCATGGATGGACTGCAACAGCTGTGAACCTCTGTGGCAGGTAGGTCCTAACAGCATTCCTTTTTTTAAAATTTCAGGCAAGATTCATTCCTTTCTCTCAAAGTCTTCCCAGAGGAAGAAGCCCTCACCTCCTCCTCTGTCAAGGAAGTCAGGGCCATCCTAGAGCAACCCTCCTCTGACTGACAGATTTTAACCCAGCTTCTCCTTCACCTCATTTGTTTTCTATCCAGTAATCCTCAAACAAAAAAAACTTTATTGTTTAGTCAGAAAAAATCAAGTTCCTTCCACTGGGAAACTGAAAAAAACAAACCAAACCAGAACAACCAAGCAAACTTGAACTCTCAAAATATTTTCAGGTAAAGATGTAGATTTCAGAAGACTCTTCTTATGAAACTTTTTAAAATTTAAAATAAATCAGATTTGTTAAATGTCTAACATTTTAAGATTTTATAAAAATATTATCTGATTTTTTTTTTTTTAACCAATGACAAATAGCAGCACCTGTAGATAAGTCAGTCAATGACAAAGATTTTGTTAGATAGTTCAGTTGTAAAGAGGGTGACATTTTGGAACTGGGATTAACAAAAGCTTTTTCACAAACTAGTCATTTATTTACTTGTTCTTGGAAGGTGGATAGACATTTTCGATCTGCCTGTCTCTAGTTAATTTCATATCATCAGACTGTTTGGCAATAAGACAATTTTCTTTCAAATGAGTGGTAGATGCTGCTCTTCACTGTTGTGATCTTGGACAACTAGAATTTGGTAGAGGAGGAGTGTTATGAGAGTGAGAAAATTTTTCCTAAATGATGGCTATAGCAGATGAAGAGATGTTTTTCCCTTCCAAATTTGGCTTTGTAAAGAACACCGATATGCTTGTCTTCACTGAGAACCTCATCTGCACATACATGTTGTCTTTCTTGGTTAGGTAATGAGCACCCCATTGTAGCACTAGAAGATTTTTTATTGAATATCAATTTATGAGTTGACATTTTAAAATGAATTATATAAGGGAATAATGGAGAGAAATTAACAGTCCTCCATTAAAGGTATGGAGTGAAAAAAAAAAGTTTTTCTTGAGACCCCATTGCTTTTTTCAGTCTGCCCATTTTTAAAGGTTTTATTCAAACGGGGGGAGCAGACATTGTGTTTGTAGCAACTTAAGGGAACTGAAATTTAATTGTAATGAACAAAAATCTAATCAAAGCAGTTTCCCATGTGACTTATCAGATGTGTTGTATGGGTCTACCTGAGGGTGAAATGAGCCTCCCCCTTCCCCCTTCTCTCTGTAACTGACACATTACTTAAGCTAGAACTCCATTAGCTGTAATGGAAATGTGAACAACTAGCTCCTCATACATGTCAGTTTGCAGATGTCTGAATCCTAGTCCTAGACTGCAGGAACCCAGACCTGGGGTTAATCCCATTGCCAGACTTGTGACTGAGAAAAAACTGAGCAAGTATCCTAAGGCATTCCCAACATGTCTTCTCCTAGCATGGCCTGCTTACTCGTTTGTTCCCTGTTCATACACTGTGCACTCCAGGTAGATAAAGTCCAGCAGGAATGCAGTACGGATCTAGCAGGAAGATACTCTACAGACTGATGCAGTATTTTAGTAGCTCAGTTTCATTCTGTTGATTGGGAAAGACGAGTGACAAACAGAACTAAAGAAGGAGGCATTGAGGCTTCTGTCTCCTTTCAGTATATTAAGAATTCCTAACTGTTCTAGATATTCCTGGTGTGATTTGTAAAACTTGTATCATTTCCACACTCAGAAAAGTTTAGGGGTCTGTTTTTCCCTCATCTTTCCATCCCCTTTCTCTCTCCCTCATTAAAAGTAGTGCATATCCTAAGGTAGGTGTTAAATGGCTCTGGTTTACTCTCATGGATTTGTAATCACAATACTAACAACACTACCTGTATAATTCAAACCTTTCATTGATTCCTCCTGATTAGCTGAGAACAAGCATGCCTATATAGTATTGCACTCCTTTATAGGGCTCATTCCGCCCCAGATGTAAAGTCAACATACCACACAGTGTACCCCAAACCCACACACTGCTGTGTCATTAATCTCTGCATGTAGGATTTGACAGTAATTGATACTAACCTTTACAGATGTAGAAAACCATAGAAACTGGAACAGAGGCATTGTATCTGAAGTTTACTTTCACTGTCAAAAAATGTGTATTTGCTATAACTGATAATTTTTGGAAAGCAAAGAGAGGTCTTCTCCAGGAGGTTACTTTCGCTGGCAAACCTTGTATTGATATATGCACATATGCATCTAGCTAGCTTGAAAAGCATTACAAAAGTAATCCACAACAAAATAAACATTACATTTTGGGACAGCAGATGCAGAGTGGAAGCCCACATGGACAGTTGCCATCCCTATAATGTGAAACAGAAACATGAGATCAGCTTTGAAACAGGATTAAGAGACCCAAATGGTGGTAATTTAGTCACTGCAGTAGAAAACTGTGATCTCAAAATTCCCATCTGCTAATAAGCACATATCACTTTCAGGACACTACCTCACTGATATTCTTCAAGCCTGCCTCACTACTTCTTTGCAGTGAAACATTTCATTTTCAACAGCCCAAATCTCTAAAATTTCATTTTCACATCAGTGCAAAGATAAGATGAGGTTTTCCCCTCTTCCTCTCTTATGTAAACAGAGATAGAACTAAAGAACCTCCCAAATGCCCCTAGCAAATGATTGCAAACACCAGGGCTGCTAACATGACAAGGAAGACTTCAAGGGAATGTGAGAAGGGAAAACCCATATTCTTTAGTCACACACATGGGACTTCACTGCAACTAACTGAACACAGGGTTCAGATGACTACAGATCAGCCCAAATCCATATGCGACTCAAATACAGCACTTTGATGAACTGGAATTATTATTCAGTTCAGTATGAGAGTCTAAGAAGGATGGAAGAAATTGTCGAATTCCTACCATTCTTGCTTTCCTGAATAATTTATAAAAGTGTGAAAATTTAAAAAAGAAATAAAAATCCCTGAGGTGTAGCCTACTTCCTTTTCATCTTTATTTAAATGATAAGAAAACTTCAGAAAACATACCACCAGGTAATGAATGCCTTTTCTCTGAAGTCAGTAATGGTTGTATGTTATTGGTGTAAGAAATCAGGAAGAAATACACTGCAATTACTAATGTTCTACCAACAATTCAATGTACAAAGCACACTTAAACCAGACAAAATTTATATGTTTTGCTAAAAAGCAGAAGACACAATGGGAAAATAGGTTTTCTATATTTTAAAAATGAAGTACTGGGTCTGTGGTCAGGTTTGCTACTATTACTATTGGATTTGAGATTCTAAGTCACACTCCTCTCACTTAAATGCATCATAATACTAAATATAGTCAAAGTTTTCAAAAAGGATTTACCTCCCTTTATCTAGTTTCTTGTTAGAAAATTATGGTTTTGTACACCTTAAGCTCATGTCTGATAAACTCCAGAAGAAGGGGGCCATTGGATTCAAGGCATTAGAAGTAAAGGCAGTTGGTTTGGCTTTACATTGTATAAGTGCATTATCTAGTGTTAACAACAGAACAACACAGGGACCTGAATACATTATTTTCTAATCTAAAGCAAAGATTAATTTATTGAATCTATGTGTAAGGGAAATCTGGATATAAAACAGTCATAGTAATCACAGCAAAAAATACATTATTGAAAGAAAAAGGCACATAGTGTACACTCAAGATGTAAAGCAGCAGTTTTTAAGGCTTTAATAATAAGGAATTGAAACATTCAATTGAGTTTTTACATGATATCTCTTTCATTGTTTTTTTTTGTTTGTTTGTTTATTTGGTTGGTTGGTTGGTTGCTTCTAATGTGTATTTTTACCATACATACTGAAAGACTGAAATATTTCCATACTTAACTGTAACATCCTCTGCCTGGGAGGAGGATGAAGATCTTTATGTCTCTACCACTTCATCTAAGAAGCCATCCAGGCGAGGGGGGTGCACGGGATCTGTCCTTTCCAGCATTTCATGCTGTGGACCCAGTAGCTAAGGATGGGGAAAAGCAAAGTAGAAGAGCCAATTTCTACACTCTGAAGGAGAACACACCAGTTAGTAGATGAAAGAAAATATACTCCTTGATCTCTTCAGCCTTTTGTAGCAGTGCTTGTGAAATGAGACTTTTAAGACGATAATAGCTTGTCCAGATTTGACTGAAAAGACAGTAAATAGTGCGTTCTTGACAACATAGTTTTATTTGTGCACCAAAACTTGGGGTTAGATTCTTAATGAATAAATTTTATAACATGTATAAAGAGGCATATCTGTTCCAAACCACATTACCAGAAAAAAACTGAACGATTTTTATCCATTATTCTACCTCCAAATTCAGCTTAGGATGGAAAGCTAGAACGCAAAATATCACCTTGTATGAATAAAGGGTAAGTTGGTTTCAAACTCACTTGTTATCAAGGCAGTCAAACTCCCCAGAATGCCACTCGTATCACCTCAGCGTGGCTCACAATTGTATAAGGGAAAACTGCAAACTAACCACATTTACAAAATAAACGGGGTAAAAGTAGGACTATTTCAGAGGCAAAGCTGGGCAAAGCTTCAGACATGAAGAATAAAACAGACAGTGACACCTCTTCAAAATCTAACATTTGTTTGTTCTTTTTCCTCCATGAGTTCTGGAACTTTTGGTTATCTGTCTAGTTTGTGTTCTTTTTTTTTTGCCTTTTTTTTTTTTTTTTTTAACGTAGTGTGCTGTAAAGGATACTTATTAGCCACTGAAAAACCAAGAGAACAAATAGCAGGTGGGGTGTGATCTTTGTGAGATTTTAATTTCATAGCAACCACTTGCATTATTCTTCTATAGTGACATTTCTTGAAAGATAAAAGCTCCTTAAAATACGTAAAAAGTTTTGAAAACTTCCTATTCTGTACGTAAAGAGAAAAAATAGTAACTCCTTTGACTAATGAGCTAGTTATTCAGAGGTGTGTCTCTTTTAGGGTATTTTTGAAGAACTTGGGTGAGGTTCCAGTTGTGTTCACATATTTAGATGTGAGCTCTGGTCCTACAGTGGGAACTGGCAGTGGAAATGGGCTTTTCTGAGGGGGTGTCTTGCAAAAAGGGAAGTCTCTTGAATCAATTTCTCATTGTAGTCTTAAAGCAAGACATTCTTCAGTGCTGAACTCTCCTGCTTCTCAGCCTCAATGATGGATAGGTATCCAGGATTTAACATGCATTAAAATGAAGGTAAGTTTTGAAAAAATAATGTAAATGGTCCTGTTGTTTTGACTCTTCAGCTACCCAGACCTTTAACATGTATCTGACCTGTAATGTTTATTTCATTATTCCTTAATCAATTTCAACATTGTCTACTATAAAATACAGGGGCTTGAAAAATATGAAATTACAGCCTTAAATGAAGCATAAGTTTTAAGTAGTCTTAATCAGACAAACAGTCCTGGTGATTGCTCTTAGGTAAGACTGTGCATTAGAGCCATGAATAAAAGATTTCATTGCTTAATGGTCAAATTTACTCTCTAAATTAGGCATATTTTTCAAGAGCACTTGAAATTGTCTTTTTGGTCAATGCTACTATTTTTTACAAAGAAAACATTAAAAAATAATCTGTTTCTTAAAATGTTAACTTTTGTATTTAGGAAGATATAATAATCAACCCCACAAAATTTTCAAAAATGTCTTTATTCAAACACAGGGACAGTGAACAGAACTACAATTCAGGAAACTTTTAGGCCTCCTGAATTCTTAAAATTAAACTGTTTATTTCCCCTACACTCAAAGTAACTGCTATGTTTTGTGAAGATTGGTTTCACTACTTTCATTTTTCTTTCTCTGAGGGTCTAGTTCCCAGATTCGCCAGGTGGGTTTTGCACAAGACCTTACAATCTCTACAGCTGCAGTGGTGTGGGGGCTGGAAGTTCCCCCCATGCTACCTCCCCTTTCTTTACTCCAGCAACCCACTGTTGTAAACCAGACATTGCTGGGCAGCAAAAAACAGGCATTGACTATAGTTGAAGTTCAGTAATGAAACCAAGGCGATAAGCAAAAGACCAAAAAAAACCCCTAAGTGTAGTACTGTTTTTAAGTATTAAGAATATTTCTCTACTAAAAAATAAATAAAAGAAAAGAAAGTATTTTTTGAAAGTGCGCTCTTTGGAAAACAATCAATTATTGAGATAATTTATATTGCATTAGACTAACTGGACAGTCTGTAAGTGTATTTAGTTAGTGCACATTTCTCTGGAGACAAAAGGACTAAAAGGTCTTTTTTTTAAAAAAAAAAAAAGTCAAGCAATGGATTTTATTTTGCACCTTATGGACTGAATTTCAACACCATATGTTCACACAAAGCTCTTTGCAACACAGCATTAGAAACGCACAGTCCTGTCTGTGTATGTTTGAGAAGAAATGTTGTGTCATTCTGCTCAGCTACGCTGGCATAAATAGAAATATACATTATTTGAGAAGTCATGGGTTGAAAGCCTTTATGTATGGATTATGATGGCTTTTCATTCCTCCTGATGACCTTGGGTGTCCTTACATTGCAGTGCTTTCACTTTGCTGTTTCCTGTGGACCAATTCATTCCATATAAACATAAGAAACGCCCTGTGAGTTCAGCCCCACGGTTCATCTGCTATTGTCTCTGCAGAAGCGGCATCAGGAGGTGCTAACGGGATATAAACCTCAACTCTGGCCATCTCCTGCAGCCCATTCTCCAGGTATTCTCCCAGCATCTGTAGTTGCTGAATTAAGAATGTCAGAGAGTACATCTATCTCTAATACGTTTAAGTACCTTTTCACGTTCCTGCTTTCCATGAATTTGCCTGGTCCTGTTCTCAGCTTGCTGGCAGCATTTGCGGGAGCAAGGTGCAGGAGTTCACTGCATGCTGAATGGAGAAGTGCCTCTCAGCGCTGTACAAAAGTTACTCCTGGGAACAAGTTACTTCTGGGAAACAGCAATGACCTCCCCTGAAATACCTTTCTTTGACTCAAATTAGGGTTTTGTTGTTGTTTTTTCTGAAATTTATTCAGAGTTTAAAAATTTTCCTTCTCCTGCCCCTGTGTTTCCTCTCTCTAACTGAATGCATTTGTATTACGCCATAGATTATTTCAGGTTTTAGCACCAAATGTTGTTGCTACTTTAAGATTTATTTTATTCTTTTTCCTATTTCAAGTCCCCTTTTGACTTTTTTTTTTTTTTTTTCCACAAATGTAGTCATGTTACTGACAGGCACAAATATAGTTACTTGCTTAGTGTTTTCAATCCTCATTAATTTCCCTTTTTCCTAATTCAAATAAAGTTCAGACATGTGCCTAGGACTATTTTTGATAGTGCCATCTCACGGGAATGGATGAGGCTTTTACAGCCACTATATGTTGAATTGTAAACCCTTGAAAGCTCCTTGTCTTCATTTTATATTTTCCCTGAATTTTACTCTTGCCATACACTGTACTGTTCCAGGGGCATCATTAATGGGAGGTGAGGGTAAGGACAGCTCAACCCTTCCCTCTCCAGGCAATTAGAACTGACTTATTTCCTATAAACACCCAGCAGGATTTTTTTTTCTCCCATGCACATGGTGTGACATGCACACTACAGCTGCTGCTGCTACATCTGAGACCAGTGCCAGAATGAACCAGGTGGAGGAATCTCTGCCTTAAAGAATTTTGTTGGTTTTTTTTCATAGCACTTCATAAACAATGACGGCATTCATTAAATGACCTCTTATTCATGTCAATATGCAAAAATAACACTATAAATGAATGTATATGTGTATTTTTTTTCCAGGTAATCTCTTTGCAGATTTTTTGGATGTGCTGAACATTCACACATTTTCCTCTATATGAACAATGTCTCTTGTTAGCCAATATATTGTGAACATTTTGATATGGCTCCAGTGGTCTTTTTGCTGATCCCTGGTTAACACACATAGTGTGTGAGGATTTAGTATTGAAAACAATTGCAGCCAAGGCAAATCAGTTAGTTTGGGAGTGAAAGACCCCAGACACAGAGGCGTAATAATTCTGTGGAGAACTCATAATATATCAGAGGTTGTTTTACAATAAAGCAACCTTTGTATGAATACTCAGCCATCAAACAGCAATTACGTCTTTCTAAAACCAACTTTGATCAGTGTGGAATCTGTTTGCTTCCTATATCCCAAACTTAGCAACCACCTGATATACTCCAGCTGATAGTCATTTTTGCAAATGGCAATATTTATCTCTCCTCAAATATTTACAGTTCATGTCCTCCTAAAGGAGATACCTAAACCAGGTAACACAAATCACAACCTAGAAGAGACAGTCGCTCTGCTGTCACCAGAGGCTGGATAACTCATACAGTTACAGCTGCTGGTTTTGTGCCTAACTCCTGTCAGGTGACTCCTATCCCAACTGTCTGCTTTTGGTATCAGTAGTGTCATATCTGTGGTCTGGCTTTCCAGTGAAAGTGGTACTGCCATTCAAAACCAGCTCAGCATGGCACACCTGTCCTCTCTGGCCCTGGCACCCAGTTAAAGAGTGTGCTTAAATAGAAACATCCTGGGAATAGAAGGCACCAATGAGCAAGATCCTTTAAGCATATGTCATTTCATATTTACTTCTTATGCTTCAGACATCACTTAACTGGTCAACTGCCTGTTTCGTCTTATTTCACAGATGCAAAAAGAAAACATCGTGTTCTAAGTGCTTTTTCAACCAAACTTGGAACTAAAGAGTCGCAGTTTCTACAGACCCGAGGCCCAAAGCATTTGCTATGGCACATGCCACAGTCATTCTTATTGTGCCGATATTAAGTTTTTTCCAACCTAAGACAATGTTTTCCACTAGCCTGACAAGTGGACAACCAGAGGTAATAGGTAAGTAAAATATTAAGCAATAGTTCATCCTACACTAGCCATCACAGATGTCTGATCTGAACTTGTCATCAAGGCACTTTCTACAGCCCATAGAGAGAAACAGAGACCTGTGCTAGGATATATGTCCAAGACAGGTAAAAGAGAGTCACATAACATTTTGTGAGCTGTGGATAGGTAAACATGAATCTCACTGCCAAAGTCATTCACGTTCAACGGAGCTCAGCAACTACCTGCTGCATGTAAAAGCAGAGCTCCTGGGGGAGCTACGGGGTATGTAGGCCTTACTGAGAGCCAAGTCCTTTGTCTATGCAGTGGTGGGCTCTCTCTTCCTCTATGTAACCTCATTGTAATTGCAGATGCACTTCGGCTACATAATGTTCTGTGGATTACCAAGCATGAGTCAAGAGTTATTCTGTTCTGGAACAATAACCTGACAAAAGAAGAAACAGAGAAGTACACAGTGAAGTATATTTTGAGTTACAAATTCTTCAATAGCACTCATGAAAGGAAAGTAAGTTGTTCAATGGTTATCCATAGTTTAAAGTGAAATCATATTATTGCATTCAGTAGATGAATTTGAACAATTTCACTCTCAGTGCTTAGTACCATCTACCTTTGTGCAATTCCTTTTCCCTCCTCTTAGGAAAGACTGCAGGAAAAGAAAAAGATAATACATCTTGAATTATACTCTGGCTTTAATGCTAAAGTTAAAACACAACTTTTTGCAAAAGAAACAGAAGATGTAATTAAGGAGAGTGGCTGGACAGAATTTATTTACAAGGCACCTCCAGGTCAGTTATTTCCTACATGCTGTTAAGACATCCAAGCATTTGTGATAATGTTCTGTCTCAGCTGGAGACATAGCATTTCTGTAAGCTCATTATTATCTTATGCTACTTTTTTTGGCATGGATTTTTTGAGCAGGTGACACATAACACCTTGGAATATTGGAGAATTCTTTCATTTATTATACATATTCAGATTCAGAAAACTCCAGTTCTGCTGAACAAGAACTCAGAACAACCCAAACTCTCTCTCCATATTTCCTAGCAACTCGTATCTCTTGAAGATTGCCTTCTGGATCACCTGGTTTCAGGAAATCTTAAAAGAGCAGAAGTTTTCAGCTAATACTTTGGACATTTTTTTTCTTTAAGTGGCTTAGTAAGGCTTTTGTTAGTAGTAGCAGTTGCACTTCTCAGTTGTCATTGTCCAAAAAGCAGAAAGACACATCTGTTCTCACCTGCCACCTATTCACATTTCTAGAAATAAGGCTCCATAGTGGCTTTGTAAAGGAAAACTTTTTTATTATGAAATCCATGTAAAACAAGCATCACTCTTTCTTTTTTCCCCTTTCTTTGTTGCAGTATATATTCAGAATCTTTCATGCATCATATATAACACTTCTTTTTTCAACTGCACCTGGCATATTACAGAAGAAGCTCCTGAAGATATTCAGATCTTTGTTTCACATAGGTAAGGGTCTTGTGCAACATAAGTAGGAAACCATGTTTTTGTGCCTAAGTCTTTGACTTACAAGACTCGTATTTCCTTCCCACAGACACGTAGGAAAAGATTTCAAATGCCAGCAATATATAAAAAATGCAAGAAAAAAAAATATTGGTTGCCATATGAAAGAAATGTATTTCCAACCGTCAAGGAAAATAAACTTAAACATAACTGTAAGAGATCTGATAAATAATTCAAGTGGACTGTCTTATTGCAAAGCTTTTACACCTCAGAGAATAGGTAAGTACTATCTCATTATCTACTATGAAAGTTCATTTATTGCATTATTTCCTTGGTCTGGAAAGCAAAGAAAGGAGGGATGTGTGACAAAGTCAGAATATTAATTTTAACTTTTTATGCATTTATCTCTCTGGAAATCTTACACAAAGATTAAACAAAATGGATTATGACTCAAAGGTTTTTATTTTTTTCTCTGATGGAATATCAGTGTTTATCTATAACTGGCATTTAAAAAAATTGATAAGTTAGTGTTAGAAAATGCAATTTAAAAAGCATTATATCCTTACTTCCTCCAGTTTTTCTCTTTACTATATTTTTCTCTTTTTTTATAGTACTGAAGAAGATGTGATTAAAAAGAAACATAAATAGACAAAAATGTCATTCATAACTGAATTTAAGAATATGAATGTTCTCAAACATCAGTAACATTTCTATTTATTTATTATGTCCTTTTCCAGTTAAAAGTACTTTGACAGTTATTTGTAATTATCTACAGTTTTGAATAGTCATATAAAATTATTTTTTCTTACTTGTCTGGGAAGTTTGAATTAATCTCATGGGTAAGAAATTCACCTGATTTTTAACACAGACTGCAGATTCACATACCTTTAAAATATGAACATGTTGATCATATTCCAGACCTATAACACAGGAATCAGTCATAACTCAAGGGATAGCAAAAAGCTCATTCAAAACTACCAAAATTTATTTTGAGTTAGTTCTCATTTATTCTGTTTTAACACATTAGAATTATTTTCTTTACTTAAAGAATTACATTGCAGTCAGAGCCAGTTATAAGCAAGATGCATTGTTTTAGCAAAATAAAACATTTTTAAGAAAATCAGATTTTCTTGGAAAGACAGTAATAATAAAACGAAAATTAAAAAAGCAGAAAAATTATGTGCAGGAAGACTGTATTAGGTGTTTTCATAGCTGACTGGGAAGATGCTCACTTCCAGACTGGCTGCCTGGGTCTGATCCCACCCACAGTTTCCGGAGCAGAGTTGCCATAGTGCACCCAGTCTTAGGATCAAATGCTTCATACAGCAACAAAAGCTTTCAGGTAATGTTCAGGGGTGATTCTTGAGCTACTTTGATTTCCATTACAACCTCTCAAGGGCTTGCCCAGCTCCACCTTGGTAGTTTCATGTCTTCTTCCACCCTTCTGCTACTCCTCAGGCAACCTTCCCATCCAGGGCCTCCCCGGGGAACACAGGGCTGGACTGGGCAGGAGTGAGTGAATGGATAGGTGAGAGGTAACAGGATGTCCCTTTCTTGCTTCTCTTTCCATCCGCTCAATCTCCATCCCCTTGCTCAGAGCAGTCACCACCTCCTCTTTGCAGAGGCCAGACTGCCAACATTTGCTTGCTGTCCTTCTTCCATTCCTGTCTTAGCCATTTTTAGCCATCAGCAGGGTGCACACCTGTCAGAGCTGGCTCAGCCAGCAGCTTTCCCTCATGCCTCATCACCAAACACAAACCCTGTTAACTTGCCTTGCCTCTAAAACCCATTGCCAAGCTTTGGCAAGGCACCACAAAATCTGATTGTGCTTGCAGGGGATGGTTTTCACTTTGCAATTACTGACTCCAACACTGCAAGCCTCAGTTGTCTTCTCCCTCCTAAGAAGCTGCCCTTCAGGTCACACACATCAAAAAGGGTCATTTATACCTGGGCTTTCCTTAAACAGGGAAGTCTCCAGCTGGGCTTGGCCTCAGACCTTGTGCAGTCCTGCTGGGAGTTACCAGTCCCTGCAATCCAAGCTTCCTTCCAGTAACACGGAAGGACTTGGGCATGCTGGTGGATGAAAAACTGTACACAAGCTGGGACTGTGCGCTTGCAGCCCAGAAGACCAGTCGTATCTTGGGCTGCATCAAAAGGAGCATGGCCAGCAGGTCAAGGGAAGTGATCCTGCCCCTTTACTCTGGTGAGACCCCAACTGGAGTGCTGCATCCAGATCTGGGGTCCTCACTACAGGAAAGACATGGATGGCTGGAGAGGGTCCAGAGGAGACCACCAAGATGATCCAAGGGCTGGAACAGCTCTCCTACAAGGAAAGACTGAGAGAGTTTGGGTTTTTCAGCCTGGATATTGTGACCTCTCAGTACTTAAAAGGAGCCTATGAGAAGGATGGAGACAGACTTTTTAGAAGGGCCTGTTTTGACAGGACAAAGAGTAATGATTTTAGACTAAAAGAGGGAAGATTCAGGCTAGACATGAAGAAGAAATTTTTTATAATGAGAGTGGTGAAACACTGGCCCAGGTTGCCCAGAGAGATGGTAGATGCCCCATCCCTGGAGACATTCCAGACCAGGCTGGATGGGGCTCTGAGCAACCTGATCTAGTTGAAGATGTCCCTGCTCATTGCAGGGGGGTTGGACTAGGTGGCCTTTGAAGGTCCCATCCAACCCAAGTTATTCTTATGATTCCACCATGACATATGGTCTAATAAAACAGGATTCATGCACACCCTGTGCTGCAAGCATCCCAAAAATTACTCAGTTCTGGTTGTCTGGGGGGGGAGGGGAGGGGGGCTGAAGAAATTTCCAGATGATAAGAGAGAATAGCATGAAAAAGTTGTTTCCTACTCTTGGTATGCTTGCTGAAGGGAGAGATGCTCTGGGAATAGTATTTCTCAGACTAAATGAAAACAAGGTTGCTGCTGACTTTCCTCACCTTTCATGTCTCATAGTGTGCCTTTACCCTCAAACACAGGTGTTGGTCACTGCCAACAGCCTTGGGGACAGGCGGAAGCTAACAATTTTACAAGCCCGAGGTAGCTCTAGAATAAGTATTTTTACTGACTTTATAGGAATTTTGCTTAAATAGAGGAGACTTCTCAAAGAGGGGAAGGAAAAAGTCTGAAAGGAAACCCCAGTGTGACATACAAGTCTGTGGAGAGACATGTGGTCACACAGCCCCAGCTACTAGAGCAAGTACAGCAGCTTCATGGATGAGTAATGCTGCCACTTGCCCTTTCTGTCTCTCTCTGACTTTTGTATCCAGCACCACATTGCAGCCCTGTTAGTCCCAGACCTCACTGATCCTGTCCACAGACTTGCCACGCACTTCTGCTGCTTCTAGGAGAGTTTTTCCAGAAAACTTCAGCTGCATTTCCTCCCTTCGCAGCAATGCAACAGCAGCCAGAAGGGACTCAGTGTGAACGTTCCAGCATGCACCCAGGATCAGTATCCTAACACTAGAAAGCAACTGTAGACTTGCTTATCTAAACCAAAGGCTAAAATCCTGGGAAGTCAAATGTCCTTTGCTTACAACCCTGTACCTTATCCCTTTCTAAAAAAAAACCATATTGTCATCATACTCCATGCACCTTGTGACTGGAGAACAATGGCAGGAAAGGGGATTTTTTGTTTGCTTGTTTACATCTCCTAAACACGTTGTGCTTCCTCCATAGCAAGTGCTTGCCTGCTCATTTAAAAGAGAGAGAGAGAGGGAGATTTTTGAAGCATCTGTAGCAAACTTCGTGTATTTAACAAGACCTGCCAGGAGCTGGTATCTTTTCAGTAACCTCTCAGTGAGAGATGAAACTCCATTTTTTTTTTTCCAAAGTTATGCTACTAGGCTCATGGGCAGACTTGTGGTAACCCACCAGAAACAGTGGAAATTACCCTACATGGCAGAAAGCCTGTAGCAACTCAGATGACTCATTGGCATCAACTCTCACTCTGGAGAGTGAACTCAAAGGTCTCACTTTTCCTGTCCACCCTCGCTACCTTCCCTGGAAAGATAAATGAAAAGAAAAGAAGAGTCCCTTTATTTTGAGATGGAAATGGATGCCATTTGGTGAGCAGCACTTTCAAAGAAAATATGTCACTCACTGAACGCCTTCTTTGGGTGTGATAATCTCCCAAATAGTCAGCAATGTATTTTAAGGACTAACACACTCTGTTTGTTTTGCATCAGCATGAATATGAGAAAAAACATGAGGTACACAAGGTCTCTCTGTGCTCTTTTTTTCAGAGAAACTGAACCCACCCATCAACGTCTCAGTTTCCCTTGAAAACAGAAGTATTAAAATTCACTGGAAACCCCCGCCTACTATTGGCTCTGCAAGTAACAAGTGCTTTTTGTACCAAGTGAAAATAACAGATCACAAAGTAAGTGGTTTTTTTGGTAATACACTTATTCTGCATCACATAACTTCCATAAAAACTCTGCATCCCTTGAATTTAATAGAATTAAAATCCATACTTTAAAGAAGTCCTGTGGTCTTTCATGACTAATCTAACATTTTGTCTTTCTTGTCAAAAACGGAAAATCAACACATGAGGTCTTTCAGAGTCATGCTTGCATTGGACTGGATTTGGTTTTTCTTATTTTTTCTTTTTTTTTTTTTCCGGTTGTTTTTTTTTGTTGTTGTTGTTGATTTGTTTTGTTTTTGTTTTTTCTTTTTCTTTGTACATTACTATTGCAGAGATTATTGAATTTTTTGATATAGAAAAATGAGTATTGATAAAAAGTAAAGTTTAGCAGCTACTTTGATAATATTTTTAAAGAAAAATATCCCATGTTATTTCTGTTATTTCTACATACATGACTAAAAGAATGATCCATGTTGTTTGCATGTGTTATATATATTTTAAAAACTTTAATGGTGTATCAGCAGCTTCTTTTAAGTCTTACCAGTAAGAAACAGAACAGCATTATAGTTTAGGCTGTGACATACGGTGACTAAATACCATCTGACATAACCTGGTGACATTTTTAAATTACCTGGAAATAAGAACTGAAAAATTTTCATGGAGATTCTTATTTGAGCTCTCACAGAGTAGAAAGACAAGCACTTGGTTCAGAATACGGTAGGTATGCAATTCAGATGTGCATTGAATGTGAATTTTCTGAATCTTTGTTGTTTTCATCCAGCTGCCTTTGAAGCTGTGTTTTTGTTTAAGAACCTAAATTTCAGCTAAGACACACTTGAGTCAGTGCCCATTACTCTGACAATAAAAGGCTCATCTAAGCTGGCTGCAAACATTTTAAAGGTGATTAAGCCCCGAAAGAACATATGACTAAATTGGTATGCATCCACGCCTTGTTAGACACAGTAGAAAGGAGAAGTGCAATGAGGTAGACACATTATTGATCACATAATGTTATCTTCATAAATTACAGTAGGGCTTATTAATTCAGATGCAGTGCTAATACTTCTAGGCAGTTTCCAGAACTGGCCTTGTTCTTCCCACATTCCCTCATTGCAGCACATGGAAAAACAGCCAAGTACTGTATGCGGGCATGTCAAACGTTCCCAGTCTTTGGGTTTTTGCAGAAGACAGACAGGTAGCTTCCTTCTAGGCCACCTCTGCAAATAATTGTCATTCCCCAAACCATTCCTAAATCTCATATGTCAAAACCCCTGTCCCACATCTGGGGACTTGTCCTTGTCCGTTAACATAGATCCTATTCACTAAAGGCAGTGAGCAGAGGGAGAAGGGGGGTTCATGCCAGATCCTTGTTGTTCTATTCAGACACATGATGAGGCTCTTCTGATCTCATTCTGCCCATGTACACAGATTTTCTTCCTGTTTCAAGACTCAGAGCAATCCACAACATTCATACAGCCACTGCAGCCCCTGTTTCCAGCTTCCTAACACCTTCTACTCTCTGGAAGTAAACATCAAATACATAAAATAGTCTAGTACACCCTCAGTTAAATGGAATAAACCTCTTTTATTTTCCAGCTGCCCCTCTGCTTTGTACACATTTGTAGGATGTAAACATAGGAGAGGAAAGCAAAGAATAATCATTTGGGCATGGAAGTGTATAAACATCTAGAGCAGTAGAAAATCATGTTTTGTTTTGTTCTGTTTTTTCCTCAGATGGGATTGTTTGGGAATACAGGAGAGAAGCAAGTGTGATAACAACAACAAAAACAAGATATATGAGGGTGTGAGATACATGAGGGGGCTTTAGGGTAGATTTGAGGAGAATCAGTGTCAAAGTTAATAATGACTACAATAGTATTTACCTAGCTGAGGAGCAAAAAAAAAGAGGGGAGGTGTGAGTGCAGAGTTAAGGAAGAAAAGCACAGCAGTTGCTAGAAACATAAGAGGGAGAAGAATGGAGCAAGCCTGAGATACTGTTTCCTGGTCAAATCAAGGTCTTAATTGCAGTCACAGAGACTTAATGAGTTCAGGTATTAGGGTGTCCCAAAGTAGGCTTGTAGATATTTATTGAAGAACAGGTAAGAGTTTAATAATTAAAATATACAAGTCTACATTTATTTATTTTGAATATTTGAAGAGATGAATTGCTGAATACTTTAGGCTCACAAATAATGATATTGTGATATAGATCGCTAAAACTTGAAAATAGGGAGTTGATTCTGATGGAAGCTAGGAATGGTGGCATGCACTGTGGAAACAAGATTAGAATCTGAAATGTTGGGTAAGTCTGAAATCAACAAGTAAAAATTCAGTGATAAGGAAATATCCTGTGATTAGGAAGTACAGGTCAAATGTGAAAACACAAAATAAGGAATTAACACATAGGCAGCACTGCAGAAGAAAAGAGGTCTGTGGATTACACTGAACCACAAACTGAATCAATAGTTCCATGTTATTACACAAAGGTCAAAGGTTATTCAAGTATATATGACAGGCATGTCACATGTAAGACGTAGGTTGTGACTAATTTGCCTTCCTAGCTACTGAGTTTCACCTGAAGTTTCAAACTGTGCTTTGGGCACCACCACAAAATACATGCTAAAAACAAGGTTCAGAGAATATCAGTGAGAGTTCTCAAAATAAGCATAGGCTTTGAAAATATGCTCTAGGAATGGAAGACTAAGGGACATAGTCTAGAGTAAAGGAGTGTAACCTGTGTTAAAGAGCACAGGGATCATACTTACCCATGCCAAGTTATGAGTAGGAAAAAGAGTGACTGGCTAAATTTGAAGCCAGGAAAATGTAGGCTAAGATTTAGGAAAAGTGTCCTAATTCCAAGGAAAGCTTAGCACAAGAAAAGGTTTCTGAGGCTGCTTGGGGATGGCTCTGTACAGAGACAATGGATTGGACAAACATGCTCCATGTATGGTCTGGGTAGATGTGACTGAAAGTTTCTGCACATCATGACTGCCAGAAGGTGACTGACTTAGTTTTGTAAGAAGTCTTTCAGTCCTGCATTTTGAAAAATTCCTATGATGACATAAGCTTATTATTGGCTTCTCAGGAAGAAATTTTCAAGCACATCATTTGGTTAACACTTCATCTTCGTAGTCATTTACAACTAACTTTTGAAAGCCCAAGGGCTTTCCCTGATTTTTACTTACTTTTGAAAAACTTAGCATGTGAACTTTTGGACCTATTTTTGGGAGCAGATCTGGAAAGATCTTAAGGAGTGTAAAGGAAGAGAAAGAAATGGCACGGTACACAGGGTCAAATCCATACCACACCAGTCAGTATAAGGAGAGCAGGAGATCACCTGTTCTTAAAGCTGACCTCATAACACTACCTAATTTGCTTTCTGAACACTAAAGATGAAAAAATTCTGGGCCTCTCTGTGTCTGAGACACCTACTTTCTACTTCTTTGCAACTTCCTGACATTATTTTTAAGTTGTATAAGCAGGGGTTTCCTCTCCTGATTTCTTTTTTGTTTCTTCTTAAATTCTCAACATTGTTTATTTACAGAAGCTGGTTTTAGTTTTCAAAAGTGATGACTGATTCAGAGATCCCTGTTTTAAACCCTGACATTCCTTGTGTGAGCTCGATCTTTTGTAGTAACGTGCTTTCTTTTATTGGCACAGCTGAAGATATTTCGAGATAGTCGCTACAATAGTGGGTATCCCTCACCACCAGTCAGCTGAAAAATGCAAGATTTTTTTCTACAAGACATGCAAGTTTAGCACAGTACCCACACCAAAACCTTGAAACTTGCAATTTCATAGTTACTGTATTCGTCCTGCACTTGGTGTGATAAAAAATGAAAGGGGAATCAGTGTTTTCACATTCTTACTGTCCTACTCTAGCTGATGCCTCCTTCCATATTATCAGTCCTAAGTTCTCCTTAATGTTCAGTCCTGAGTTTTAATACAAGCCATGTAAGAGTCAGATTGTGTCTGGACATAAACACTTGTTTGGAAAATCTCTCCTACTAGGTTTGAGATGCAAATAATAGTATTTGACATCCCCAGATCTGTATCTGTTTGAACAGCAATGTGAAATCACCTAAAATACCCCCTTAAATCTTTCTTGACAGATTGTAGATGTCGCTGAAGAGAAATATGAGTATCCCTTTCATAAGCCAGCAAAAACATGTGCAGCACAAGTGAGGGCAAAGAAAGAGATATGTATAAGAAACAAGATATGGAGTGAATGGAGTGAACCAGTCTTTATTGATGATAGTAAGTTACCATGTATTTACTATTTGTAACCCTTAGTATTGGATATGTTCTTACTCTTCAATATATTTACTTCACTACTACCTCTGTTCTTGTCCTTGCCCTATTTTTGTACTGTAACAGTACCTAGAGGTCCACACAACGCACCAGGCTCACACAGCTCTAGGTGCTGTAGGGAAAGGCGATCCTTGGTTTAATGAGTTGTATAATACCTCCTTGGTCCTAAAGCAGTCTAGCACAGGGCTGTTCTCAGAAATGTTATATCTGACTTTGACAGCCTTTAGAAAACAAGAATGGTCAGCAGCTGAGAAGCTCACTACAGCATAATATTAATCAAATCACATAGTCCTCAAGGACTAAGCCTAACATTTCTATTGCTGCATCAGGGGAATAATTTCTTATCTAACAGAGGTAGGAAGTGGTTTAGCTCTCATTTAAACATATGTGCTCCGGCCCCTAGAACTCACTTCAGCACAAATTATACAATAATCTTGTAATATTTTTCCTTCACCTCCTATGACTAGATTTTACCATTCATGTGCTAATAAGGGAAACTTGTGCTTTCCATGATGAGAAAAATACCTTCACATGCAGCAGTTTAGTGTCAGGTTAGGTAAAGGAGTATAATGGAGTGATACTGTATTTATGGAGACAAAATGATGCATGAACTTGTCTCTGTGCACTGGCATGCAAAAAGAAAAAAAAAAAGAAAAAAGTACAATACTAGTTAATACTAATTAAAAAAGATAGATATCTTTATTTAATGCAACAGATTGTGTGTTTTAGGAATATGTCTTTTTGATCTGTTGAGCTTCTAGTACATATTTATCTGAAGACAAAGGAAATAAAAGGCCAGACATTATTATTTTTGCAATGGATTGGAGGTAAACTCAGTTATGGGGTTTATAGGATGTTGCCTGCCTACTCTATCAGATGCCTCACCACATCCCACTGGTCTCATCCCACCTCTCATCTGCCACCTTTGTTGGCCCAGATTCATTTCATTTCATTTCATTTCATTTCATTTCATTTCATTTCATTTCATTTCATTTCATAAAGCATTTCACTTCTGAAATGCTTGGAGAGAGAAGCGTAGTTACTCCACACGATCATTGTGGTGAAGGAAAGAACATGTTCCAGCCCATTGGGGATTTGAATTACCCTTTGGAGATGCTTCTTTCTTATCACTAGGATCATAGCATGGCCAGCAGAGAGGTCTACCTGGTGTCAGGCTGGACATACCTGATGGGTGGGCAGTGGAGGGAGGGGAAATTAGAAGGGATTTTTCTGGTGGGGGGATGTAGGTTTATTCACTCACTGCCAGCCCCTCACCAGAAGAAGGAAATGGAGTTGAACTGTCACCCATCCTGATTCCAGCTTACCAAGCCTTGCTCTCAGCAGCTGCAAGCCTCCTACCACTGTTTTCAACCCTGCTGCTCTTCCAGCTTCCACTACAGCTGTTGTTGATGCTGAACAACGAAAGCATTTCTTCCGCTTCAGAGAAGTCTATGGCAGACAAGGCTGTCATTGCATATAAGCTCTAATACCTCCACGTGTTCAGTGCAGTGTGTTGACTAATGCACAGATGCACAAGTTCACGTAGCGTGGCCATTTCTCTTCTTCTTTCCTGTATTTGAAGAGGATTGGTGGCTTTTATAATATGAATCTATGAATATATGACATAGAGGCACCACATGCTCAGGCAAACCTCTTTAAATATCTCCTTTGATGCTGAGAGAAAGTTTTCTGCTTATTAAATTTGGGAACATATATAAGTGGACATTATGAAGTGTGTTTTAATATTGTCTAGATTAAAAAAAACTCATTATTAGGAGTATCGCTCATGGTAACTCCATGAAAGTCAGGTACCTAATTTCAGAGACACAGTGAATTGAAAAAATCAAATCTTTCTGTGGAGTAACTAGAAAGGAGAAACATTCATTCAGAATTTTTGATTTTGCAAGGTGTCAGTTTTTCTACTGAAAGCCTTGATGGAGCATGCAATGACCTACTTTTTGTTTACTTCTACATGACACTCCGATGTTTCATCTAGGAAATGTACTACATTTCTTTAAGAATGTGTTTTTGAGAGTAATTTCAGCCTCCTTTTAAAAAAGCTGAAACATCAAAATGAAATAACATAATTCAAAACATAACTAAAATATTTGTTATGAAATATTCCTTTGACATGAAAAGAATTTTTTAATTTTCTCATGGGAAACACATTCATTTTCCATTGGAATTAGCATATGCTCTTGAAAAAACCCCCACAATTTAAACTGAACTGAACTGTTTAGTATAGAAACTTTCTGCTAAAAAATGTTTGATCAGCTTTATTCACATATAGAAACTCAAAATAATTGGTCTGATTTTTAAAGCTGCTGAGGATTCATAGATCACTTTGAAGTTATTAGTAATTCAGAGGTGTTCTGCATTTTTGCAAACCAAACCACTTGTTTTAGTATCAAAGTTCTGTTATTTGTGACTAAGATTAACCATTTGCATCTGAAGAAAAAACGCCATAAAATAGTCTATCTAAAACAATACACATGCTTCTTTTTCTTCCTCCTTTCCAAAGTGCATGAGGCAAGAAAGCAAGAGAACCAAACCTCTTTGTGGTTTGGCTGGTGTAGAGACCACTGCTTCCTCTTCTCTTGGCTGTGTATGTGATACGGGGTTAGCAGAATGATGCAGAACTATTACCTCAAACAAAATAATTTCTACTACATAGTCCAGAGATTGTTCAGAATATATCTTCTGTGCACTCATCTCAACAGACAAGCAGAGAAAAACTCCTTTTTCATCTTAAAGTGAATAAAGAATTGCTCACAGGTTTGTGAGTTTTTTCTGGGATTCACAGCAAATTTGTGGAAATTCATAATATCCTTGGTTTACAATACAGATGGGTTCAAACTAGGAACTTTTGTACAATTCTTTTGTTCTTTGAATTTGACCTAAATTGATCCTAAAACTGTTCTGTAACTGGCCTCAGACTATTAACATTTTAAGAGCTGTTCCTGCCTGTTTTTCTTCAAAGTACTTAATTCAAAGAAGTCCAAACTAATTCTGGTTCTAAAGCTAGGTATTAAGCAAAACCAAACAAAGCAAACCAGCCAAAAATACATTTTTGAGTCAAGCAAAGACTTGTTATTTGGGATATTTTGGAGGAAGGAATACAAGGTACAGATCAGTAGTATTTGTTGAACAATACAAATACGTATTGCTGGCATTTCTTTAGGACTATGCCTAGAAGGCTTAAAACAGATAAATACAGTGGAAACCAAGTGTTGCTTTTTGAGTCAAAGCAAATATTTTGTTTGACAAAAAGCTTCCATTTTCATTTTCATTTTGCCTTAAACCACTTACAGCTGTGAAAGGGTGAGGAGGCAGCAGCAGGGGCTGATGGTGCATGGACATGGGAGGTGGCAACGGCGGGAACGCAGAAGCAGCTGAGGCAACAGCAGGAGTGTCAATAGCAGATGGACAGAAGGTTTGATATCCAGAAGAGTAAAGGCTGGATGGAAGTATCCAGTGGCAGGACAGTCCACGTGCATCATGTGAGAGCAGAACTCCAGAGCAATGAGGGGATGGATGCCACTGGAGCAGAGGAAATCAGGCAAAGTGCTGAATCGAGGCAGCAGCAAGGCTGAGAGCTCAAAGGAGGAGGCAGGAACAGTGCTGAAGTCAGAAGCCCCTGTTTCCCCTAAAAACCTCCAGGATATGATTCTTTAAAGCTGTGTAGTTTGGGAAGAGTGCAATATGTACGAGTTAACATATAGTTCATATATCTATGAACTACCCTTTCCCACATTATTAACGTCACCTTTCCCTCTTTTTTTTAAGAAAAGACAGTAGATGCCATGCTGCTAAGCCTCCTGTTTTGTCTCCTGCTTTTCCTTGGAAGTTTGCTGATATGTGCATGTAGAAGGTAATGTACATTTCTGGAAGGTAATATAAATTTATGGTGGAAGAGAGATCAGGGTAGAAGTAATAGCAGTGGTCATGCACCCACCAATAATTGATGCAGCCAACTTCCTCCATGCCACTACTTTTCTGTCTGGCTACGTATGTTTCCTATTGACATGGTAAAGAAGGCTTTCTTGAACTGAAAAATAAATGTGTCCAGGATAGGATGGTAACTCAAGGTGCCTTAATATCTGGAAGGTACAATAGGTAGACGGAATTTCTGTTAAAAAGTAAATTGATTGTTTAATTAATGACTAAATATTATTCATTATTAAGATAAGTTATCATGTGCTCTATCTTCTTTCAGTAAACAAAGATTCAAGGAACTATAGATATGAAAGAGCTAATATAAGAACACAGATTTAAAAGTTTCCCTTGGGGCAAACAAAACATAATTGAAAGCCATCTGTATCTAAACATAAAACAATATTCTGGTCAAATAACGAGGAGTGACTCTGGTCTCAAGAGAACAGCTTGGCTGGCAGATCTTTTCAATGGAAAATTTACATAATACTCAAAACCAACCTTTGTGCTGAAACAAAATGTTTTCATGGTTTTGCACAGACACCACTCAGTCTCAAACATAAATTGTGCTAGACGTCAGCAAATGAGTTGAAAGATATTTTTGATGCTATGCTTACTCCCTATAATTCAGCATTTCTCTCTTTGATTATTGCATTTCATAGGTAAAATTTTTAATTTTGAGAAGCGTATATAGGTGTAGGGGTTTTTTTACCTAGAGACATAGTAGCATGTTACAAGCTCTCACTTTGCTTGGAAAACATATGTTTGCACTTACCTGTACAGTCCTTTTGAATCCCTAACAGGCTAAAACCCAGTCAGGCTGAAGAAGAGCTGGGAAAAATGTTGAGAAAAATGTCTGCAGTGAGTCAAAAAAATTACAGAATGGCTTTACAAACAGTAGATGCCTGACTAATTGGTGTATCTATTACAGAGCATTATTGACGGATCTGTTCCTGCAAACACTTAAGAGTTACATGTCTGTGGCTCTCTCTTTTAGGTTTAGATGCCTGGAAGTTATAACTATGCCTGTTCCACATCCTTCAGATAATATCAAAACTTGGTTAGCTGCAGATGAGGCTCACCACCAGGTAGAGTGTGTCTGTCTTTCTTCTCTCACCACATTGACACGCATGATTCTAGTTGTGATTGGAATGGCACAGCATTACATTTGGAGCAGCGGGTCAGTTTTAAGATGAACTGAGAAAAAAGTATGCAGAGTGTTTGTAGTGAAGCCAGAAGAGAACAGAAAGCTTGTGGAGATTACAGGACAATGATTTCAATAGACTGAATGGAGAAAATCCTCAGCGGAATACTATCTCAAATGTGCCTCAAAGAGAGTGTTTCAGCATATCTACACTTAATGGGCCAACATTTTAAGGAGTGATCACCCTGACTCCCTGCAGAATAGTCGGTCATGGGATATTATGTGTATAAGCATGTGGGCAAGTTATCAAAGAGAAAGTTTTTGTGGAGATCTGCAAGTCATTTGCTATGTTGTAGTAAATGTGCACATTCTTATGGCAAATAAGAGGAGGCTCCACAATGCACACAACATAACTTACCCTAACTGCATACCTAATGCAGGATAAAACTGTATACAGAGATGTTCGCTTTGGAAGAGCTGATGTGCTATAAATTCAGATACTAGCTTATCTCATGGCAAATTACAATTCTCTAATCAACCAGGCAAAACATAAAATAAATATTTGCAATATTTGTGTGGCTGTCATCAATTGAGCTCTTTGACTGGCACATCTGAAGCTTCTTATCTCTATCATTGTGTAAGTTAGAGGGAAAAGCGTGCTAGTCAGGCAGTGATCTATATCCCTATAACTCCAGTGAAACTACACAATGAAATGTCCTCTGAGGTACAATAAGTTTATATCTTATCTGTTTCTCCTGATGAGAAGGTGATGATGTGCCCAAACTATGTATTTTTTGAGGGAAACATCATCAAAATAGAAAACTGTAATGAAGATTTTTTCCTTCCTATGTACTCAAAACATTTGTTCAGAGCCTGTACATACATATTATAATTGTACCTAAAATATTGCTGATACCCAAAATAACAAAGACATTAGTTTTAGATATACTGTAAAAGTTAAAAAGATGGTGCTGAGGTAATCTGTTTTATCTGACAAATAAATATAACCCCTGAAAGCTAGGCTGTGGCTTTGACATAAACCTTAGGTACCTAGTCATATGATCCTGGAGGGTGACAAGCAAGAAAATTAGAGCTCAGAGCAACTAAGCAAATTTTCCATGAGCAACTTCTAGACTGAGAGAGTAACTCATATGACCTCTGTATTCCAGTTACGTGACAGAGTACGTAATCTGTACTGATCCCAGATAAATCAAATAAGTAGCATGCTTCTAACAATTTGTAATACCATTGAATACAAGCATTGTGCTTAATGTAATTTTTATCCTACAGAAACCAATGTCAGTTGAAATGGAGATGCACTCAGAGGTTGGTTTGGACGTTCGAGAAGTGAATGGAGATGAGAACATGCAACGACCAAAACATTTGAAAGAATATGGATTACAAGACCTGTGGGGATGACACCTTTTTTTTATCTTCATGCAAGAGTCACCTTTCTGTGAAGGGAACAATAATCTGACAGATCTAAGAATGGCTGATACTAGAGTTTGTCTGAGTCCAATAACTTGCAGTATTTTGAGCTCTGATATTGTGCAACTCTTAAAATGATCTTTGGATCACAAAGGCAAAGCAGTACCTTGCAGTTTGTCTCTATTTCTGATCTGCAGTCTGGTACAACACCTCAGACAATATGGATGCCATCCAGAGGAACATGGACAAGCTTGAGAAGTGGGCCTATGTGAATCTCATGAGGTTCAACAATGCCAAGTGCAAGGTCCTGCACATGGATCGGGGCAACCGGTATCAATACAGGCTGGGGGATGAAGGGATTGACAGCAGCACTGCAGAGAAGGACTTGGGGGTACTGGTGAATGAAAGACTGGATATGAGCTGGCAGTCTGCTTGCAGACCAGAAGGCCAACTGTATCTTGGGCTGCATCAAAAGCAGCATGGCCAGCAGGCCAAGAGAGGTGATTCTGCCCCCATGGTCCATTCTGGTGAGACCTCACCTGGAGTTCTGCATCCAGGTCTGGAGCCTTCACTACAAGAAAGACATGGACCTGTTGGACAGAGGCCAGAGGAAGGACACCAAGATGACCAGAGAGTTGGAACACCTCACCTATGAGGACAGCTTGAGAGGGTTGGGGTTGTTCAGCCTGGAGGAAAGAAGGCTTCACAGAGACCTTATTGTGCCTTTTGCTACTTGAAAGGAGCCTATAAGTAGGATGGGGACAGACTGTTTAGAAAGGCCTATTATGACAGGACAAGGGGAGATGGTTTTAAACTAAAAGAGGGTGGGATTCAGGCTAGACACGAGGAAGAATTTTTTTTATAATGTGAGTCATGAAACACTGTCCCAGGTTTCCCAGAGAGGTGGTAGATATCCCATCCCTGGAGACATTCCAGGCCAGGCTGGATGGGGCTCTGAGCAACCTGAACTAGTTGAAGATGTACCTGCTTATTGCAGGTGGTTGGACTAGATGACCTTTGAAGGTCCCTTCCAACGCCAATCATTCTATATGATCTAATACTGAAGTCCACTTGGATTAAAATGGAGTTAGAGTTAGTATTTCGTAATGCTGCAACAGCTTCCAAGTACTGTCTCATAGATCAATGCCTTTGAAGATCAGTTGTTCATACGAATCTCCTGCTAGCTATTCAACATCTGATTGAAGTGGTCATGAGAGATGACGGAAGCAGTGAATATTTCTAGAAACAGCAGCAGAAGCTCACAAGGCTTCTCTAAAACTCAGAAATAAACCCCAAAACTTTCTGAGGCACTGCATTGTGTAAAAAGACATTGTCCATAAAGAAGAGACACGTGTGAAGACATAATGTCTTTTAATGTGATGGACTTACTCCTTTGCAGTTAGCAAAAAGAGAAGACTTCAGACCAGGTAAAGAAAACAAAGTTTTCGTCTGTATTGTGATTGTTTAAATAAGTATAACTCAGAGAAATTCAAGTTCAGAACTGACCAACCATTGCTAATTATTTTTCCCAGTCCTTTTAAAGAAATCTTTCTTTCCATTTCCATGAGCTGGTGTTCATTTTGAGGTACACAACCAGGACAGATTATTTTAACTCTTAGTTGAGACGGTATTTATTTGATTACATGAGAAGAAATACACGGCCTTGATTTTGCAAGAAGTTTCTGTTGTTTTTTGTTGTTGTTGTTGTTTTGGTTTGGTGTTTTTTGTGTGTGTGTGTGGACAATCATTGAGTTTGTTTGCCATATGAACAAGCAACCTCAGGAAAAAACAGTAATTTTTACCAGGTAGTTTTACCTTTTCTGTTGCATTGTATTTTTTACAAAATGTAAGGATGGTCTTACCTTTGAACATCCATGTTCCTCCCCCTGTACCTGTCAGCCTGATACCTATGCAAATCATCAGGGAGAAGAGGAATGGTAGATATCAGGTAGTGAATCAAGTTTCAGTAATGACAACTCCTGTAATGTTTCCTTTTCTGTTTTGAGTGCAGATGGGAAAAGCAGCAATCAGCATATTTGTTTTTATCTTAGATGGTTGGACACCCACTCTGTGGTTAGACAAGATAGTTCATCTTGTCAGCCATGGTCCAGACATGTTGTCATGGAGGCACCCCGTAGGTTAATTTAAGGGACAACAAGGTCCAAAAACAACCTTTATTAAACCGATGAGAAACGGGGTTTTAGCACTCCAAAAGTGACTTAAATACAGGTTCGGATATCAGTTGAGGAAAATTATTGAGAGGGGCAGCCACTAATACAACAGGCGGTCCACAGTGTGCATGCACGTGGCTTCACTCAAAACAATGCCGGAGCCATCCCTGAGTCCGGGAGGAATACACACTTGCCTGAACACGGTGCAGGATTATTTTTAAAGAGATACATGTACTTGTAGTGAGTACGGGAAGCGTACACTCGTGATTGTGCGAGGGTAAATTTATAATACACCCACAATCCTGCAAGAGTTAATTTACTTACACGTGCAAGTGTGCACGGAATCCTACACGTGCTTATGTGGAAGCACGGGAGGAAAATACACTTGCGATTGTGCAAGGGGCTCTCGGCGGCCACTCGCGATTGTGCAAGGAAATAATTTAAAGTACACGTGCTCATATTGGGCACGGAAAGTTACGTGTGCAAGTGTGCACGGGAGGAAAATACACTCGCGATTGTGCGAGGGGCTCTCGGCGGCCACTTGCGATTGTGCGAGGAAATAAAGTACTTGTGCACGGAAAGAAAATACACCTGCGATTCTGCGAGGATTAATTTTACACGCGCTCATATGGAGCGCGGAAAGTTATACGTGCATATGTGCACAAAAAGTATAAATATACTCACAATCCTGCGAGAAGTTTTACTCACAGCCATGGCAGCAAGGCAAGCGCAGTCCCCATCCCGGGGAGGGCGGCTCTCAGCGGCAGCATCTTGCTCGTGCTCCGAGAGACCCGCGACAATGGGCGGAGTCTCGACGAGAGTCCCGTTTTTATACTGGCTGATCAGATCTGACTGTAGGCATTCTGGGAGCTTCTCTGCACCCCCACACTGTCTGTGGGTGCCCCTGAAGCCTCCAAACATCCCCCACACTGGGCGCGGCTCAGTGTGCCTTGGCACTCCCTTTCTCCTAATGGCCCTGGCCAGGGTGCTCTGGGGCCAAACAAAAGAAGCTGTTAGCCTCAAGTAGCAGAGAAAGAGGGAGATGTGCCCACTCCTTCCATACTGAAGGAGGGAGGGGGAGAGAGGGGGGGGTTGCATTCTGCCACACATGTTTTCTCAAGAGGGGGGAAGAATTACTACTTCAGTTAATAATCATTACAGGAGGCATTTAGAAAATAAGTGTCATGAACTTACAAATACCTTTCTTGATTCAGGATATAAAACTGATATAATGAAAGAATCAGAACATATGTGAGCTAAGTGGGGTAAAGAAGTACCACACATTGACCGAACACATCTGGAATCCAGACCTCATATAGTGAAATCAGGTCACAATGAATATTATATCATTCCTTAAAATATATTTTATATACATATATTTTATATAGTTTTGTCTTGCAGTGTTTGAAGCCCACAGCCAGTGCCAGGACTTAAAATAAGACAGAGGACTCATAAATTAAAATAATTTTAATATTTTACCTGAAAATAAAATAATTCTTCTAAATTAAAGTTGCTTTGCTAACAAGAAACCTTGGTTTCAGTCAGTGTTGTGGGGGAGAAATTTAGGGTTCTGCTTGCTGCAGATCAATGTTTAGATTTCTTAGAGAGAAGCGCGACTTAAAATAGTTCGGTGGCAGGTTCCCTCTATTATTTACTGCATGGGGGAAATATGTCAAACCAAGTGCTGCTTACCTTCTCTCCAGGTGCCTGTATCTGTTCATGAAGCAAATTTTCAGGTGTCTTTCCTTCCTGATAACCATTCACTCTGGGGGCTGTGCCTTGGAGCTCTGGAGGTAAACTCTCAGGCAAGGTCTGTGTCTGTCGTGGTGCAAACTGTCAGGATTCTTCTCTCCCTGATAACCATTCGTTCTGGAGCTTATTTTTAAAGCTCCAGTGGCAAACTTTCAGATGAGGCCCTTAACCACACGCAAAACAGACTTTCAGGAAAAAAATTATCAGAAAAAAAATTGAATGGAGTAAAATAGCTAAAGGGCTGGCTCCAGCTGGGTACCTGCGCAGAGGTCCACCTAAGCATAGAAGACTTAGCCTTGGATCATGGTTTTTCTCATCAGTTTAACTTTTCCCAGCAAAATGCAAGCTAGACTTTATCTTGCAGGTGTTTAGTGTAGTCTGCAGTTGCTTTTGGTAAATATGAGCTTAAAATTTTAGCAAATCTAGTCCACTAAGTAACATGAATCTAAGAGTATATTAAAAATCATACGACCTTATGTCTCTAAATAATCCATCACAGTGTGCATCTACATAAGCTAAATGAGTAATATTGAACTTGAATTGGACTCATCCACTGACCTGTGAGTAGTAAAACCATTGCCATACAGCTCACTTATTTAGCAGGGAGATCTCAGAGTGGGCTCATCCAGGCTGTTGTATTTATAGAATGAAATTGTTGACTTGTAGTAGAATTGCATACAGTAGGAAAAGTCTGCACGAGACTCCCTGCACCCACAAGCCACCGGCGTTCAGTGCCGTTCTGCTTCCCTGTGGGTCTCCTGGCAGGAGTTCTTGGCCTGGCTGCAACGCAGGCCCTTCACTCCTCTGGAGCCTGGAACAAACTGCTGCTGGTTTGGCTTAAGCGGGGGGGTCAAGTGCATCCACCACAATCAATATACACAGTTTGCTCACATGCACGTGGCAACCTCCAGACACACAACACACAAACCGGAATATTATAATATCAGTTATATGGAAAATTAATCCTAAAGTATAAATTTGATAAAAAAATCAATATCTGGACCTGTCTGAGAAACACTTGACCAATTTGTTTACAAAATAGTATAATATTTTCCTTAAAATAAGAATATTATTCTAATCTTGTCCTACACCTATTCTCCAATAGTGGATTAATGCGCAATATATACATGAAGAAGTATAATTATCTGAAAGCAAAACTGTACCATCCTCAGTACTGCAATAAACACTTAAGTATACACAAAATCTTAGCTCAGCTGGCTTGCCCCTGTGAATGAAGCACTTCTCTTCACCTTTCCTGTGAACAAAGCTCCCGTCAATAAGATTTCAACTTCTGCCATTCAAGAGGCATAACCTGATGAGATCCTGGGCAGTGCATTGCAGATAGATTGATTTCTGTTCCTCTCCACATATGCATGTGGAGAGGGCACTGGAGTGAAAATCCCTTTGCCTGGATTATAAAGCACTGTCATATATCATGACTATGTATTTTTATGCTTTCAACTCCAAATTCCCACTTCTGCCAACTACATGTAGCACACAGGGACCTAGGGCTAGCAGTGTTATCCAATGTTTGTGTTTTTTCCTGAATATCAGTGACCATGCAGATGTCAGGTGTACCTTACTGTAGCTTCTGAGGGCTCAACAGCCCCTTCCCTTTGCTTTTAAAGGAGGATAATTACAAGAGGATAAAAGGAATCAGCAAAGCGACCCTTATACTTGGGACTCTCCCTGAGTTGTCCAGCTCTGGTTGTCCATTGCTGCCACCTACAGTCCAACAATCTGCTTTTAATGGGAAATATTCCTCAGGCTTTCCCACTGGCTTAACTCAAGTCAGGTCTGCTGCTTTAAGTGCACTGATATAATGAAACCGGTGCACCTCCTCTCTATCTTGAAGACCTGGCCTTCATTAGGGGCAAGATTAATCTCCCCTAATTTTATCCTTCCCGCAGCTGGGTGTCTAACCAAACATAACTGGCCAGAGCCCTGGGATACGGAGAGAAGGCTTCTGGTGAACACTTTATTCCAACCTAAAACAGGTATTGAGGCAGGATAGGATGACTCTCCCTTCTGGAGGTGCTTGTCTCTTTCTCATTTGACCCTAAACGAGCAGACTCAGATTAGATACCTACATGGGTAAAACACTCTCTTCTTGACCTACTTATTCTGGCTCTTCTGATCCAGGTGAAAGGAGATAGGTTGACCAAAGAACAGCTTGACAGATATTGCCTTTGCCTCTGGGAGAAACAGCCTTGGTCAAGACCAAGGGTAGAGAATCTCATGCTGCAGTATTTAAGCTAAAGTCTGAGAACACAATTTTATTGTTCTCACTATCAAACAGAGAGGTTCGAGGATGCAAGTGTCCAACTTATGCTTAATCATATATAAGATTGAAATGTATCAAACGATACATCAGAATGAAATGTATCAACTGATAAAGAAAGTGTGGAGGGTGTGTGTATGCATGAGGAAGGAACTTGGTCAAGGAAATGCTGTCTGCATGGATAAAGGCACCAGCATTCATCAGGGCCAAGTGTCTAGTGCATGTCGTGTTGCTAGCATACTGCCTGTGTTTCTCCATTACAGCTGTATATGTTATCTGCTGGTATGTGAATAGCCAATGTTAGCTGATTGGTACAACTTGACCTACATCTATCTAAAGGAACCAGATGGTCCCTACAAAGTAACTCTAAAGATAAAGATAACGCTGAGAAGATAAAAATGCTTTGGTGGCTGGTACAGCACTGGGTTGCACTAAGAATTGTATTACTACATCTCATCAGAATATACTTACTTCAGCACAGTTTCAGTAATCTTAGAAAAACTCCAGGTCAGTTTTTGACTACTAATTGCATATAAAGCTTGACACCATGATTCTGGTTTTCCTGAAACCTGGCACGTAGTCAAACCCCTAGCTATTGGACGAAGTTAGAGAATATGATTGTGGTATTTAGTTCAGGAAAATAATTGGAATGGCATAGACACAGCAAAGCAGTCAATACCTTGAGTCAAAACTACTATAGCTTTATTCAACTTTTCTATTATCATGCTATACTTTCATAAAAGCTTCTAAAAAAGCAGGGTCATACTTATCTAGCTGAAGTAAGTCAAAAACATGTAAGCATAAAAAAACCCCATAAGCATAGGAAGATATTAACAAAGAAGGAAAGAAGAGATGGAATGGATGAAAGAATCAGTATTCCAGACCATACAAGAATATTACTGTGTTTTTATTATCTTACAAAATTATCCTGGATCCAGCAAGCTGCCACTTTTCACTGTCACAGATGGAAAATAATTGTATTTTAAAGCTGGTTTTGGCTTCTGACTGTCATGTATTGTTTTGACCAAAGAAGAAAATAAGAAATGTAGTGATTATGTAAACATTCTGGACCACAACAGTTAACAGATACTCATTTTCATCCTTGATTTTGTGCAAAAGGCTACTATGGGGGGAAATATTTTTTCAATTTTAAACTATCATAGAATCATAGAATAGTTTGGATTGGAAAGGATCTTTAAAGGTCATCTAGGCCAAACCCCCTGCAATGAGCAGGGACATCTTCAACTAGATCAGGTTGCTCAGAGCCCCGTCCAGCCTGGTCTGGAATGTTTCCCGGCATGGGGCACCTACTGCATCTCTGGGAAACCTGTTCAGTGTTGTACCACCCTCATAATAGAAAAATTCTTTCTTACATCTAGTCTAAATATACCCTCTTTTAATTTAAAGCTGTTACCCACTGTCCTATTGCAACAGGCTCCACTAAAGTTTGTCCCCATATAAAGCTGCTTGCCACGGAATGTTGAAAATGTACATGGGTTCAAATAGCAACTGGACAAAACTATGAAAAAATATCTATGAAAGTCTTGCTAGATACAAAGTCAATTCCTCTCTCTTATGTGGTCCTCCGCTCCTAAATTGCGAAACACAGGGAGAATACATCACCTTTTTACTTTCTCCCCTAGACGCCTACTACTATCACTATTAGAGAGAACACGGACCACTGCTCTAGGTCAGCCTTTCAATTGATCAACTACACCCATGCTTTTAGAGTAGTTGGAGGAGTCACTGAGGCATCGTATGTGTTTCCCAGGTGACAGACTAATGGGTTCACTGCTAATGTTGAATCCAAGTGAATGACCTCTGTCTTTGGGAGGACAGCAAAGCAGGTTGCTCAGCTAACATTCAAACTCAGAAACCCTCAGAACTGAGTGACTTCATATAGTCATCCAGTTCATCTTCACTGTGTTAATGTGAGGAAACTATTAGCCTGGACTTCCAGTGATAGTATGGAGAGGGGATCTATCTGCTTACATAATTTCAGTATCATCTTGAATTACAGGTGTTCATTTTTTTTTTTTTTTTTAATAGAATAAAATTCTGTATTTAAAACACACGGGATGGGAAAGCTTTATCCATGATCCCTTCTGGAGATTTAATAAAAAGAAATTGTGATGCACATACCACAGACTGTTCCAACATCTGGCAATGATAGAAAGAAATGGACACAAGAAAAATGTGCCCACTTTCAGGAGACTGAAGAGAATTTACAATGACAAATATTCATTATATTGTGAATGTTGTCAGCTTTGATTTATTGTAAACCTGCACTACTTGACTGAAGGGTCTGTGAAGTATGAAGTATTCAGGATTATATGAAAACTGAAGTATTTGCATTCTTAAATATCTGAATTTATTTCTTAATGAAAATCAATAAAGAATAAGATAACAGAATACCTGTCCCATATGTAGCATATATTTCAGATTCCTTTAGATTGAAGACAGTGTATGTTAAAGGGAAGGGCTGTGCCTGGTGAGTAGGTTGGTCCTGGTAATTTGAAATGAAGAGGCTTCGAGACAACCTGTCTGGGGAATTTATGTTGCACATCTCCTGCCATGTTCCTAGCACACAGACTTGTACTGAAAGTGGTGAGGAAACCACTTTCTTAGCAGTGGAAACTGGGACATTGCTGGGCTTTGCAGAAGCATAGAGATGTCAGGGCTACCGCTTTGGTTAGTGGCAGGTCACTTCTCCCACAACTCTAGAGCCCTGGGTTAGTCATAATGACACAGAAAGGCCCGAGATAGAGGCAGCACACTTTAGATGATTAAGTTAGTGAAAACATGATGATTATCAGGCTGGTAACCCAGTATATCCTGCAGTCTCTGTAAATGCTACTTTCCTAGGGCACCTCAGCCCTTGGCTTGGAGTATTGCCAATGGGATGGTACTTTGAAACAACTGGGAGCTCTTCTCACTAAAAGTATCCCTTTTAGGTTGTTTTTATGAACTTTTTTTTTTTTTTCCCCTCATGTGAATAGATTTTAAACACTAGGTGTCAGTCAGTCACCTCACAAAAGCAATCTCAAGTCATCACACATTTTTCTTTGGCAGCAGAAACTTTTACAGGGAACACGTACAATAATCTACACATTAAGTAATAACTGTAGTAATGCCAAAATTATTTGCAGTAGTTATTCCACAGGACTGTTGTTCAGCCACAGAGATCCCAGAGCCAGGGAACATGAAGAAAACCCTTTTGTAGAAAGACCCTTTCAAACACTGTATTGAATATTCACAGTGTCTCTGTAAAATCCCTCTTAATCTGTTTCCTAATGCTACAGGTGATTGGTAAATTCCTCTGGTAGACCACCCATGGAGCATTTGTAAAAAAAATATATTTCAAAAAGAAAGGACACTCATCAGCTAGGTTGAAAAACAGGAGTTCAAGCAGCACCCTTCTGCATTTCCTAGCCAAATTAGGACACTGGTAAGGGGCCATGCAACTACGTTTCAAGAAGTTATGGTCTCCTCTTACTTTTCTGACATTTGGAGGTTGCTCTCCAGAGGGCATCATTGGGATACAGAAACTTGTGCCTGCAGACAAGTTTTTGTGACAACTGAGGGCTGTTTAAGCAAAATGCTTGTGTTGACAACAATTTAAAGCTTGCTCCTTTTGCCAGTTCTTCTTCAAAGGGCCAAATGTAATTTTAGAGCTCTACAAATGTAACTACTCCTACATTTATACAGTACACCCTGGTCTAGAGCGTATGAAGATTCTCTGGCCTCTACTCTTTTACACATATATTTAAAATTACTGCATCTTTGCCATGAGCCTCTGAGGAGAAGTGTCTTTTATGACATGCTGGCCTCATAAGATTTATTTTTTTCATTCAGCCTGTGACATCCAGCCTATGCTGCTCTGGACTATCTGATCTTGGGGTACAAAAGGTTGGGTTAGTGCAGCTCCCTCCACGTGTTAGTCCAACAGGATGAAGGACCACTGAGGACATGTCATCAGAGGAGGCAGGCAACTGCTTTCAGGCTAAAAGAACAAGGCTGGATTTTTCACTGCTTTGTACTTTGTGAGGCAGAATACAGCCATGTGCAGGGCTACCCTGTGAGAGCAGTTGTGTTTCCATCCACTCTTCACTCATCCTGCCTGAGCATAGGTCATTGCAGAAGGTGAAGGGACTGGAGAGCCAGTCCCTTTGATGTCTAGACGATCACCGTGTTTGGGTCTTTTTTATATTACTTTGTTTGATCTCACACCAGAGCTTTAGTACATTTTTTCCCAGTGAAGGGAAGAAACAGCAGTGAATTAGTTCCTCATCTATGTACCTGTTTTCCTGCTGTGATCATTTGGCCATGCTTTCTTGTTCCCTTTATTTCAGGGTAGTTTTGCACCTGTACATCATCATGATGGCCATGACAGCCGCTCAAATCAATAAAAACTAGACATATTTGTATGGCAAGCCTTCTACTAAGACAAAGGCTGCCTTGTGTGGAGCAATATGCAAACACCTATATGCAGATTCATCCCACTTAAGTGAGGTGCCTCTGACAGAAAACCAGAACCCCTCTATAGCCCATGGAGAAAGACAGACACCTCCAAAGGGTGGTTCATTACCCCTGACTTGCAAGAGCTCCCTCCTGCTATCCTTCTTACTGCAAGAACTCTAATTCAGCATTTGAAGTTAGCTGAAAAGAAATAAGGGAAAAAAATAAGAGATACCATAGATGTAGCAGCACAAATAGAAAATACAGTTAAAATGTGGAAAATGGAAAGATAGGGGGAAGCAGTGTAGGGGTGAATAAGAAAATGTCTCTCAGATGCCCTGTGTCCTCAGATCTGTCATCAAAAAGTACCTTGTTTTGACCATATATGCCTCCTAATTTGAAAGTTCTGTCATTTGTATGATCTGTCTTTTGAGTAGATGCAAGACTGATAACTGTCACCAAAAATATTCTCCTGACTGCTTGAAATAAGCATTTATGACTCTTTTTAAAGGCAGTTCAGAAAAGTGAGATGAATTTTGGACTCTTCTGCTTGAAGCCTAAGACTGACCTGGTGTCATCAGTACTATCTTTGCCTTGCTCAGAACTAGAGCCCAGAACATGGAGCATGTGATACTAAGCTGATTTGATCTGTGAGATACAGCCACAAGCTAAAAATTATATCCTTCCAAATCATCATGTGGGTCTTTTGTTCCAAACTGGCTATATGAAGCTGAATTTGGTGTTTTACTGCTCAAGTAAAACAAATGAACACTGTAACAAAAGAACTGTGTGTCCTTTGCCTGTGGGGATCCTTTCATGGCTATGAAAGTTGAATGAATTGGCCTGACACAGACTCTGCCCTCTCCCTTAATGACTACTTCTTTAATGTTTGTGAACACTGAATATTTATCAGTCTTTTACTTTCAGTCAAACTCTGGCTGAAACTGCCTAGCATAATTAAAAGGAGAAAAGAAGAGGTGACTGAGACATATGTCCATATACACACACAGACATAGGTCCATAGGCACACACAGCATGATCAGTCCAACCTCATTTATCTAATAAATCAGGCTCAAAGTTCTTGAAGACACACTACTACCCTGAAAAGTGAAATTTTCAAAATACTAACATTCCATGCATACCATCTGACCTTTAATGAGGTTAGATAAATTTATTGAACTCAATTAAATTAGTCTCACACATACTTAGAAAACTTCAGCAAATGAGCTGATTGCTATGGTTCATACTTAATAATAACTTTGAAGACTAAATTCTATTTTTGTAATCAGTAAGGAGTAAAAGAATTCACAGACTCACAAAGCTGAAGTTTTATTTTGCCTCTTTAAAAGATCTTTTCTTAAGTGAACCTGAGTGAAATGGCACTCTGAAAAAAATCAATTGTTTTACAATGCATGTAAAAATATGACATTATTTGTCAAAGAAACGAAGTGATACATATACACTGAGCTGTTTGGAAATAAGATTGATTTATTAAATATCTGATTTTAAAAGCAAATCATTATTGTGGTTGCACATATCCTAAAGATATAATTAGTTCTGTCATTAAAATATAATTTTTGAACTCCTGGTGGATGCAAATCAAACTATCATGTAAACTTTATGAAACCACACCAGTCTTGCTCCCAGATAAATTAATAGCAAAGTTCCCACTGAGTATACGGAATTTCTTTATTGCACTGAAACACTGGAAAGTGCACACTATGCTTGCACAAAGCCTGGCTGTTCAGCACAGCAGAGTCTGATTTCAGAGTCCAGTGTCATCCATAAAAAAAGAAGCTGACACCACCTGAGTATGACATCAGGATGAGGAAATATTTTCCTTGTCTTAAAGAGCCAGTATAATTGTGCAAGCAGGAATTATTTTATAACAATTTTGAAGCTCCTGAAACAAATGCTATTTAAATATAACAAAAATCACATTAAAGACAAGATTAAAAAACATTAGTTTTGGTTGGCTGGCTGGGATTGGTTTCCTGAGGTTTTGCTTTGTTTCTGTTTTGTTTCATTTTTTTTTGCCAAAGCTAGATGATACTTGATATAAAACAGCAATTTAAACTGTTGGATCATAACACAAACATCCTGTCAAAATAAACTGATGGTCTATCTAGTTTGTTTTTTTTTCTTATGTAATGTCTGGGTGTGCTTTTTATCTATTATTTATTGATTTTGAGACTGTTTGGAATTAATAAGAAGGTAATAAAGAGAAAATATTATAATATTATAATGACATTGTAAAATTTCAGGGTGTATAAGTTCAAAAACTGCATGCAGGTCTGGTTGTCCGACCTAAAAATAATACAATAAATCTAGAAAGCAAATGACAACAGCAGTAAAAAGTGTGAAATTTCTTGCACCTGAGAAGGAACTAGGCGGTCTAGGATCCTTCATCCTGGGACAAATGTAGTTAAGGGGAAAGGTGGTTATTCTAGCTATAAACTGAATGACTGGCTATAAACTAAAGAAATCAGATACATGTCTTCCACCAACATGCATTGTTAACCTCTGAAAAACTTTTCCAAGGAGTGCTCTGGATGCTGATGGTCAGTATGGGTTCAAAAGCTGATTAAAAAAATCTCATAGAGTAACCACTGATTCACCAAGAACTATCAATGAATCAAGGATGTAGGAAGCCCCTGAGCTCCACAGAGCCAGAGAGAAGGCTGCATGCTACACTTGTCCCCTTCTTAAATCCTTCCCTTGGCCTCTCATGATATGCCAGCTGGAGCTCTTCCCAGCTGCCCTGGGACCCCATCATTGGCATGGAATCCTCCAGACTGGAGGGACTAATGGACAGCCCTGTCTGCCTGGGAAAGTGTGTGCTTTAGGAAGACCAAGGCATGCCTTCACTGGAAGGGAATACAGAGGAGGCTTAGAGCTGAGTTCTGGCCTCTGCTTTCTTGTGCACCTCTTGTCAAGGGGAAGAAAATATACAGTCTTTGAAGTGTAGATAAGCTCATCACCTTAGATAGGGGTATGAGCAGGTGTGGCCAACATATTCTTCCTGGAATCCATTTACTAAAAAGCTATATGAAGTTCCAAGAAATCACAGAATCGCATAATGGTTGGGGGTGGAAGGGACCTCTGGAGATCATCTAGTCCAACCCACCTGCTAAAGCAGGTTCATCTACAGTAGATTGCACAGGAATATGTCCAGGTGGGTTTTGAATGTCTCCAGAGAAGGAGACTCCACAACCTACCTGGGCAGCCTGTGGTGAAATGTGAGCAAGGTTAGAATAAACTCTGGCACAGCAACAATGTCATACAGAACAGCCATCCATGATTTTGGGCAGGGGCACACTACCTTCTAGAGGCCCTTTTTAATGGTTATACTGGCAGGGTTATTACCTCTGGGTTATGGATGCAGGCACAGCACCGGCTATGGCAGCTTCCATCTCTGCATGAGAATACATGCCATGCAGAATTTTCTCATCTACAACTGGTGCACATGTTTCATGTTTTGAGTCCCTCCTCCATCTTCTTCCTCTCCCCTTGGAAAGAAAAATGTATGTCCAAAGATGCCGCTTGAGCATGGATGTGAAATAGAGAGAAACCATTTTGTTCAAAACAAAACTTTAAATTTCCTTGGTGTGTTCTGCTATCTCTGCTTTGCTGCTTGATAGAGGAGATAATAAAATTGGAGATAAGGGAAAAAAACAGAAAAAAGGCCTATCATGATCTTTCCCTGTCATCGTCCCACCCCCCCATCCCAGCAAGTATTGCTTTAGGTGTCACTAAACTTTATTTCTCTTTCTTAATGAGATATTGACTTCAGCAGAATTATTTTGTCGTTCACACAGCTTGTTGCCTGTACTAATCTGAATTTATTCATCGTTAATTTAAGTTTGTTTTTCAATGCAGAACTTGGATAAAGTGTGAACCTGACTGACACTTAATTTGCTTTTCATGTGTATGGGACATCAGAGACAGGCTGCAGCCTGTGCTGGCTCCACTGGGACAGCTGCCAGGCTGCAGCTCTCCTCAGAGGATAAGGTGGGCTTCTTCCTTCAGTGAAAGAGCAAGGAAAATCTTGTCTTTCATATTTTCATAGCTGATAACTGATAGATGGGGAGAAAAACTGAAAACTTCCACTCACAGGCTTGCACTGAAGACAGCAATTTACACCAGGTGAAAGCAAAATAAACTCAAGGTGCTCTGTTGTAGCATAGTTTTACGCTCATGCACAAGAGCAGTGAATCAGTGCATATGTTATAAAGCACTGAACATTCAGGCTGACCTTTCTTAGCTGTGAGTGAAGGTGTCCCAGTTTGGTCCTTTTGTTGCACAAGTGAACCGAGAAAGCTTCTGCTCTGAAAACTACTCAGTTAAAATGACACAAATGGGTTTACATGGGAGAGGGGCAGAGCAAAAGACAAGCAGCAGAGGTGGGAAGTGTGTTTCATCAGCAATGCAAGTTGATAGAGCTGTGACATACCAACCTCTTGTGAGTGTATGATCCCAGGAAGCCCTTTTTACTTAGATTCTCCAAGACTAATTTGTGTGACTATTCTATATCACTGAAGCACCTTCTAGTGTTAGGATGTAACTGAGAATGGGCAAGGAGTTGGCTCAAATATTGTTTCACTGTAGTTATCCATGGATTGCTGAATGGATTTCAGAAAAGAAAAGCATGGAATATCGCTGTATAGCTATGAAATGTCAATGTAGCATAAAAACTTACTTGTTTACATTTGTGTGCACAGGGGCTCTGTCATACCCAAACATCAAGTCAATGGTGAAATTTTCAGGGAAAGCAAATACAACTTTCCAGTATGATTTTTCCCTATTAGTACCACATTTTAAACTGAAATAAATAGAAAGGAACATCTTGAAAAGATGTTCTGTTAACAAAAGCAGAGTCCTTCTTTCCAGCCCCAAAACAACACGATCTTTTCATGAGCCCTCCCAGCCTCTACTTGCCCTTTCCAGATTGCATTCTAAGAAACACTAAGAAAAAATACCCTAAATGCACGTTCTTCCCTTTTAGATCTAATTTGATAAAAACTGCCACCCTCCATTCCCCATACGCCTGCTGGTCATGGGTGTCACAAAGTTAATACTGTTACCAGAAATGAGCTTAACGTAACTCAAAACATGTGTTTGCCTGTACAACAGCGTTTTAGGAAACTTTGCTTATATTTCCCCATCCTCAACTTTTCTATGGTTTGTTTGAAAACAGTATCTGAAATTCAATTAAGTTTACTGCAATTCTTAGAAGGGCCTCTGCTTCCTTTTAAAAACAACTCACAGAAGAAAACAAAATGGGGAGTATCAAAAAAAGAGACAAAGCTGCTGCTAGTACACAAGATTGTCTCTTGGGTTTGGCTTTGGCCTTCTTCCTTTAAGCAGATTTCCTATTTAAGAATATTATTTTGTGCATACCTCACTTCCAATTAGTCTTGTGCTGAAGAGTTCTCTCAGCAGTCAGTAATAACTATACGGTAACAAAGCAAGAACACATCCTAGCTGAAGCGTCCTGCCCCAACCCAAAACTAAATGACATTTGTGAAAAAATTGTTGAAGACTCAAACTCTCCCTAGACACAGTGACCTAAGACATCACATTGCTTTGATCATACAGTCATCTTTTAGAGTATTTTTGTGTGATTGCCTTTCTAGACACAGGAAATCTTCAGTGTAATTAAGGTCATTAAAAGGCACAAGGACATATTGTTGTTAAAAGCTGAGACAGCAAAGAATGAACAATATGAACCACATTCCCTGATGCAAAATCCTCTTCCCTGAGGACAGAGGATTAGCAGATCTCCAGAGTCTAGAACCCCATCTCTGTCTCCTTTCCAGTAGGAACACCATCTACAGAGTATATACATAAGTCTCTTAACTCTCGCACAAGATCTGTTTCAAAGCTTCAGTACTACCTGGGACACAAGCAACACTAATGGTAACAGAACAACTACCTTCTGAAATTTGAGATTCTAATACAATTTTGCAGAAATACAGATAAATGGGAGCCTGAGAGAGCAGAAACATTTTTAGTCAGCTGTATGATGGGCAGCTATTTGGTCAGTGGAAGGCAGTATCATTAAGCATCCATTTGTCTCCCTGTTTTCTTTGCCACTATGAAGCCTTCTACAGTTGCAAAGAGCCCAAACCTTCCCCAGGCCATTATATCCCATTCTGGTATAGTGAACTAAGCTAATGGCAGGCAGGATAAAAAGCTCTCACACAGTGTCCAGCACTGTCTGTTAAGTATTGAGATAGCATTGCTTTTAGGGAGACCCCAAAATTTCAGATGGATGAACATGACATAATATTTCTTAGTAAGGCAGGGTGGGTAGGTGTGAGTAGTTTCCACTATGCTAGAAATTCACCTCTAGTCAACACGGGGAAGAAAACAAAGGAGTGAAATCATATTAAACAAAGTATGTGAAAAAATGTCAAACAATAGGCATAAAATACAAATATTGTAGACTTTAGAAATATGACTTTTTATGATAATGTAAATAAAAAAATATGGATGAGAAAAAAATTCTCATGCTGTCTTTTCATCACATTTTTTGTCTTCTGAAAAAGTTGAATTTTTCTACCATGGGCTAGAACAAACAGACAAATTGTTCAGGTTATAGTTGGTTGGGGTTTTTTGTTTTTGCTTTTTGTTCAAAATCAAACCAGAAAAAAGACTGAATGAGTGGAGTTAACTTTTCTTTGTAATTTTATATTCATAAACTTTTACATATATGGGTTCACTTGAGAACAAATGAAAAATGTAAAACACAAGAAGATTGACATGAGTCAACATATTTCTGCATTAACCAGTAGTATGTAAAGGAGAAGTCTGGGGTTTGTAAAACCTCATGACATTGAAAAAAGTTTCACTAAGCATTTCCATTTTTACTACTTTCTCTATTACTTCAAATAGTACTTTTTAGCAATTTAGAACAATTTAAAATATATGGCTATAAATAAATACACAGCATCAATCAGAGCTATTAATCAAGCAAGAGACAGATGTTTACTTGTAATCATTGCATATTTTTATGGAGGCAACGCTGATGGGTAAACTTCTCCAACCAGAACCCATTCTGGAAAAGCTGTCGAATGACAAAACCAAAAACTGTATACTGTATATATGCACATACTTACCGGTGTGGTACTTTACAAGTGTTCAGAAGATTTAGCTGAAGTCAAATCTTTCACATTTAAAATAAATCTTTGTGAAAAACACACCAATGCAAAAGGTAGTCAAAAAAAGAAATCAGATTTCATTTCTCATTTTCCTTAAAAAAAAAAAAAAGAAAAATGGCAATTACCAGGGAGAAAACAATCCCATTCTTAAGAATATTTTAATATTAAAAATACATAATTAGATCTATGCAGGAATATGTAGTTACAGAAAGTTTCCCAAGAAAGACATTGTCTTTTATGAAGGCAACTCACAGATCAGGAAAAAAAAACACACAGAAGCTTTTAAGCACACAAGTCTGAAGTGGTTGCAGCAATTTTAAGGTTGCACAGAGTTTGCAAACAATTGTTGTGGGTTTAATGTAAGTAGGTTCTTCAGAAAGTTGTAGTGAAAAGAGATGTACCAGATGGGAGGAGGAAGTGATAAGGTCTTAAACTTTGTCATAAAGAGAGGGAACTGATTTCAAATATGAACTTGAATGAATAAAACAGATTGACTGTTGAAGAAAATCTGAATAGATGACTACTATTTTTTGAAACCATGGTAAGCCAGGGTGACTTGTTGTTTCCTTTAATTTCCATACAGATGAGATTAGGATTTAAGCTAATGAGACCCAGTTTGTTTTCCTTGGGGATAGGGGAGGACAGGGGAGAGGAGAAAGGGAAGGAGATGGGAAAGCAGAGTGTTCGATTTGTTTGTTTTTTGTGTGTTTTTAAAGAGAGAACTAGATGTTTTCCATGCCTTTGGGAGCCCACCAACATTCCAAATATAATTGTACAACATGAATCTCATGTGCTGAAATATTAAGCCTATGCTGGCAATACCTGGAGCAGAATGGAGGATAGTTTAGGCAATATATTTCAGTTGTCCTCTGCTGAGCTTTCCATGTGGGCTAAAGGATTGAAGCTAAATTGTTCTACCTCGTTAGATATTCCAAGGAGTTAGTTTTTGCCGACTTATTTTCTAAGTTTTACAAACATGAAAAATATAAACTTCTAATACCCAAAATAATTCAGCTAAAATCAGGACCTCCAGCCATTTCCTAAATGCATGTCCTAAATACCTGTCCTAATGACTTGCACACATAGCCTTGCACATGCAAGCTGTTCAGCTGAAATGAATGATACATCCTTAGTGGGAAAAAAAAATAAAAAAAAGATTGGATCTGGAAGACATATCTTGTGAGTTTCATGGTCATCATTTGAGAGTTCTATAAAGAGTACTAAATTATTGATTGTATCATTTGGAACAGTCATAAACATTTAGTTTATACTTTTAACTATTTATAAATTAACTTTTATAAAACAAGATATAAAAACAGATTATCAAGTTATAAAATAAATTGGTCTGGATCTTCTCCTTATATTGACATATCTGTTTAAGATTTATCACAGAATGTCCTGAGTTGAAAGGGACCCACAATGATTATCGAGTCCAACTCCTGTCCCTGCATATGACAACCCCACAGTTCAGATGGCATTGTCCAGCCAACTTCATGTCCCTCTTCTGGACACTCTCCAGTAGCTTTTTATCCTTTTTATCGTGTGTTGCCCAGAACTGCACACAGAGCTCCAGGTGAGGCCGCACCAGTGCAGAGAAGAACAGGACAATCACCTCCCTCGCCCAGCTGGCAATGCTGTGCTGGATGCACCCAGGAGACAGTTGACCCTTTTGGCTGTCAGAGCACAGTGTTGGCTCATGTTCAACTTGCTGTTGACCAGAACCCCCAGAACACACTCTGCAGAGCTGCTCTCCAGCATCTCACAACCCAGTCTGTATGTACAGCCAGGGTTGCCGTGTCCCAGGTGCAAAATCTATCACTAGCCCTTGTTAATCTTCATGCAGTTGGTGATTGCCCAGTTCTTCAATTTGTCCAGATCCCTTTGCAGGGCCTTTCTGCCCTTGAGAATGTCAACTGCTCCTCCCAGTTTTGGGTTATTGGTGAACTCAAGTCCTGTGTCTAAGTCATTTATAAGGACATTAAAGAATGCTGGCCCTTGTAGAACCCCACTAGTGACTGGTCACCAGCTTGACATAACCCGATTTAGCAGAACCCTTTAAGCCTGGCCCGTCAGCCCATTGCTCACCCCCTGCATTGTGTGTTTATCCAGCTGTATGCTGGACATCTTCTCCAGGAAGATATTGTGAGAGACAGTATCAAAGGTTTTACTGAAATCCAAAAAGATCACATCAACAGGCTTCCCTTGGTAAACCGGGTGGGTAACCTTGTCATAGAAAGTAATTAAGTTGGTCAAGAAAGACTTTCCCCTCATGAACACATGCTGGCTGGGACCAATACCTAATTAGCATTAGGACTACAGACAAAACCACTGCCAGGAACAATTAAATACAAACTTTTTCTTTTTGAGTTGACAAATGCATATTATGGCTTCATTTGAAGCAAATGCTGTAACAGAATTAAGGTTTTACATTTGCATGCCCTTTTGAGACTTAGAAACCACCGATGAGTCCATCCAGAGCAGGCAGTGGTCAAAGCACTCTGAAGGACTCTGAATGATCTGGGAGTTATCCCCATTGTGTGGATGGTGTTGTGGCACTGGCTGACAGCACTTCTCAAACTGAGCATAAAATTGCAGCCTGACAATCTAAAACTGCCAAGGATCCAAAGGTAGAAAACATCAGGCATCGCTCTGGCTACATTTTTTTTTTCAGTGTATTGGTTCTTCACTCCTTCCTCTGCCCTACACTATGTGGGACTGCTGAATCTACCTGTGAGGCAACAAAAGTTCAGTAAAAAATTAAGAGTTCTCCACAGATGAGTGTTCTTTTACTAGATGTGCACATGAAGTTTTGAGTGCCAGTGTAATCAAAATGACCATTCATATGCTTAGCTAAGCACGTGTCTAATTTTACTGAGCTTATCTGATTTTCTAAATCACTTTGGGGCATAAACTGGTATAAATGCAAAAAAATCATCTAATGAAACTAGAACTTTATGCCCAGGAAAAATGCCAAGATTCATAACCATTCCCCCAGCTAAATTCTACTTTGCCTTATTTTCTGAATTAAGTGGTGGTAATTATGTGCCTAATATGCATTCCTAGTTAACATGCTTGTCTCCATAAATTCAGTAATTGCTTATTCAAACAATGCAACAGGCATGTAACACATAATTGGCATGCACAATTACCTCATTTGCATCAGCAGTCACTGTAATTTCATGTCACACTGATTATGCATGAAATCATGAGTGTATTTTGGAAGACATTTGAAACCCAAATGCAAAACAGAGACACAACATAAGGTTCTAAATCAATAATCTTTTCCTCTCTCTTTAAAAATCTTTTACTTCCACAGTGATTGTCTTCATTTCTGTGTGTTTACTTGTGTTTATGTATTCATTTTTACTTTCCTTAGCTCACTGTATTGTAGTCAGGTCTGTAGAACACTGCGAACAGCTGGTTCCATGAAAGGGGCAGAGCTCATGTGTTCACCTGTATCAGCTAAATGGTGCTTGTGTTCTTTCATGTATGTTAAAAGAGACCTAAAATTTTCAATAAGCAAAAGCTGAAGCATTTTCATCCAGGCATGGATGAAAGTTTTCTCTAAACATAGTTGATTTAATGGTGATTATGTATTTGATCCTCCCAATTATTAACATTCTTATTGCTAATTTTTAACTAAAACCATTCACAAATGCTTTCACAATTATGATTCAATTTTTGATTTAGTGAAATTGAAACTTTGGAGAAATTACCGTTTTCACTTCTGAAAGCTTTACAGTTGGCGATTTAGATACTTTAATTGTTTCAATAGATACCAGTTTAAATAATGTTTTTCATATGCATTTTGTTTGCTAAGTAAATTAAAACATTAAAACGTTTGTTTTGTTCTGTTTTGTTTTTAAAAAAAGACAACTCATTATTGATGGAACTAGTTAAAGGAAGCTATGCTCCATTTTTCATTGTGGAGCGCAATACAGGGGGAAAGCAAGGCGTTATAGTAACCAGGTGAAGCACAGGTAACTGTAACCTTGCTGATGTCGTTAGGCTGGGAAAGCTCAAGCTGGTTCAGCTTTTTCAATACCTGTGCTTGACTGTACCACAGTTCTCAGCTCAGCTCTGCATGAACTTAAATGTTCAGTTTTAAAATTTATCTGGTTTCCAACTTTTCAGTTACTCAGGATTAAAAGCCATTGTATTTCCCTGTGTTCCTCGAAGTATATCTGCTTGAGATCCATGAAGCTGCTACTCATTAGTCCAACATCTAAATTATTGACAGCAGAGTATTAAGTAGATTCTATTTTGTCTTAAGAAGTCTGTGCAGGAATTCATCCCCACACAGTTTATCCCCAATCTCATAGTCAATTCAAGTCATTCAAGTCATTCAAGTGGTTATGTCCTCCCACAGAAGAGGCTATTTGAAGCCTGAGCACAGAGCTGGAGCTCTCACCCTCCCAGAGCTGCTCCTGGACCCACACTGGATGAGGTCCTGAGGAGCACTAGACAGAGACTGGTGCCAGTGGATGGTGATGCCTCCCTGTGAACTTGGACCACTGTGTTCCGAGACTGCAAATAAATGGGAAGAAGACAAGAAAAATATTTCCACTCTGCAGGTTAAAAAGATAGAAAGAATAGCAATAGCATTATAGAATTACTTTACAAATGTGAATAATGTAGAAATATAAGACTTAAAAGGAGCAATGAGAAAATTTCCAAATACAAAGGCATGTTCTTGCTGCTCTGCCTGCCTACTATGGAGAGCCATTGTATTATTTTTAATGAATTTTATCCAGTTTACTAACCACATCCATTATTCTCTTGAGGAAAACCATTTTAACTGAAAGATTCAAGACTGTACATACCACTTTAGTGTCAAAGAAACACAAGTTCCTGTTTTTTGATCTCAGGTTCAAAAACCAGAGTTCGTAATTTAATATGCCTTACACATTTAAGGACTATTTATTGTTTAACCCAGTTAATTCTCATTTGGCTTCATTTGGACACCCAGGTACTCTGCCAATACAATCTGACTCAGAGGCCAGAATGTATTATTCTAGTACTAGAAGTCATGCAGTCAGTTTTAGGGCTGCTGATCCTGTGCATGCTCCATTTCCTTATACATGAGTCAAACAAAACACTGGCCACAATGCTGACCCATAACCAGAAGCTGCTGATATGGAAGGTGGCAAAAGATGGAGTGGTTTTGCTGTGCAGGTGGAAAAGGCCACCAATGATCTCTCACTGCTGCTGACGTCCCGGCAGCTTCTTTTCTGGTGCACCATATCAAGAACATCAGGTAGAAAAAAATGAAGAAAGCTTAAATTCTCATGTGCTGCCATTATTTTCATGTGTTTAGGTCACCTGGCACCCATCTTTGCTCACACTTATTACTGCAGAGCTACAGGGACATGTGGAAGAGCAAATCTAAAATCTGAAAAGAACAGCCTGGGCGGGAACACAGACCAAAGCCAGGTGATACTATTGGTTTGTCATTCATCTTGTGCTAACTGTAAGACACAAATAACTTTATTCTGTGTGTTTGAAATTGAAAAGTTGCCTTGTCCCTGACAGAATGTGGAAAGATACGTGTGCAGTTTGGGATGCCTTAAAACATCCCATTTGTAACATAGAAGGTACACAGTTCCTTGAACTAAGTTATAAAAAATCGTCAATTTATGTGTTTCATTTGTGAAAAATAACAAATCTTATTCTTGATATTTCAGTTAGTCTGCATGAAACCTGACTGGCTTGTGAACCGTATTTTCAGGAGTTCTCATTTACTTAAAACCCCTTGAGACCTATCAGAGCCCAAACTTGCTTTCAATCAGCTTACCAAATGCTGAGGGCTTGACTGGCTATTGTTTGTCATTGGAACATATGTTTTCTCTCGATCCCTACAATGACAGCTCTCATGCCAGCCTACCCCTACAGAGGAGCCTCTGGTCCTCCTTGGACAGCCTCAAGCAGTGAGTGAGTGCTTCAGAGAGCTGGACACTTGCTAGGGTGCCTTGTCTGCTCCTTTTGAGAATCACAGCAGGCTTGCATGGGAAATACTTGCTATTAGTCAGATTGAAATCACCTTTTATTAAATGCAGGTTAAGGTAAAGTGGAAATATATATTTTCTGGAGTGCACATTCAAAACAGCTGTTGCCTATAAAATAATTGGGAGAAGAAGTGAAGAAAATACACAATACAATCTTCCTAGAACAAGCACAGAACTTAAAGGCTTTGATACCCTGTATTTTCAGCTCTCTGCTCATTGCAGATAACAATCTTCAGAGTGAACCCTTTCCTGATAAAACACATTAACTTCTAGAGATAACCTATACCTCTTCTCAGGGTCCTGCAAAGTTTAAGTAGGATTCAATTCCTCTTCCCAAAGCTTGTATCCTAGCAAAACCCACTGGTGTTCATAGTCTTGGAAAACTAAGGACTGTTGCCATCTGTAGCAAATGCTACTAGAGCAGTACAGATATTATTTGCACAAAAGGATCTGTTCATATTTCCTTGCCTCAATGAGAGGTACAAATCCACCCCTGTGACCAAGGTTTAGCAACAACTACAACATCTGGGTAGCAACATCCACATAAGGAGATTCTGTTCCCTATGTGTTTTCCGTTCATGGACCCCTGCTCTTATATTCTGATTTCTGTATTGCTCTGTAACTGACCAAAGTTCTTGTTGATTTTAATCTCAATTTGAATTAACTCAATACCTGACTTCAAGGTCAAGGGAAAACGGTTCAAAGTATCTTTGGTGTTATCAGATTTTGTGCAAGATTTAAACTTGAGAGTAGTGAAATATGTTCGAACAATAATTACAGTATGGAATATTTTTAGAACAGCATCAACAACAATGGTGGAATGTAGAAGTTTTCAGGAGCAGTGAGTTCAGTTGCTTCATGGGAGATTTAATGTCTTATGAAAACTAGAATGAGCATCACAAGTCCACAGGGCTCAGCTCCCACGCACCAGTTTTGCAGATTTTTTCTGTGTTTGAATTTAGACATGTTAGAGGTGAAGAATGCTGATTCTCAGTCAAACTCTATGTGGAAGAAGAAATGTAGTGATTTGAGAAAGCAAATAAAAATTCTCAAAAGGAGTACCAATAGAGATCAGTTCCACTTCTGAAAATAAAATCCTGTGTTCTTGGAAGTCATTGTTCATTAGATTCAAAATAATGGAACTGTTAGTATGCTGTAAGTTTTGGACAGTTAATTCTTGTGAAGAGTTAATCTTATCTAAAAAAGGATAAAGACAATGCAATAAACTGCCTGATGAATGAAATGAGTGTGGTACCTGCATCTTTCAAAACAAATACCTGAGATAAGAATTAAAATGTTTTCCAAAGATAAGAATCTGCAGTCATCTCAGTACATCCTGAGATCACTGACTACAGAGTCTAACATTATTTCACACTGAGCAGTTGATTTTTTTTTTGTTTTTACATATATATATATATATATTTTAAATTAGATTGGTTCCAGATACCACAAAAATTTTCTGTCAATATTTGGGCACAGACAGTAAGTGTGGAAAGCATTTAACCTCTTTCAACACACCCTCCACTGGCAAGCTGCTGAAACACCAACAGCATTTCATAGCAGCAACGGGTGGAATCTGCTGGGGTTTAGTTTTTTTCAAGGTAAGTCAGTGCACATTGTTACTGGAACCCGATTTCTTGAAATTAATTGCTAGCTGGAAGGTTGTAAGCACTGGTTTTGTTATTGTTGTAGCTCTCAACATCACAGCCATAGAAGAAGCAGCAGGAACCATCTGTCACTTGGTGTTTTCAAAGGAAAAGCTCAAATGACTGTAAACAACAAAACAGATCTATTTGATCAATCTAATTTGACTCAGAAGGTCAAATTTGGCACTCGGCAGCAGAAAAATCCAACAACTGCATTTTGTCATAACACATGAAAACTACTGCATTCATAAGAAGTTAAAAGTAATATGGAAAAAATAATTCTTAAAGTTCTTATCTTGGTTTCAGTATCTTCTATACAACTGCATGTGCAGATGCTTCTCCGGAAGAGCTCTTAAACTGTGCCCTTATCTCCCCCCATCAATGTCTGCAGCAGTGAGGAGAGGAGGGGGAGGAAAGCTGGCTGGAACTTCCAGGGTGCATCTCATAGAGTTTCCCAACCATCTGGGACTCACCAATGTGCACAGGAGCCTGCAACACCTTATGAGAACACTAGCATGAAATCAGCACCTGCCCGATATCTGTCTCATGCCCATCTTCTCCATACCTGAGCCACCATCTGTGTTTTGCAGGCAAAAACCTCTTGACTGTCAACCCACTTGCCCACTTTCCTAGCAGGCTCATCCCACACAGTCCACGCAGTACTGTTGGGTATGATTACTTTATTCCCTACAGAAGCAAAACACAACCAAACCTTATCTTTTCTCTCCATAACCCTTGCTAACATCTTAACTTCTGTTGAAGTTAATTTTCACACAAGCTGGCTGAATGAGAACCTAATATCATTATAGGCTCCAGAAGCTGAAATGGTGACACTGATAGTTACGAATCTCTACAATAAATAGGTCAATGCACAGTTTCCTCATGTGTGGGACGTAAAAGTTTGTTTTCAGAAACAACACTATTTCTCTCAGTACTTGAAAGGCAGGACAGGATTTCAGTAGTGAAGCTTCAGCCAGCGAGTAATTAATTCATGTCTTCAGTCTATGAAGCAGTCTTGAAATGGTTGGTTGACTGCCAGGTCTTCTCCATTAATCCTACATTTATGTTTCACCACTTTGTCTTGCAAGTTTTGTTGTATGTATTCCAATGTAGTTTGAACTTTGAAAGATGAAATGATGCCCTGACATATTCCTGGTGTGGTCTGCTGCATGCTGCATGCAGCAGGTCAGGACTCAAGGAGATGTGAGGTAGATGGGATAAAATAGCTGTTTGGTGGGAAAATGAAAGACTGCTAGTCTGGTATTGGGTCCATTACTTGTTCCTTCTTTGTAGCAGTGGAAACACTGGCAGCTAGTTCAACAATACTTATTTTCTCCTCTGTGTTTTGCTGTTGCTGTTTGTTTGTTTGTTTTGTTTTCAAATATGGAGAAGGTACATAGAGAGAAGAATATGCTCACTTTAGTAAAATATTTTTGGTTTTTTTTGTGTGTTTCGTTGTTTTTTGTTTGTTTTTTGTTTTTGCTTTTGTTTTTTGCAATGGCCAACAATGCTTACTCTTTTAGGTAAGGACTTCAAATTTATATGGGGGTTGCTAAGGTCAGTAACAGACCTTATAAAAGTGAAGAACTTCCAATGTGTAGATAAATGCCCTGCACAGCATGTGACTATCCTTATCAGGACACCCTCTTCTTTATTTCTGTAGCACCCAGATTCATTCAGTGTATACCTTCTATATTCTTTAGTGTGTGTCACGGAGGCATCCCGAGGTTAAACAGGGTTTTAGCACTCCAAAAGTGACTTAAATACAGGTTCCGATATCAGTTGAGGAAAATTATTAAGGGGCAGCAACTAGTACAACAGGCGGTCCACAGAGCGCATGCACGTGGCTTCACTCAAAACAATATCGAAGCTGCCCCTGAGACTGGGAAGAGTACACACTTGCCTGGACACGGTATGGGATTATTTTAAAGAGATACACGTACTTACAGTGAGTACGGAAAGTTAGTACACTCGTGATTCTGCGAGGGTAAATTTATAATACACTCGCAATCCTGCGAGGGTTAATACACGTGCAAATGTGCACAGAAAGTTACACGTGCTTATGTGGAAGCACGGGAGGAAAATACACCCGCAATTATGCGAGGATTAATTTTACACATGCTCATATTGAGCACGGAAAGTTACACATGCATATGTGCACGGAAAGTATAAATATACTTGCAATCTTGCGAGAAGTTTTACTCACACCCGTGGCAGCAAGGCAAGCGCAGTCCCCATCCCAGGGAAGGGGGCTCTCAGCAGCAGCATCGCTCTCGTGCTCCGAGAGACTCACGACAATGGGCGGAGTCTCGATGAGAGTCCCGTTTTTTTTATTGGCTGATCAGATCTGACTGTAGGCATTCCAGAAGCTTCTCTGCACCCCCACCCTGGCTGTGGGTGCCCCTGAAGCCTCCAAACATCCCCCACACTGGCCGCAGGCACCCAGCAGCTTACTGGTGCCTTGGCACTCCCTTCTCCTAATGGCCCTGGCCGGGGTGCTCTGGGGCCAAACAAAAGAAGCTGTTAGCCTCAAGTGGAGATGTGTCTACTCCTTCCATGATGAAGGAGGGAGGGGGATAAAGGGGGGTTTGCATCCTGCCACAGCGTGTGGGATGGGTCCTACATATAAAAGATGCCTTCGTGATCCAGGTGAGATCCATTAAAAAAGCAGCTTCTTTCTGTTGTCTGGACTCATCTCTTTGCGGTTAAGTTACATGTAGTATGCAGAAAAAAGGCATTGAACAAAGTGTTTAGCTTTATACACCACTTTATTCTGACTTAGGGATACTTCACCTTTCAGCCCTAATGACCTTCTGAAATAATTTTGTGTGGGACAACTTCACCTACTGATGCAATACACAGGGAGTCTGGTTTAACGTTACCCTTTCCTCAGCATAGGTGGTAGTTTAGTCCCAGGCAAGTATAAGTGATGACTAAGAACGGCGCTGGTACAAATGACTGCAGATCAGGCTTTTACACACTGCTCTCTGCAGTATTTTTGGTGAGTTCACAGTTCTGAATGCTTACTTATTGTGGCTACTGCTAGCTAACAGGCAATGCCTGAGAATGAATGAAAGCTCAAAGTTTACAGTCAGTTCAGAAAACAAGTACCGTTGGGCAGATGGTGACAATATCATGCAAACAAGTGCAAAGCAGCAGGAAGCTTTCAGGTCTGTTTAGCAATAAAAGTCTGTAGTGCAATCATTGGTGGGATTTGTATTTAAGCTTATTTACATTTTAAGGTTAGAAAGGCAACACCTCTGGTGAGGGCGGACCGTCACCCACATAATCCATTGACTGGCCTTTCACAGACAGAGCCTCACACCTGTTGTAAAGAGGCACCTGGGCAGGCAAGGCGGGCAAGGAGGGGGCTCGCTTGCCATCTTGAACATGGGCTTGTCTCTATTTGCTCATCTCCTTTAAGCTACTGCCTTCAGCCTGGTAGGGGGAGGATACAGTATCCCCTCGACCCTGTGTTTTTTCTGGTGGTTGTTCCTGTCTCTGTCTCAGGGAGCGCAGAGCATGGTCCCACCAGCCTCTCTCTCTCTCAGACTCCCTGATGCTCATTAGCCTTTCTGCTTCCCCCCATAGCTCTGCCACCAAAATCATCTAGTAGGAGTAGTTACATTTATACAATCCTAAAATTACATTCAGCCCTTTGAAGGCACCATCGAGGCTGATGTGGCCCCTGGTGAAAATGAGTTTGACACCCCTGGACTAGTCCAACACCCCTGCTCAAGCAGGTATGCCTGGGGCAGGTTGCACAACATCACTAAGATTTCCTTAGGCTTTCTTTTACTATTTATGTGCTTGTAGATCAGTTCTTCTTGCCTTTCACATACTTTAACAGACTCAACTCCATGTTGGCCTTGACTTTTATAATCCTATCCTGCAAGATCAAAAAGCAGCTTTATACTGTTAGGTCATATGTTTCTGCTTCCACCTCTTGTACACTTCCTTTTCAGGTCTGATTTCAGATAGGTGTTCCTTGCTCATCCGTGTAGACCACTTGTCATCTTTGCTTGTTTTCTTCCCTCCATTGCTTTCCTGTCCATGGTGATACGAGGAAAGACCAACAAGTGGCACTTTTTAAAGTTATTGCACAAGAGCATGAATATTAAGAATTCCAGGGACCCTTGAGAATTAATCATCTTTGCCCATGGGTAGAAGATGGGCCCAAAAAGTACAGTAGAGGTCTTCACACACACACTGGAAGTATATTACTAAAAGGAATCAAGTTCTCTGGTCAGAAAAATAGGCTGCACTGGTTCAAGATGACAAAGCTGTTTTATCATGGAGTGATGGGACTCATTTTCTATAAACGGGTCCTTGTTCCCTTTATCCCACCCACTTGAAGGACAATGAAATAACTTCTTGTTAATGTTAAAAATCATTAGCAAAAAAGAGATAATCTCTGCTATTTTACAGGGCTTATTCTAGAGTCTGTTACTAAGGCCATTGGTAAGCAACATTGGATGGAAGTCACTCAAAGGCTATTGTTTGTTTGGGTTCTAGATGAAGGAAGAAGTAAACTGAGTCAATTTGCTTTGCTGAACTATGAGATGATCAAAGACCTGTTTTACACCACTGGTGAAATAATAGGAAGGGGAATAAAAAGAGAGGAAGGAAACTGGTGAAAGTCAGTAAGCATGCTGAAGGTTGTAGCTGACAAGAGAAGACACCTCTGAGAGCTGCTGTCATGGGTAGAGGTGTTGGCAGAGGGCCAAGGCCTGTTTGTGTGGTTTAATCCAAAGTGCAAAATGAAGTCAAAAGGACTTCTTTTGATTTACTTGCTTCACTTACATCGTCTTCATTCTCTGGGTATCCTGTTAACAACTGTCTCTACTTGCAGTCAAAATCACAAGCCCTCGGTGTTAATTTTCAACTTAGTCTCACTCTTTGCTTTCCCTGTTCCTGCGTGAAGTTTCAATATTAGGATTAATCTTGTTTTCTCAGGCCAAACATGCCAACATTGCACTGTGTGTGAGCCCTGAAGAGGGCCCACACTGTGACAATGCTCTGTCCTTGTCCTCATGGGAACGATGACCTGAGGATGTGGGCAAGTTAATCAGTTACTCTCCTGCAGGCAGACAGAGAAGACCTGGAGGAGAACAGATCCCGTGGCTCATGGATGGCTCTTCAGTTCATGGACTGGGATCACCCATGCTTGAAAAAATCAAACCAGGTAATCAGGTCTGGCATCCAGAAAGCAGAATCTGAGGCAGGTGGTTGGGCCAGTGTCTGTCTGCATGGGGGGAGGTGGAAGGTGCCCAGTCCTGATGTCCCTCAAGTGCTGAATCTGATGTTTCTCTCAGCAGCAGCAAAAAATCTCTTGACAGTGCATCAGCTTTAGGCAAGCAGTTTGTATGACCCGGTCATTGGTTTTTATTCTGCAGCACCTCAGCCCTAGGTTTTGTTTCAAAAGGATTAAAAGGAGTAATTTTGTTTGCCTTCAAGACACCTTCAGTGTGTTTAAAGGAAGCAGAGACTGGTGGTAGTGACAATTACTTGAGGTACAAAAATACCTGTTAGGAGGAAATAGTCAGTGAAAATATGCTGTTGTCCACTTGAGATTTAGGCCTTATTTTAGATGTAGTGATTCAAAATCATAATAATTACAAGCCAGAAGATATTTTAGATACCTTCTATTTGCATGTTGTCTCCCCACATTCTTTTCCTTCATAGAATGAACCATCTTAGGAGAACGGTGGTTTGGTGCATTTTACCTGTATGAAAATCAGATAGGGCCAAACTTGTCTCCATCACACTCCAGTGAAGACAAGACACTGCAAAGAAAATGCGGTTTTATCTCAAATGAAGACATGCGGCAGTTGCCCTGTCCCCAGGAACCAGAGAGTTTTGGCTCTCTGCCTTCATTTTTTTATCACACTGGCTTCTGCAATCACTGGCTTCTGCAATGTTGACTATGGAAACCGTGAGTGATTTCAGCTTTCCATTAACTATCACCTAGTTTAGTATTTGAGTTCTGTGTTGCTTGTTATGTTAGTTCCAGGAATTAATGCCTGCCCGGAGGCACTTGAACAAAGCGGGGACTAGACATTTAACAGAATACTGTATGTGTGTCAAGCAGTTGTGCAGGGATTTCCAAGAGTCACTGGGATTTGAATAGGTCTTCTTGGGACATACAATGGATAAATCAGTGAAAGCAACCAACCCAAGAAAAGGAATAGCCAGATCAAAACTGGTACCACATCACCTGACTGAAAACTTTGATGATATGACAAAGCTGATTAGGGTCTCATTTGACAAGCAGTACCGTTGTGCTAAAAAGTGCAGTGAACATGTTAGGGAAGTCTCTGAAACAAATGAAAATAAGCCTAAACAGAAATCATGGCAGAACTTCTCGGTGTATTCCGAGTCACAATCCAGCTCTCTATTTAGTACCACATGCAGCAGACAAATTTCCATTCTCCCTACTTTAGAAACTTGAGGCAACAAGGAGTTTAGGGGACGAGGTCTCCAAAAAGCCAAATGGTCTGTGTGCCCAGGCCACTTTGCATGCAACATGACCGAGTCATTCGTCTGCCCAAGCATGCCCCTGCATGAGAAGGCTCTTGTACTTTTTTTGATGCAAGCAGAGAAAAAGCTTGAGACCAGCTAAGAAACATAGGAATTGAGGACTATCGTTTCTATTTTTACCTGTTGATTTCATGGACTAGCTTATTTTGTGTGATGCTTAATGAGGAGACAGAGTAGATTTGAAGTAGATTGGTGTATTTGCCTGTTTCACATATTCCTAGAAAAGTGAACAGTAAACCTTTATCAGGATGTGAAGGGAGCAGCTGGCAAGCCCAGGGAAGACAGCACTTGGTTCCTCAGCACTGTCTTCCTGGGCTCTTGCTGGAGAAGGGCAGCAGGCTGGGGCCACACTGACTTTTCTGTCCAGATTAGGACCAGGCTTGTGACTTGAATCTCTAAATCATACTCATGTTTTTGTTCACACAGTGGAGCACCAGGTTCCTCTTAGGTGAACACAGACCAGAAGCTGAGCTCCAAGAGGGCATCTAGCAGTCTCTGACTGCTAACAGGCATTTACCCCACAGGGCTGGACTGGTACTAGTCTAGGGAAGACTTCCCCCTGTCACCACGCACACTGTCTGGCTCTTGGGTCCTTAGCACCAACTGCTTCGTCCCAAGGCTTAACCACCTCTGCTTGCTGCGCTACTGTGTGGAAGTAGCTAAAGCCCAGTTTACTGCAGATCTACAGACAATAGGTTTCTTTAGATGTGGTAATTGTGATTACTATAAGAGTTTAAGTTCTGCAGTTTCTAAAATATGTTTATCTCAGGCAAAGCACTCCTCTTTTTCCCAGTTTCTATGTATAATTTTAAGTATATTGTTATATAAGGTGTAGGTATAGTATAGATACATGGAATGTTAGGTATATGGATATATTTAAAAGTTATAGCAGTATATATGTGTCCAGGTAACACAGGAGGAAACTAATCCTAGTGCCACCCCTTGTGTAATTACCCCCCTACTCCTGGTAGCTCAGGTCTCTCTGTCACAAAAGGGCTCATGATTTCTGCCTCTGATATGGGGAAAGAAGACATTTAAGCCAGCTGAGGTGCACCAGGCATGTGGAATGCCCATATAAGCATCTACCAGCAGGAACAGCTCCTGATTTGTAAGCAGACTGTACCTCTCGTACCTTCAGGTCACTGGACACTTTGACGTTAGTGTATTCATCCATGTGATATGATCACAGCTATGCACAGACACCTGTTCCTTACTTGGATCAGGGCTACAGTCACCTCTGGTACAGCTTTGAAAAGATAAAGCAAAGTGCTGACAGGAGACATACTTCTATTCTGAGAAAATAATTATTTTTGTTTTATAAAGTAGGAAGAATGTAGGCATTGTGAAGTCCTGATCTTCTGATTTGTTTATAATTAGAGATATGTCAATTTTTCATTTCCTGTAGTCACTTCCTCCAGTTGTCTCCAGCGTCTGGTATGAAGTGATTAAATAGTAAAATCCGGAGATTACGATTACTCATCTCTTCACAGTCTGTTGTGTCATTCCAACAATGAGCCTCACCTCCCAAGCATGTTTAATGATCTTCACACTGGGCAACCTGGTGGCTTCTCAGTCACAGTCTCCTGGTAAGTTCAAACGCACAAATACTTATTTAAGAAATTGATATATTAATTAGAACATTTCTGTGCATACTTTACCTCATGTGTTACAATATTCAGTACTTTTTTGGTGAAAAGCATCAATCAAACGGAAATTGATATCCAGCAGAGATGAAAGTTGCTTATTAAAATTTAAAAAAAAAATGATGATGATAAGAGATTTCTATGAATGTTTTCTATTTAAAAATCAAGGCAAAACTTGGTAAACTTCTGTCTACTATTAAGGAGAGAAATACTCATTTTTTTTAAGCAAGACTACTTACTGTCTAAGGTGTAGTTTCTAACAGAGCAGAAGGCATCCAAAAAGACTAGTCTTCACGTTGAACAAGGATGAAAAAAACAATTCTAGGTAAGACCTCAGTGTTTAGTAGTCTGGAAGAATGAATATGATGGGAAAATATCTAGCAATGTATTCTGCCTGAGAAGGCATCAAGATAAAAATACTATTAAAGAGAAGAACTACTAAAGACCTGGAAGCCTGGTTATTTGACTACCTAAATATAAGAACATCTCTATGTCAAATGTTTGTCTGCAGAGCCGTTATTTGTAGCTTGCCAAAGATAAATGGATTCTTAGAGAAATCAAAGATAAAGCCTAACACATAGACCAACAATCTAATCTTTCCTCTTGTTAATTTATCACAAGCTCCCTGTCATTAATTTTATAAGGAGAAAGAAATACTTTAAAATTATGTCCTCTTCTTATCAACCTATAGATCAGCTCTCTGTTCTGTTGTGTGTATGGTAAGTACCATTTTCAGCAATGCAGCAACACCAGATTCTCCATTGCTAGTTTCTTCTGTGAATCACTGGCTCTTCTGTGAGGGGACATGACCCTTCCTTGCCCTGAGTGGGGTAAACATATATAGCTATGCTACACTGATGGCATGATTTTGTGAAACTGAAGTTGAGAATTATGATTGTGGTGCTTATTTGACGCACAATGTGGTGATGCCTAGCAATGGCTGGTGATATTCTGAAAACAAAACAAAACAAAACAAACAACACTCAGTTTGATGGGTTATAAGAATTAGACTACAAGGACTACGCCTTGACTCAAAACGTCAATTAAAAAGTCTCTCTTGCTGTCCTGTTCCTTTTCTTGAAAAGAAGTTTTCTATCAAGTCTCTGTACTGTACGTTCAATTTAGCAATCTTGTGCACAAGGAGTTGCACTTTCATCTACATGTGTTTCTATTGATGAAATGAAACTGTTCTCATAGATTAGTAGTATTAAGAGTAACTAAAAACTGTAGACTCAAATCTGGGTCTTGCTCTCCAGTATTTTCTATAGTATATGCTACAATGTGGAAGTTCAACATGTGGTTAATTATCAGGTTTCATCAGTGTCAGGAAATCAAAAGTGCTTTTTCTTCTTTGTTATGTTTCAATGAGGTTGCAACTGTTCCAGTACATGCATGTTCCATTCTGTTATCTTTGCAGAATGACATTCTGCCTCTTCTTTTTGTCTTTTTTTTTTTTTTTATCTGTTCCATGACATTTAGCCTTTTTTTTTGCAATATTCCCCTTCAATAGTATTTTTTCTCAGTAATGAACTTTGAAAAGTCACTTGGAGGTGGAATGTGATTGCTCATAATCTTGCTCATGGTTGTGTCTGCTTAATTTGTTGCTCAAGGAAATTTCTTTATTTTCCCCTGCAAAAACACTTTATCCACACACAGCAGTGGTATTTTCCACGCTTCTCTGACCTGAGAACCTCTAGGTGCCCTGCAGTTGCCTGTGATGTTAAAGTCTTGTGTGGAGCCCTTCTAGTCCCTGTCTGTTTTTACCAAAGAGGTAGACTTGGATAATTCTCTATGAAGCTTAGAATCATAGAATCATAGAATGCTAGGGATTGGAAGGGACCTTGAAAGATCATCTAGTCCAATCCCCCTGCCGGAGCAGGAACACCTAGATGAGGCTACACAGGAATGTGTCCAGGCGGATTTTGAATGTCTCCAGAGTAGGAGACTCCACAACCCCCCTGGGCAGCCTGTTCCAGTGCTCCGTTACCCTCACTGAGAAGAAGTTTCTTCTCAAGTTTAAGTGGAACCTCTTATGTTCCAGTTTAAACCCATTACCCCTTGTTCTACCATTCTTTGTCACTGAGAAGAGTCTGGCTCCATCCTCGTGACATTCACCCTTTGTATATTTATAAACATTAATAAGGTCACCCCTCAGTCTCCTCTTCTCCAGGCTAAAGAGACCCAGCTTCCTCAGAGTTTCCTCATAAGGGAGATGCTCCACTCCCTTAATCATCCTTGTTGTGCTGTGCTGGACTCTCTCCAGCAGTTCCCTGTCCTTCTTGAACTGAGGAGCCCAGAACTGGACACAATATTCCAGGTCTCACCAGGGCAGAGTAGAGGGGAAGGAGAACCTCTCTCGACCTACTAACCACCCCCTTTCTAATACACCCCAGGATGCCATTGACCCTCTTGGCCACAAGGGCACAGTGCTGGCTCATGGTCATCCTGCTGCATCCAGCTTATACTGTAGGCCACTGGTATGTGTCCTACAGCAGTGCAGCATCCTCCATAACTAGCTTGACCAGCAGGCCATCCTGACAAGAAGATCTCTCTTTAGCCTTTAGTTTTTAGGGACTGCCTAGTCATAATATTATACTTTTGACCTTTCAATCTACCCATTATGATGATACAAAGAATAATGATAAATGTGTTACTTTGGTCTATTGTGTGCTTCTAGGATCATTAATAGAAGAATGCTTTAAATAATTACAATTACTGTGGAAGAGCTGGCACGTTAGCTGAGAACGATCCATGAGGATAGAAGTGAATTCATAAAAATTCCATCACAAAAAAGGGAGATAAATGGTCCCCTCTATTCTCTTTCTCCCTATCTCTTTCCATTAACAAAAGATATGAATGATTCTGCCTCCAGAAATACAGGTGTATAGGTCCAAAAAAAAAAAAAAAAAAAAAAAGAAAAAGAGGAAACTAAACACATTTAAAGGCAAAGTCGTCATCAGATGATTTGATGTTATTTTAATCCAAGTTTTAAGAATCTTACTTAAGCTATGCATCTCCTAATGTTGAAATGTGTATTATGCAACATATATGTGCTATAATTTGAAAATATGCATGCAAATGTTGCCTGAACACTTACACAAAACAAAATTCATAGCACATTCAAAAAGGCTAGAAAACTCATGAAATTAGAAAGCAGAGTAGAAAATAACCCTGACTAGAGCTCTAGAAATGCAGTTTTTAATAATAGAAGTTTGGTAAAGCCTTTACTGACCTGTCTAGCTCATTAATTATGTTAAGACTGATTTCTTACGAAGTTCTGTGCTGCTATGACTGAAAATGAATTAATTTTCTTCATGCAGTTAGAAATCTTTCTTTTTTGCAGCTAGGACAATCATTGTTTGGATTTAGTTCGAGAACAAGAAGATAACACATAGGGACAGATTTAAAGTTTTTAATTGTTGTTGTCTGGGAGCCAAGGTCTTTCTGAGATCTCTTTCCACAGGTGTGAGGCAGCCAGGAATGGGGTCATGGATGAGCAGACTTTGCTGGGCATCCAGACTGATGAATTAGAATTCCATTTAGCTATTCCATTAGCATCACGCTTCATATATGAGGAGAGTCGAGATCTTTTGGCTGGGGTCAGAGCCAGGACAGAGCAGGACACAGACCTGTTCTGCTTCTGCTCTGTTTTGGGAGAGTTCTGTTCAGGAGTTTCTTTAGTTTGGCCTTTTGCCATCCTGCTGTTTTGCAGAAGCCTCTGTGCCTCTCTGTCTTTTTCTCTCTTCTCTCTCTGGGATCAGTTGTTGAGACCAGGTGCTGCTGCTTGGGACTGGCTGCTCAGTGCGGATGGAGTCAATGAGGAATTTTATTGAGTATTTTTTATTTTATATTCTATTTCTAATTTATATATTATTAATAGTAATAGATTAGTAATATTTTGTTATTTTATTAAATGGTGTGTATCTCAATCCGCAAGTTTCACCCTTCCCTGATAATTCTCTCCCCCTTATGGGGGAAGGAGCAGTGGGGGAAGTGAGTGAGTGGATATTGTGGTTATATTGCTAGCTTGGGTTAAACTACATCAAGTTCTTAAAAACTAGAGCAGAGGAAAGAACGCATATATATCACCAGATAGTTTATTACAATTTCTGTTTCTTTTCTATTAAATGTTTCTATTTAGTTTTAAAGTATTTAATAGTGTATTACCTTCAATTTTAGTCCATAAATAACTGTGATTACCAGAGTTTATATTTAAACGTTAAAATCCCAGAGTTTCAATTTCTTGCAGAAAAAGGTTCTGATCCTAGAAAGATTTATATGTGGTTTTAAGTTGATGTGCTCTGAGTAATCCTGTTGAAGTTGAGTGGACTACTCAGAGCATGCAAAATCCATAAATAAATCACTGCAAGACTAGAGCCAAACTGATATCCTTTTATGTCATACAAAAAAAAATATGCGTTGCCAAACCCAAAAGCTAGTGTGCATCTCTGAATTGCAACCTCTAATAAGTAGTATACATCTATCATAACTGAAAAATAGAGAATAATGAATGTTGTACAAAGCTCAGAATGAACTGGTGATTTTTGTTGTGTTCTAACAGGTCAGTCAGATCAGACCCTCAGGTTTTACATAGGGACCACTCCTTAGTGTGTGGAAATGCTGTGTGGTGACTCTAGTTTCCTTATTATCCATCTCTAGAACCAATCCACTGTGAGTTTGAAGAGGTCAAAGGAACTTTAAGGGATTCAGGGCTTTGATGATGGTGTTCTTTTTGCATTGGAATTGAGGGAAAATGTGGCACCCTGAAAAAGGTTTTCAAGAGTGGACCTGCATGGAAAGGCAAGAGTAGGTTACCACTTTACCAAAATATTTGTTTTAATTTCTCTGCTGGCAGTGTCAGGGTTGTCCCTAACATTCTGGATTCTGTGAGTCTGTGGCATTCATAGTCACAAGTTCGAGGGGCTTCCCAAGCACACATCACTTATTTGAGAGGCAAATGCAATCCAAATATTAGTGTCACAGTTTTTCTCAGGTGTATACAAAAAATTTACATGAGCAAATTCTGTGCTTTCTCACAATTAATGAACCAGTGCTACGTCTGTTAGTTCTACCAATTTCCCCCCAAAAATAATAAAAAAAGATTTCTTTACACTGCCCAGTAAGAGAAAATTCATTCAGAAAGACCAAGTAATACAATATTATTTTACCACTCTTAACTTACAGGGATAAAACTGATAACATTGCAGTATTTTCCTCTTGGAAATATTCAAAATAAGATTTTCCTCTCCTTTCTTCTCTTCTTTCAGTGGTGTTACCTATTTTAATTACAAGGTCCCTTTTTTCTCTTTCTCACTTTTCTTTGTACCTGTACAACCCTTGTGACCAAATTGACTGAACACTTCAGAGCAATTGAATTAATTTTCACGGCAAATTCAGCAAGATCCCCCCAAATTTTTAGCAGTTGTTTGACATCCGCAAGTACCTACTTTTCACTTCTTTGCTTTACAGTTCTGTGATACAGCCAGACAGCAATGGGAGAAATGCTGGGTGCTTCACCCACCCTCCAAATAATGGAAAAATCGCTGCTGTGGATTTCATTGGGGCTGCCCAGGTGCCCAAGTCCAAGGGAGCATTTTGAGCCGGCACCCTTCCTCTGGTGAGGGTCCTGGAACAACCTGGACTAGTTGGCTAGGCCTGAGATAGGACTCTTGGACTCTTTGTTCCTTGTGAGACTGCATGCCTCCCTGCTTAGCACACAGGCTATTTGAAATCTTTTTGTAAAGCTCAAGAAGACGTGTGTTTGTAGCTCATGTCAGATGGAAACAGCAAGGTAAATCACTTTTGAAATTAGTTAACATTGAAAATGCATGATTAAGAAAGCAAGTACACTTCCTGCTTTTATTTTCATAATTGAAGCATGTACATTAGCAACTCTTTCTCAAAGTGAAAATATCTGCAATCAGACTAAATATCGAAAAGTGGAAACTACATATTTTGTTGCTTCTAAAGAGAACTGAAAGGATGCATTCTACATCATAAAAATTATCTCATGACAGTACAGTATTCTCCATTCACCAGTGTTTATATTCTTTTCTATAACAATAATTTTATTTAAAGATGAAGAACATGTAATTATACATGCAAATATGCATTAAAATATGTTTGACTATCTTTATAGAAAGTCTAAGTCCAAGTAGTCATATGGATTTCAGTTACACTAAGCATAACACTATATGCTACACAGCACAACCATGCTAGTATTTAGTCTGTAAAAATCAAAATGTGTTAGTGCAATTACTGACCAAGAATCCAGTGTTAGTCACTTTGCCATTATATTTCTTACTGACTTTAGTTAAAGACAAGATAATCTTTTAGACTTGCTGAGGGGACTTAAAAAGTGCTTGACGATTTAGGAAACAAGGGGCTAGGTAGTCTTATGTAAGAAAGGTAGAACTGGCTGGACAAATTCCTTTTTGTGATAGCTTTTGAAGTTTTGAAGTTCCGTTTTTCTTCAGTGTGTTATAGTTTTGATTTCTCTGTTCCTCAGAAAAACACATGAGACTTTCAGTTTTGAGAAAACAACACAGAACAAGACTGCAGGCATTAGTTAAGAGATGGAGAACTTTGTTTCAAGTCCTTCTCTTCAGTAAGAGCAGAATCTTTACCAGAACTCCATGAATCACGTAGCAAGGACCTACAGTGACATCTACCCAGTGTCTCTTGGATTTCTGCCCTAACTGTGTCTTGAATTATTTTGACAAAAAAACACAGTTACACCTGTACAATAATGTTTTGACTTAGTCTAATTACAGAAGTCATGAAATGCCTAGACACAGAGATATAGCTGTGAAAACAAGCAACATGGTTATTTGAACCCATGTGTTTCCACATGCCTTTCTCAGATTGTTAGTGTTGTTTACTGAGAAAAAGACAACAACCTTGAGGACAATTAGGCCTGATTCCCATGAACTTTTAGGATCACTGTATGTGATAAAACACTCATAAGCAATGTTTTTCCACTGTAAACCACATCAGAAGCCCAGAGTGGCATATTATTTAGGCAACAATCCCCCTATTCTCCTGATGGGCAGGAATATTCCAGCAAAAGCTTTTAGTGGTAGACACATCATGTCTGGAGAGAGCAGTCTGCAAATTTTACCCTTAAGTGGTTTCTTGCTGATATTCAAGATACATTTTCTTCCTCTTTTTTCATTCATGTAAATATAATTTCACATCTTATAGGATGCAAAATAAAAAATTCATCCTTCTCCTTGATATAGACTGGATTTCCTTCTGCCTTCTTAATTTCTCAATTTTTCAATGTCAGAGTTATCTTCAGTGGCTGAGTGCAGAATCCTGACGAACACAAATTAAAATATTTGTGTCCCTAGCAAGAGCTATAAAATGAGAAGATCAGGAGAGGAAATAATATCTGCATGCAGTCAGAGGACATTAAATGGTCTTGCTTGTGTGTAAGGTGGAACTGAACAGAACCATATATATCTAATATGCAGTACACCTACTTGTGTTGATGTGCTCTGAGTTCCTATGGATTTTGACCCAGTATTGACCTGTGATGTTAGTCCCCTGTTTATCAGAGTAAACATTTGCCAGTTTACACACAGGATCTATGGGTTCCCAAATAGTTTTCCATACCAGGAAAACTTTAGCAGGTATTTTGGGTGAAAACTGCCCTCAAATTACAGGCCCTATACATTGCATGCACATGAACCAGTCACAGAATCACAAAATCACTACACCGGTGCCCCCGGCCCCACCCCTCCGGGGTTTCAACACCGAATACACCTCCGGCAGTCTCAGCGCCACTCTGCGGGACTCGAACCCTGGACTCAAGAGATCCGACAGACTCTGCCTCCCTGCACAGCTGGGACAACAGGTGCACGCCACCGCGCCGGGCAATGTCTATATCTTGTGGCCCAGGGACCATGGGGTGTTTATTTCTGTTTTGAAATTCTAGTTTCAGCCTCTCTAGTTTATTTTACTTCATTTTCTTGCATTTTAGATATTCTCCTTATTTTATGATCACCTGAGCGTATTGCATACGTATCTTTGAAATACTGATTGCCTACCAATGCCAAAAGGGGTCCTTTTCATACACACTGCTGAAATCATATTCTCTGTCAATGTCCTGGGCAGGTTGGAAAGATGCCATAAACACCACAATAATCAATTTCAATAATGAGAAGATGCAGATCACATGGGCAGCAAGAGAATTATTTCCCAGTGAGAATGTGTCGTTTTCTTACACGTAAGTACTGACAGTGCCTGTTCTCCTTTTCTTAAAGGATTTACTTTGAGAGACTCAAATATCTAAGTCCGTTTGAGTCTTTTGTGAACTGCGCCTGAAAATGCTTTTAATATTTTTCCATCATCCAGCATGAAACCTGTTTATATTCACAACCTGCTACGGGAATGTACAAATCAGGAAGCCTGCTGAATAGCCAGTCAGAAGAGACATTATGTGAAACATTTGACCCTCTTTTGTCTTTATGCTAAATATTAATGCTAATTACACTATTGGAAGTGTTTTTTTCCACATCTATGTGTATATTTTCCTTGTTAACAGATGTCATTAATGACTAATAGAAATTTAATGTTTTGGTTAAAGACAGTCACAGAGCTTGATCTTCCCTGTTCTTTCTGCACGATGTACATGAAAGAACTTTTAGCAATACCATCTTGGAAACAGATTCGTGAAAACATGTTTGAATAAAACATTCTCTTGTTAGAAAACAACAACACCAACAACATGAAGGAAACAATAATTTCAGACTGCAGCAAAACACAGGGCTGAAGAGTTGGTGAGGTTTGGGTAATGAATTCCCTCACACCACTATGAAATATGGTGCTTCAAGAAGTTCCATATACAGACTTCCCTTTGGTAGGAGCATTTGAAAAGAAGAAGAAAAAAAAAAAAGATATAAAAAAGAAGGAACAGTAACAAGAAGGAATTAACTTGTGTTAACTGGTAAGGCCTTTGCATTAACCAATATTATTTCATTTATAGATTTGATGAAGGCACTCACAAAGTTTGGAAGCCATGTCCAACCTATTTATTGGATCAAGGTTATAATTCTGGATGTCTTTTTAAGACAGAAGGACCCACTCTTGCCATCTCTATCAGGAACAACAATGGAAGTGAAGAGATTTTTTCTAAAAGATTAAAATCTGACTTTTATAGTGAGTATGTAAAATCACAACTACTTGGTAGTACTAGTGTCTTCACTGATTCTCTAGTTGTCCTTAGTTTGAAAATAAATCAGTCATACTGGTGTATAAAATATTACCTCTGTGTGTGCCTGTATGGGAATGTAGCAGAGGATTTGGCAAGGAGATTAGTTAAATGTAAATACCCTCAAGTGACTTGCACCTGTCTGTAGAAAAAGCACATACATCACACTAATTGTTTTACTGACCTTGTGTGCTTGATGAGTAGAACCTCTGTGTTAGATAACACAGGCTTGTGAGAAATTCTAGGCACCTTATCACTATGAGATTCCTGCTTTGTTGTGAGAAAGAGCGGGAGGCTGCACCTGCTTGAAGCCTTGAAATACAGGTGAGCTCAGCAGGCCCAGTGATCTTTTTAAAAGGGCTGAACTGACCAGCGCCTGCGTCCCTGCTGGTGTCACCTCTGCCTGGGAGATTAGGTGCCACTTCAGATATTCCCCAATAGAGAGGTAACTAAAATAAAACTTGCTCTTTGCAGTGCATTCATGGCCTCTGGCTCTTCTTGCAACGTGCCTGTGTATGTGTACACAACGCCAAAACCAAACTACAGTTACTTCATTATGGTTTTCATCCCTGTCATCACCTGTAATTACACAGGCCTGTGTGCAGCTGCAGCTAAGTGGGATTACATAGGACAGTCAGATTTGTTCCAAACCAGTATCAAAATTAGAATGACGATGTTAAAATATATGGGTGTGCTTAGTCTAGTGTAGGCTTGCTCAGTATTCATATCAGGAAAATGAACAAAAGTTGGTAGTTTCTTGTCAGTCCTGTCTGTGTGATTTTTCTCACATTTTCAACCTTCCATTCTTGTGCCATTTTCCATGGGATGTGAGGCAGCAAGCTACTTCTTAACAAAGAAACTGTCGTGAAACCATGATCAGATGCCAATAGAAATTAACTGAGAGGCTCTCGTACAATCTGGCAGTGTAAAAGAGACATCCTCCTACTAGTAGAGAGATCATGTTCCTGTTTTTATTAAATCCATTCTATCCCCAAATACATATTTCACATCTAGTGTGAGATTAATCTATCAAAATCTTCTGGAATTGCACATAGTTACAGGATTTAAATAGAGGAATGTTTTTTCTTATAAAAATAATGCATAAAATATACAATGCAGAATTATCTGGAAAATATATTCCAAATGCATTATTGACATTAATAATTTTAGCAAATGAGGTTAAACAAAAACCCCTCAAGATATCTAACTCTGAGAATACTTTTATGTCTTGTAATTTTACCAATATCTGGTAAATTATGGAAAACTGCAGCCTGGTCCTTGAATTTTACCTATTAAACATTCACTGATAGTAAAATGAATTTCAAAAGGGTTAGGTAATAAAGCACAAATATCAAGGCTCAGACTTAAGTCTTTGAATTAGGAAGGCAGAATTTTCATAATACAAAAAGGCAACTAGAAGGATTGAGAAAGCAGGTAGCATTCTTCTCACCCCTTTATTTCCGACTGCTGAAGATTGACCAGCTACATAGATCAAACCATTGCATGTTCTTTGAATCATATGAAAACAGTGAGGGGTAGATTCAGGTGTGCACAGGTGGGTACCCAGTGCTTTTTGCAGATACCCCAGCATATTCCAGCAGCTGCACAAGTGTGTCTTGTAGGTTTTATGGTACTGAATTTGTTAGTCCCTTCCCAATGAAGAAGCCTCTTTCCCTTGGTTCAGGGAATATGAGGAGAATGGACTTCTTACTTACGTACTTGCAACAGGTTCCTGACCTGAAATAGTATCTACATTTGAATGTGGCACCTCAGATGGTGAGCAGTACCATGGTATCAAGCTCTGTTTTGATGTTTAATAGGGAGGTCAGCTACAAAAGTGCATCCTCCATGAGGAAAGTCCACCTTCTTCACATACTACTCAGAGAAACATCAAGACAAGGAAGGAGTGTCAATAATTTTAACTGTAAAGTACTTATTTTTAACAGACTATAGAATTATTTGTTTCTTTTCTTCTTAGTAAAGCCAAATCAACCAGAAAATGTGACTTTCTTCTGGAAGGAGGACACTGTTACTGTAAGCTGTAATAAACCAGAGAGAGCTGTGAAGTGCTTGAGACTTGAGCTTCAATACAAAAGCAAGTATGACAAAGACTGGCAAGTGAGTTGGACATGACATTTTTAATGAATATTGGGAGAGGTTAGGAGTAGCGTCTGCATAGAATGTAAAATAGAGCTGTTTTCAAACTGGTCTCCCATAACATATTTTCAAATGTAACTGGTAGCAGAAAAGAGAATTTAGGATCCTGGATCCCTGCCATGCTAGAAATCACTTAGTTTTTGAGTTATATCTAGTTTCCACCCAAAGAGCTGAGGACAGTCTAGGGGAGAGATCATACATTCAGAACAGAAGAGTTTTGGAAGACGAAAGTAAAAAGCAAAGTTAAAATGAGAAAGAAAAATAAAGAAAAAAAACTTTAAATAGAATGAGACGACACAGGATTTTTGTTTTTACTGAAGTTATCTGTTAAGTATTTCTAAATATTATTTCATTCTTAAGCATTCATTCATTCTGAAATATAATATTTTTGTGGATCAAAGTGTATTTGCATATTGTAAATAAGCAACAGTAACATAGGGCACTATGTAATGATTGCTATGACTTTCAAATCAGTATCAGACAATGAGGAATGAATATGAATAGTGAATATTTAGTCAAGAAACAGAACTCCTCAAATCTTAGAGAAGTTAAAAAGAAGTTCTGAGGTTTTGGGTTGGCCTACCCCTTGTTCTAGTTGTGACCATGAACGAGTGTAGTATTCTAAAGCACTGCCTTGAACAACAGAATTAATGATGATATGCCTTCCTTCTCAGTCCAGAACTTCTAAATGTTGCAGTGTTGGAGAACAAGGCTTTGATCAGAGGAAATGCTATTCTTTACGGGTCAGACTGAAGAGACTAGTACCATACTGCAACGTAGTACATTACAGCAGTGACTGGGAAGCAGAAACATTATGGATGAATGGCACATTATTAGGTAACAGCTGTGCTACGTTCATATATTGTCTAAGTACAAATGTGGAAGGGGTGACTGCAAAAGAAGCTGGGAACACGCAGCAAATTAATGTTGCACTGTTGTGCTCCATCTTCTGTTATAAAAGAAAGTTCATGTAGTGTATAATTGCCCATGTTTGACTCCTTTCCACTTTGTTCCTGATGTCCCACAACACTATCAATTTATGCCATAATCAGAAAAGTTAGGTGTCTATATTATTTGTGTTACAAGAGTGTATAGGGTCCACCAATGACAACAATGTGAAAAATAGTGTGTGTGTGTGGACATCATATGTGGACATCAAACCTAAGAAAAACCTCAAAGCCCTGTTTTTGAAGACAGTTTATTTTGAAAGTATGTCCAGCTGAACTACAGGACCAGAGGTCATAGCAGTCTGATGCTTGTATGTGCTTGACTGATCAAAACAGAGAGAATGAGGTATAAGACATGACATGGAAGCAAAATTAGCATCAGCACTGTTTACACATCAGACAGATAGATTTAACTGAGTGTGACTGATCAACTTTATTGCTAAAAGTATTTCTACTGTAATCAAAATGAAAAAACAGATTTATTGTAGTAAAAAAAGACTGTATATCATCCCAGAACATTTGTATTGTGTCAGCTAAGCACCAAACGCCACCTATTAGGCTTTATCAGATCTATGAGACACCCAGATGCCCAGTGTACCCAGATCTGAGTTCTCTAAAATGTAATAGTCTACTAGCTTACCTGAAGGAAATTTGTTTGCAGAAAGGTGGGATGAAATCCTGGCACATAGGTATGTCACAACACTGACCTCCAGAGAAGTCTCCTCCACCATGCCAATTATGATCCTCAGGTGTGGCTGGCAGATGCCCTTAAGAAAACACAGAGCACAATGTCTCCCTGTGCTCCTCTGAGAGGTGTCCATAACAGCCCCACCTGAACCATTTGACTAGAGGCTGCCAGCAGGTAACTGCAAGGATGGAAAGCAAGAAAAAATAGACTAATGTTTCAGTTGCTCTGGGTGCCCCTGGGTGAGGCACAGCCCCTTCACTGGGGCAAGTACTTCACTTCAGGACTTTAACGAGTTATTATTGCCTTCAAATTTAACACCAGAGGAAGCCATGAACAAAGTTGTGCTCGAGAAATTTCACTGACTCTGAATACCTTACACAGGGATCATGATTTTTCTTGTGGCTTTCTGGCAAGCTCAACAAAGTGGGAGGGTGGACAAGCCAGGTACTTGCTCCTGTATGAATGAATAATCAATTTATTTTTCATAGTGTTTATGTGGAGAGCACAAGTTCAGTAGGTGGAGGTGCAGCTTTGAGGTGGCATCACAAAAGCTGGAGGAAAAACACTGAGAATGCTGAAAAGAGCACAAATACATTAGGTTTATTTGCTTGTCACTTAGATGATATCCTGCCACTAATTACTTTCAGGGTATCAACACTTTTGGCTAATCATTATTTTGTTTGCTAGGATGGAGGAGATTTGTTTGTTTTGTCTTGGGAAACAGGACATTAAGGCTACATGTTAAATGGCACTTGCAGTTCTGGTGATTGTAAGTAGTTGCATGTAACATAGACTTTAGCACAAAGTTGCTGTGTCACTGTCAATGCAATGTGATGAAGATGAGAAGAAATTAATTTAAAACACCTCTGTTCCCTGCCTATAAGCCTGTTCCTTTGTCCTGTAACAGGTCAATTTAGGTAAATAAATTTTTCTTTTGTTGTAATGTTGAGTAAAGATGGTTTTCCTATTTGGTTTCAATTGAACAATTGAACTTGTTCTATTTATTCTTAGAAACTTTTTTTGTTTTTGTCTGTTTGTTTGTTTTAAAAGAAAACTCAGTGTTCTAGTATGATTAGGAATATTTACTGCTAAAGCAAAATATATTTTCTTCACATGCTTTTTTATGATTATTCCTAGATTCATGTGATGATGATATAAAATCTCAGTCAAACACAGTAATTGTTTTAAGTTGTTTGCTGCCAGTACTTCTAATGATACTTATCCTCTTGATTCTTCTGTGTAAATGGCAGAGGTAAATATAATTTTATTGGTTACTACTAAATAATCATGTAATGAAAATGGAACTATAATTCAGGATCAAGTCTTTTAGCACTCAAAATTCTTATCTGATAAATGAAGTTATCATGAAGATATAGAAGTCATTAGCTTAATTACTGTTTGAGGAATAGTGCATCCTGGGCTTCCAAACATCAAAACATTTAACTTTCAAAACCAGAAGAATTCTGATGAAATACAATGGTTCAGGATAAAATTCTGTCTCTTCCACTTAGTTTATTCTTTCTTTTTAGAAATCTATTTAAATCCTAAGAAGTCAATTATCTTGATTATTTAATCTGAACTGACATTATTTTGCAAAATTTTCATCAGACTCAATGTCTGTTTGCAGTAGACTGAAGTAAGCTTCAGTGCATTCAACTTTAGTAAGATTATATCAATATTTATATTTGCAGTTGAATGACTGTTCATGTTTTAAAGCTACAATAAAAAATAAAATAAAACAAATACATACACACACACACAAAAAGAAACAACAACAAAAAGGCCAAACAAACAAAAACACACCACAAACAAAACCTATGAAGACTCCAATTTTTGGCCAGTTTTTCATTGGGAGAGGAAAAAAAAGAAAAAAAAAAGCCAGAAATGCAGTATTTCAGAAAATGATCTGAAAGTATATTGGACTCTGATAGCCTTTTAGATCATAATTTGAGGGTTTTTTTCCCTATATTTCTACATTTCAAGTTTACATTTGTGTTTGTCAGCCAATAGAGCTGGTTGCTGCACCAACTTCCCTGTCTAGGGGAATGTGGCCAGGGAATGTAAAGCTTTGAATTCTTCACTGAGCAGAATGGCACTTACTGACTAGCTGGACATTTGTAGAGTCCAAATTTTATTAGGAAGGGGTTGGTTCAAAATTCAGCAGGAAAATCACTCTTAGCCTGATGGTGTCATCATACTTTTATAGCTGCTTGCTGGCTTCAGAACATATTTAAAAGGTATCGAACCTAGAGTACTGTCATGTAAAATGTATTTGTGGCTACAGAACTGTTCCAAAGTAGATTTTTGAATGAATGACAGCACTATAACAAAACATCACATCAATTTGTATTTTTCTTTCCTCTTTGCAGGCTTCAAAAGTCAGTTATGCCTGCTATACCAGATCCAAAATATGTATTTGTTGATCTCTTCAATGATCATAATGGAAACTTCCAGGTAAACATTTCCCTCCCAGAAAGGCAGTGAATTCTACAGTGTTGAGAATGATAAGAAAGTAGCAACTGGTACTTGCTCTGCACAGATATTACCACAAGCACCCTCGGACCTAAGAGAAACCCCTTTCCCTTGTGCAACATCCCAAAAGCATCCACAGATCAAACACCACACCACATGCATTAAGTACAATGCTGCTTTGGTGCCGTGGAAAGACACTTACTATAGAAAGAGACAGAGAAATTACCAGAGAAGGATTTAAGGCTGTCCAGAGACATAATATCCAGTGAGTCGCTATTGTGGTGTTTATATCCATTCCTGCACACAAGCTCAGGGATCCTGCTTCAGCCTGATCTTAACCTTTATGTTTCTGAAATGCCATAAGACTTAGTGCTGAGCTGGTGATGGCACTTGTGCCTTTGAAGACATCAGTCACAGCAGGAAGTGTCCTCTCTTAGCCTCAGAGGTGTATGGTTGCTAAATATTTAAGCAAGAAAAGGTTGTCAAATGACCAACCACAGGTTTTGCTTTTGTTTTCTTACTGCTTCTTGAGTCCATGACATCACATATATGATGTATTTTTCCTTATTAATTGGGTTGCCTTTGTGTTAATTACTACTAACTTTACTTTGAGCGGACACAGGTCAAATATTTACATTTTCAAATCAAATGACAGTATCAAACAGCATTAATAAACTTTCAGTGACAAACTGAAAACTTTCTATATATAAGGTAGCTTTAAACTGAAACTGAAGAAGAAATATAGAAATGCAAATTAATGCTGAAGCTTTAATACATGAATGCTGTACTGCATATATCTCCATGTAAACTCATTCTCAAGTTAAATTAAGTCAGGGGTTAGGTCAAAGAATGTATGAGTCTATCAAGGAGGGAACATTAGGTATTTTACACATCTAAAGTTTTCTAAAGTCCCTGGTTAAATATCAAGATGTATTTAATGTTGTCTTGATAATAAGTTGGAGTTTGTATGAATTTGTGGAATCCTGTCTGCTTTCCTGTCATTTTGCCTTTCTTCCATCCTGCTATCTTAAATCCTGTTTGTCTATATTGCTGCCTTTTCACCTTTTCCATTGTGGCTTATAATGGAAAGATGACATTACTAAGAGAAAATAATTGTCTGTACAGCCAAGTTTCCTTTGATTGATATCTCAGTTCCTGCCAACATCAACATTTTCATTTTCCTAGGAATGGATAGACAAAACTGATCATGCAGTGGTACAAACCAAGCTAGAATATGAAGAAACAGAGTGCATCATTGAGGCTGAAAGCCAGCAAGAAGACGAGCAGAATAGCGACAAACAGGGGCCTCAAGAAAAAATCTTCAAGTTCTCAAGAGCAGCTGAAAATAATGATCCCAAGGCAGCCCAGATTGCCTGCCTGATGTCAACATCCAACACTACATCTTCTTTTGCTGGGCTCCAGATTTTAATGAAAGATGACATGTATGTGATGTTATAAAACTTGCATAATGCAGAAGGTGTTAGGAAATTACATAAAAGACCATTATGAGTTTCGGGAGTGGCTGAATAGAAAAGGTAGTCATAAGCAGACTCACATCAAGAAAGACACCAGGCTGTCTTATCTGGTTTCAGGTCTGTTCTTTCCCAAGCACTTCTGACCACTTGAGCAGTCTCAGTGTTTGAAATAAACACCTGAAAATTTACAGAGTTAGGATTTGTTGTTCTTATTGGGGTTTACCTCTAAGACTAAACTGAACCCCATTTTCCTGCCATGGACAGGAGAGAACAAAGGCTCCTCCACAATACATATTCTCAGACCTGAGACTCAGTCCTTGCACTTCTGGAGTATGTAGACCAGTGAAAGCTATGATGTTATTCTTCCCAAACGAAAAGGTAAAATAGAGGTTTTTCAGGTAATGGATTTTGTCTCACAAAGATCAAACCATATACTGCTCATTTTCACAGGGATGGGATGCTGCTTTGCAGGCCTCCCTGTGCCTAGAAGTGCTTGCTTTTGTAAGCTGTTTCTCCCATTGTGAAACTTTGTGATACACGGAACACATCAAAAGAAAGAGTAAGCCTCATGTTAAAGAACAGAAGAGTGAGGATGTGCAACACTGAGTCATGTTTTATTCTGCAACTACTGCTGTGTAGGTGACTTCCTCCAGAACAGCAGGGCTTCTTGGGCCTTCTCTGAGGTCAGGTCCATCACTGTCTTACAGTCTTTGTGTGACTAAGCAACTTCTAGAAAGCTGAGGTTCATTTTGAACAATATGTCTGATCAGGACAGTCTTTTAAATATAGACTGTTGCGATAGGACAAGAGGTAATGGTTTCAAATTAAAGGAGGGGAGATTCAGGCAAGACATGAGGAAGAAATGTTTTACACTGAGGGTGGTGAAACACTGGCCCAGGTTGCCCAGGGAGGTGGTAGATGCTCCATCCCTGGAGACATTCCAGGCCAGGCTGGACGGGGCTCTGAGCAACCTGATCTAGTTGAAGATGTCCCTGCTCAGTGCAGGGGGGTTGGACTAGATGGCCTTGGAAGGTGTCTTCCAACTCGAACTGTTCTGTGATTCTTTTATTTCAATATTTATATTTAACTGAGTCACATTTATTTCAAACTGTTTGTTAGCACACTCAGCAGCTGTAGATCCAAATTAGACTTTCTAGTTATATTGCATATACCAGACTCTTTTTATCGAACTGTCTTCTAATATTTTCTAAACATCCCATCTTCTAGAATGTTTAATTTTAAATTTAAAATGCAATATATTGTGCTATTAGACCTCATTAAAAAAAATCTTGACTATTCTGTGAGTTTCCCTGTATTGCTTATGTTACATATTATTTGACAGCAAATTTTGTAAAAATGTTTAAGTGCTAAAAACATCTATGATATGGTTAAAGTCTTGTAACTATACTGTGATTATATGTTGAAACAGCTCCTGTTATTTACCTGGATATCAACCACTCATTAAAAGACTTTATCAGTTGACTAAGTTTTGCCAATTGCGTACTTTTCTTGGCTATTTTATAGTGTAACTTGAAAATTGCATGTATCAGAAAATTACAGTGATCAGTAAAATATTTTTAATTCAGTGTTTAAAAAAGTTAATCTCCAAATCTCCTTGGGAATAGTAAACAGTAATATGGATCATTAGGTCTCAAAATCTGTTTCTAGGTGACCCAGTTTGCTCTACAACGAAAACTCCAGATATTATCTGGCCCAATACTAACAAACTTAACTGGAAGGATAGTTCAGGCACATTTCCCCAAGTTTTACTAAACACTATCTGAGTTTTGGTTGTTCACTAACAAGACTAACATGCTAACAAAGAATTTCCCATAATCATGAAAACTTTCCTGCCTTTTCCTATCTAAAATAGATGTGTGCAAGTTTTGGGGGACCTTTTGTACACTCCACATTTCTGAATTTTTTTTATAAAGGTAAGCCTGCGAAGTTTCAATAGCACTGTAAGAATGCAATGGATTTTAAACCAATGTAAGCTGTATATAATTTGATGAGAAGATTCTAGCTCAGCTCTTCTCAGCTGATATAAATTGGCATTATTGCATGAGAACCAGAGAAGCTACACTGGCTTGCAACAGGTAAGAAGTTGTTTCAGTAATGATTCAAAAAATGAAGTTGGATGTAAAACCCAGAATGTATTGCTTGGTTACTTAATGTTTGAAATGTGCATACATACGGTTGTCTACAGAGCTCGCTAGATACCTTAAATAAACAACTTTCAGTTGAGTAAATACTCTTCTGTCTGAATTCAGAATGTTTATTTTCCTGAAATTTTACTCTAGAAAAAAAGAAGAAGTCATGTTGAAGTGTGCTGTTTAAGCAATGTTCCTGAACTGCAACCTTACAGTCATTTGAGGTTTTAGCACAAAGTATAATAACTTGTATTACATTTTGTAGACCTAAGGGTTATTTTTGCGTATGTATACAACCATTTTCACATTGTATATAACAGACTAGAAATAAAACAAATAAAACATCCACATATCTCAAATATTTATTTTAAAAACAACCCCCCTATGAAGAAAATAAAACATACGTCAACATTGAAATTCATGAAAATGCATTTTTTTCCCAAAAAACACCTTCCATTCTTGAGAGGTCTTGAAAAATGTGTACAAAATACTGAAAAACATGATTTAAGCAACAGGAAAGGTCCCCCCAAAATGCTGATGGTGACATTGTCAAACATACACCAAGACAGATGTCAGATTAGCAACACTCATTGCTTGTGGGTGTTGGGGGAGCTGGGGGAGCCCAAGCACATCCCTGAGCTCTTCATGCCTGGAACCTGCTGCTGCCCATCTGTGATGAGATGTAGACCCTGGTAGCCCTCAGCCACAACAGGCAGCACTTCCCTGGGAAAGATGCCGGGCACCCACCACACATTCCACCCCAGCTCCTGGCAGGAAGAGCTGGGAGCCAGTGTTCCTGTGGCTTTGGGCTGAACCACTGCTCAAAGAAAGATCAATGAGAAAATCAGCCAGAGTATGAGAATCTGTGCCCAAACAAAAAGTGTCTGAAGAGTGGAACAAAATGTCTTTATGAAAAGAAGTGATTGCATGCTTTCTACACCAAATCTAAGAGGGTTTGGATGGATCTGGCACTTCAGAGAGGAATACTGGCAAAATCAATAAGTTCAAGAAAACAGTTTCCTTTCAGATATGCTGTATAACCAATCACTCTGTCTTCATATCAGGATTGGTTTCTCCTTTATGACATATTGACTGCAATAATACCTTTAGCTTACAGAGGTTATACACTTGCAAGGACATCACTTTGGTCCCAAACCATTCAGGAGAGAAAGCTGTCTCCAAAAAAGCCTCTTAATCTTCTAAGACTGTGGCAAAATATGGCATTACCTTGCTGTTCAAATAAGAGGTACTGTTCTTACATTACAAAAATGCTTTCTTATGCTCGTCCACCTATGGCTTACTTTGCAGGGGAATCCTGGGTAGCTCTGTAGCAAAATTCAAGAGCCTCTGCTCCACAATTTTAATGAACAGAACAGCCAACTGACTCACCGTTTTCAGCCACCATGACAAACAGTGACAAGATGGAAAGAGAGTAATGTGAGGTTTCTCTGATCACCCATCTGCCCTGTTCTATCACTTTTTTTTATCACTTTTTCTTCTGTCCACTCTCCTCTCCTCCCTTCCCATTTCCCAGATGGTCACACAGCCATGCAGCCTGTCTCTCAGAAGAGGCTTGCAGTGATCCATGCAAGCCTGGCTACAAATGAGCAAATTAAATGGCCACACAGAAAAAGGCCTGTTCAACTCCCCACAGTGAAGAAGAAGGGTACATGGCAATTTTCACATTTTCTTTCTTATTTATTCAAAAGTTGTCATGTTCTTCAAAGGCTTGAGTCCCTCAGATGCTACATCTTGTTCCTAATTATATCGCATAGAAAGGGAGAAACTGTGCATCATATGGTAGTCCAGACTAATTGAACTGTATTTTCTCAACAGCAGAACAAACAGGTTGTACATTTATTCCTCATGCAATTTGTGTGCTAGGTATACCAGTACTGAGCCAATTTACATTGATAGATTGAACATCTGTACTGTTTGCTTTGTTTTTTGATGTCTGATGTTTAGTGAGAGGAAGAACAGGAGGAAATCACATTTTTTTTAAACAAGTAACAGGACTTATTGAAGATAGTCTCACAAATTCTGGTTTAGGTTTGGTTTTTTTTTATTATAGTAATGTTTTTCAATTCATTTTCATTTTTTTATTTTTAATTTTTTTAATCTTATTTTTCACAATTATCAAATGCATAATTTTGAGCAGAAAATGGTTTCTTCTTTTGCAATGAACCTAGAAGTTTCTTACAGTGCATTCATTAAATCTTTCAAAACCATCCTTGATTTTGTTGGTGGCTTACATTTTTACAGTCATTAAACTCAACGATGCAAAACATAGTTTATTTTTTTTTCCTTTTCCTGAAAACATTGTGAGCTGTAAAGATGGAAATGGAGGGTCACATTCACTAAAAGTTTGAAAGACTGGTCTAGATAATTATTATTATTATTTTTTTTTTTTTAAAAAGCCACACAGGTCTAAATTTGTCAAAATACCATGGGCAAATAGTCAGCATTTTCCATGAGAAATGAAAACATCACCCTAACTGAACTTTTGTCACTGAGTATCTAAGTAGACATCTATCATCAACTAATCTAGTGGCCAAAAGAGTGGTATTATGCAATAAGAGAAGGAATGCAATAATAACTCATACTCCTCTGGAGATTTCTCATAACCCTTATGATTTATGAGCTGAGTCAGTGTCACCTGCAGGACTTGCACCTGCTCAGTTTCTTGCTGGCAACTGCTGGCACAAGGTTTTGCGGGTGGGAAGTAGCAGGTATACTGCTATTATAGTGAGGAATATTGGATCCGTATGTGCATCCACGCTTGTCATATGGAAAAGAGAAGCCCCAGACTTGTAAGAGGAGAAGCTGTAGCTGCTTGGGGTTCCTCTCTCCTCCTCACCTGGGTGTAGGAGGGCCAAGGACGCTGGTGGTGGCAGAGCTTGTTTTCCCTTCATGCCCTGCAATCCAGCAGGTAATGCTCATGGGCTGCAGATGAAGGAACCTGTGCCTGTTTCCCAGTGCAATCACACAATTTCTTTCTCAAATCAAAATCCCTGGGATTAGAGATAGGATTCATGCCTGCCTGCTCTGTGGCTGGAGCTTTCTGGTTTCCTAGTCTTAGAAGATAAGTGTGAGAAATAAATAGTGTGCAGCTGTGTTTTGCTTTCTTCCTCTCTCTTTTCCTTGTATCAATGTGATCAAGGATCACCATTTTTGATAAATGTTTTTGTGCCCTATTTTGCTGTGCAAAATACTTCAGTTAAAAAGTAGCCTTTATCGCTGTGTTCTTGGAAGGTTATTAAAGGGAAGAATATAATTGGTTTCAGCTTTTTTTGATAAGAAAACTAGATGGGCTGATAAATTGTATGCAATAAGCCTTGTAAGGTGGAGAGACAGAATGAGTTATTTCCTAACTTTAGCTCTCTGGGCTGCTAGGTAATTATAAAAAAAAAAAGAGGAAACATTTCAGCACAATCCCTTTAAAGGACAAGATATCCCCAATATACTTGTAGAAGCTCAGATACCCCTACACAGCATATGAGTCAATAAGACATTGTCCTTAGTATACCTCTTAACTGGGGAAGAGCTTAAAGTTGCCAAAAGTAAGACTGAATGGTATATGGATTACCTACACTGCTGTATCTCAGCAGAAACAGCTCTGCTTTGTTCAGTGTCTCTTCAACGTCATGAGGTCCATGGAAAAAGGATCAGCCCTGCCTTTGGTGGGCATCTGTGTCTCTGGGCTGCGGAGCCACTTATCATCCTACCCCTCTGAGCCAGCCAGTCTGGAAGACTTTTATTTTTGTGAAAGAGACGAACTTCCAAGGAAGGATGAGAATAGCATACACAAATGCACTACAGTTTTTAATGAGAATAAGAGGTCCTTCTTACTAAAAAGAAAAGCAGTAAGAGCCTGACTTCTACACATCCTGTGAGTCCTATAACTGCTGAGCTATAAGGTTAAGCAGAGAGAGTGTGATCTAAGGGTCACTGCCTCCCCCTGGTAAGATTAAAGGAAAATTTCAACTTTTCCTGTACAAGGAGGACTAAACTTCAAAGCCATGTTTGGTCAATTACAATAATAAACAAGTGGGTTTTCAAATATTAATTGTACCACCACCTAAATGCATTCAAAGAGGCATTGGGACACCACAACCACTTACCAGGTCACACAAGTGTTGCACAGCATCTCGTGGATATTCAAGCCAAACAGAGAGCAGAACCAGTCATACCGCCTACCAGGCAAACAATAATATTCCCAGTGCATTAAATTGTCATAGACCAGATGAAACTAACAGAGTCAGACAAAAGTTGGCCTTTACAGTAAACCTTGCCATGAACAATGTTGTTACCACTAGAAAATGGACATGTTTTGGGATTTCTCTCATTAGGTAGCTAAGCCCTTAATCTTCGTTTCTATCCAAGAGATTCTTCATCTAGAAGCTGTGAAGCTGAAGCAAGCTTACTGTGGGTCTACTAATACCTGCACCACCTCTGAGTACTTTACTTTTGTGTACCTTGTACTATTTTAAATAATAAAAGAGGAGACAATGTCCCAAACAGCCTGGCTTCGAGTTTGCATATGAGTCACTAGAAAGGCACAATACAGCAAAGCCACTGGAAACAGATGTTTTTGTTTCCTATCATATTCTTCAGATGTTGTTAATAAAAAAACTAAAGCTGAGTTGGGGGGCCTCTTGTGCAATTTTTTCCTCATTCATTCCAAAATATTTGAACTTCAGTACAAAGAGCAGCAGTAAACAAAAGGTCTAGCAGATGTTTGAGAATGGAGTTATCACTCATGGTATCTCAATGCGTGCAAGTATCTCATGTCTCTTGCATGCTGTTTTGCAGAAGGTACAAGATCACAATCAACAGCATAAAGGATTTGAACACCCAGGTGCTGGTGGTGATCTCCACATCAGAAAAGTCTCAGCCAGTTACCACCCCCCAGACTAAAACAGGTAGCACAGCTAATATGGTGTAGATGAAAAACAAGAGGTAAAAGAGGATTTCCTCTTAATTTTGATTAAACACACATCTTGGGTTGAAATCAGTTAAATCAGAATTGTTTCCAGTGTAAACATCCTACCTGAGGTGCTCCTTCTGCTATCATGGGACTCAGTGGGAGGACTGTCCCTCAGCAGTGAATGTAGAGGAACGGAGGGAAAGCGGTCACATTTAAGTGTCACAGCTTTAAGGGACAAAGCTCAGAGAGCTGAATGGTATGTTTCAACAGTACAATTTTACCTCAAATGTTATATATCAGCCTTTTATAGCACCGTTTGGTTTGATATGGAAATGTCTTTAAAGAAAACAAGCAAAAAAATTTTGCAACGTGCATATAAAGCTACCTCAGGATTAACTGGCTCTGTTGTACGTCAAGGAGAAATCTGGCAGCATTTCCCTGTATTCTACTGGGCAGTTGGCAGAAAGTGATATCTGTTGAAGGCTGAAAGAAAATCTAGTTGGCATTTGTTCTGTTGCAAGATATTTTGATGTAACTCTTTAAAGCTGACAAACAAAAGGAGTTTTGTGCCAGTGCTGCTTATGCATCAACAAGGAAATTCATAGAAAAATTAAATGACTCTTTGAAAAAAAGAAAAAGCGATCTGACTGGAAGGACAGTTTTAGAAGTGATGACTAAAAGTCTTGCTTAAATGAGCCTCTATGTGATTTTGTACTGTGAGTATATTAGCTGTATCACAAAATCAGAACATTTATAACCAGTGCAACATAGACATCTTCCATTAGCTGTTAAAATTTAAATTTTATTCTAGATTTACAGACATTATTTAGGAAAGACACTTAGACAGTCATTCCTAGACAGCAATAAGCCCTGAAAAAAAAAAAAAAAAGAAAAAAGAAAAAAAAAAAAGAAAAAAAAAGAGGAAAGTCAGAGGGTATGCTCCTCTTCCTTTCTTTCTCCCTCTGAAAAAGGGCAAAGTACCTTTTGTTCTCAAATGTATGGCATTGCTTAGAAGAGAAATCACAGGTCCACATAGAATCACAGAAAGGCTGAGGCTGGAAAACATCTCTGGAGGTCATCTAGTCCAACCACCTGCTCAGAGGAGGGTCAGACACAGCTGGTTCCCAGGATCATGTCCAGTTGGATTTTGAGTATCTCCAAGGATGGAGACACCACGGCCTTCCTGGGCAAGCTGCTCCCATGTTTGACCATCACCACATTGAAAAGTGCTTCTTCGTGTACAGATGGAATTTAAACTTTTTTTGGTTTGTGCCCATTGCCTCTTATCCTGTCCCTGGGCACCACTGAGCAGATCTTGACTCTGTCTTCTTTACTGCCCTCATTCGAGTACTTATACACATGGACAAGATTCCCCCTGAGCCTTTCCCTCTCCATGCTGAACAGTCGAAGCTCTCTCTGCTTTTCCTTGCATGAAAGGTTCTTCAGTCCCTGAATCATCTTTGTGGCCCTGCACTAGAGTCACACCAGTATGGCCATGTGTCTCATGTACTGGGAATCCCAACACTGGACCCAGCACTCCAGCTGTGTCTTACCAGTGCTGAGCAGAGGGGAAGGATCACCTGTATCTACATGCTGGCAAAGCTTTGTCTAATGCAGCCCAGGATGCCGTTGGCTTTCTTTGCTGCAAAGGTGCGTTGCTGGCTCATGGTCAATGTGTTGCCTGCTAGCTTTGCCTTCCCTGCCAATCTGCTACCCAGCTGGTCAGCCCCAAGCCTATGCTGGTGCCTGTGGTTATTCCTTCCCAGGAGCAGGACTTTGCACTTTGCTGAACTCCGTGAGGATCCTGTCACCCTGTTTCTTCAGCCTTTCAAGATCACTGTCTAAAGATAAGCAAAGTATTTTTCACTGCTGACTGTTCTGTGTAAATGCAAAATTTGTGGTTGCTCCATACTTTTGACCTGCACTGGTGTAAGAAATAGTACATTGTGGAGGTTGACAGTTGATAACACCCATTGTTATAACAATAGTATAGTAAGTTACTGTTTATTATGTTTAGAAAAGTAGTATTCAAAAGAAAACCGAGTGTGGGACACTGTTGTACTAGAAAACATGCAAGAGTGCACAGAATTATAGGAACATCTACAGAGAGCTGAAAGCTGAACAAAAAAAGAAGAAGTGATGTAGGTGGGCAAGGAAGGAATAGCACGCAGTCTGTAGTAAACTTAGCTCTCAAACAGCAGAAAACAAACCTTTTTGATATCTTGATACAATTCTACTCTCAGGGCTCTAAACAAATCTAGAGTTGGAAATGGAATGCAAGTGCTCTGATGCTATTCACACATTCTGTCAGCATTTATAAAGGCATTTGCAGCTTAGTCTTTGCAGACAAGGAAGAAACTTTGCAAACAAAGTCAGCCTGAAGGGCAAAATGATCCAGCCAATATAAAAAAAATATGTTCTCTAAGATACAGATAAGCCATTGGACCACACACCAATGTATAAAGCATCTTAGTAGTATCAGATGTATTTCTGTCCTTGTAGTACTCAGAAAATACAGTCAGCTGCCTCTGGTTATTTTGGAAAAATATCGTTATCACAACATCCTATGTTACTTTGCATAGAAGTTCAGGTTTTTGCTTCAGTACATTAACTTTTTAAGCACAAGAAGCCTTAAAGGGTCTCATAGACTAGATAATGTGATCATACCCATCATAACAAGGAGGTCTATGAAAAGTGCTAGGCATCTGAAGACAAAGAATAGCCTTATTGATCAGAAGAACTGACACTGCAAGTTACAAAGTTTGATGAAAATAGAGAGGTAGTTTGATTTCTGAAGATTTCCAGTGAACACGACAAATTGCTTGAAATATCGGTTCAGCAACCATCATTCACATCACATATTCTTGAATAGAATATTGTTTTCACTCTGGTTACATGATGAGAATATCTTGAAGAAGTCTGTATTTCTTCCACCAAACCCAACCCGAAAAATAACTCAGTACACTGTCCTTCAGAACATCCTCCAAACAGGTTGTTCTCCCTGGTGCAATAATCCCATCAAGCACAATGAAATCTCCAGGGATAAAACCTTTCATGCTGCTTATGTTTACAGTCTAGTGGGACATATACACAAGAGTACTATCTTTCAATTTCTGCCTGGCTTAGTACTATATGCTAGCAATATAATAATTTGAAACAAGGTTTCAAGTACAGAAGTCATCACAATGCTTTCTCTAGACAAATTCTGAAAAAATAAGTCCAAAATAATCTTTCAGGTGTTTACAAACAAGAAAAAAATGAGCTCTTTGTTTTGTCTAATGTTACCTCTAACATTCTCAGAAAGTGAGAACTATCTTTGCTTACCATTCTTCCCCGTACTTTATTCCGGGAGAATATTTTTTCCTTCTGGAACCCTAGTACTTATCTTCTTTTTCAAAGTCTCCAGTAAAGATATCTCACTGATATCATCATAGTATCTAGAAATAGAATGGTTAGCTTAAGAAACAGAGGAAGTGTTTAAAATTAAATTTACACTGTCTGTTCTAAATTCAGATAAAAGTGTGAGTGTTAACAGAGTACCCCTTCAGCCTACTTGGAAGATTTTTCACCTATCTGTATAAAGTATATATAGTGTACTAGTAACAGCAGCACAGGTTAATAAATTTGTTTTGTTTGATTCAGTATGATAATTCCTATATTTTTGCTTGTCTTTAAAGACCAGAGTTTGAAGGTAGTTTTCCATATACTGTGGTGAGGCATATGGTTCAAACACCCCTGTGGACATCCTTCTCACAGGACCCCATACAATGAGCAACCAGCTTTCTTGCTCATTAGAAACTGCCATCTTCTGAATGTAAGTTTAAAATCACTCATGGGGAAAAACTACATAAAGATTCTCTTGGACTCTCTTACTCACACTGGTGAGCCCATACACAATCAAGGTAGAGAGAGGCAGCTTCCTGAATAAGTTGTGAGAAAGGGTAGCAATTGTTGCTTGAATTAGGTGCTACTGTTTCCTCCCTTGAAGAGGTTAAGGACTGGGATAATACAGCAAACTTGACTTCTCTGCTGAACTGATATTGTAAGTTTTAGCTGCAGACAGAGGGCTGCTGTTATAACCTCCCTCCACCATTTTCAGGATTAGCGATGCCTCTGTAAAGCTGACTTTGTTTCAGAAATCCTTTGTAGAGTGCTGCTGGGTGGGTGGTGGTCAGAGCAGGTGTGGGTCATACTATCATATGTGGCCAGCACTAATGCAGACATTACCTCAGAGCTGGTTACCCTCCACTCCCTTCGTAATCAGTACAGATAAACCAGCACTATTAATTTAATCTTAAATAAAACATAAAAAGTAGATCAGGTGAGTTATACCCCAGACTTGTCCCTCTCTCTGTTAGACATTAATGTGGGCTCAGGACAACGGACTCAGATGTGAGCCTGCATGCTGTAACCATTTAAACTGAGCTGGGATGAGAGCTACCTGTGGTCTCTTTTTATGTAGTATCCTTTCTCAGTGAGCCCTGGGTGTTTCAGAGAATATATACACCTACAAACTCAACAATTAAATGACAAAGGAAATTTCTTCTTAATGCCAGGTGAGCAGTGCAGGTCAGATTGATCACCAAGTTGCAGGTATCTAAATGTAAATATCTGAATCCAGGGGCTGGATTTAATCGTACATGTATAAGTATCTGGCATCACCTGAAGAGTCCGTAGTGTTGTGTCTGGTCTCCAGCTGTCACATTAGACTTCATAATTCTTCAGGAGAGAGGAAAAGAAAGCAAATCTTCTAGTGTCTCCTTACAAAAAGCAACAGGTATCTCTAGAGAGCAGCTCCCCCCACCTGAGATATCAAAGTCAGTTTGGACAACTTCTGGGAGTTCCAGTTTCTCTCCATTGACTAAAGTGCAGCTAAGATAGCCAGCTTACACTGGTCCACTAACCTACACAATTGCATTAAGTAAATATTGAAAATGGTCCCATATAAACTAAGAGGTTATCTGGAGATTTTATGAAATACGTGCAATGAATGTCAAGAGCTATTGCACATAGCTTTCAAAAGAGAGATTCCCTTATATAGCAGTTACTCACTAAAAAGCCTTACAAAACAATTATAGGTGAAACAGCAAAGAAAGTGTATGCAAATGTCAAGTTTCCTCAGGTCTGTCATCAGGTTTGTCCACTAGAAACAAAACTCCTTCCCAGCACTTACATGGAAAAAGTTCCTAAGTAACCATTCACACATAATGTATGTTTTGCCTAGATTCCGTCTTCAAAGCATGGATTGGTGGTCCATTTATAGGTATGAGGTAGTCTTTTTCTTCTCCCTCCACATAAAAGTCAGTCCTGAATCTCAACCGATAGCTTCCATGTGAATATGGTAACTACCCGGGGGTACTAGCAGAAATCTATAACAAGCTTTGATGTTCCAATAAGATAATGTAAGACCACACGGACAACTGCCCCTATGAAATATTAAATGCAGATTCTTTTGATCTCAAGAAGTAAGATACTACTATAATTTAATACTATTCTCTGAAATATGAAAATAAATAATAGCAAATGAAAACATACCAAATATTAATATTTTTAATGTGGGTAGAGACATTCCATATCGTTTTTATTTGTATTCTTTTGAGGTTGAACTGGTCTGGGTTATTAAAAAAATATTTTTATCTGAATAATTTATTCTTCCAAAGCTTTTATAACCATTCAGAAATTTTTAAGAGCTGAATGTCTGCTTTTATGAGTCTGTCTCCATATTTGGCCATCTAAAACTAGGTCCATGGCATCAGAGTTGGAATATCTTTCAAGTTTATTAAAAAAGTTGCTGGCCAAAAAAAAAGATCAATGAGTCTATGAAAGATTCAGTGTAACTTGTGTGACAGATCTTACTCTTACAGAAATATATCCTGATGATAGGTGACATATTCATACATTGATTATATGATTTCACTGACTTTATCATGTTACTGTGACAGAGGAACCAACATAGTTTATTATGATGAGGGCAGTGGAGCATTTTGACAAAGCCAGTTTTAAACATACGAATCAAGAACTTGACATCAATGAGTAGGTCTTCACTGAGTACTTGTTTAAGCAAACACCTGTCACTGATGTTATTTCATGGTTTGTGGTAACTATACAAAATACAGTACAAAATTCTTCTTTAGTCCCTCATGGAGCTCTGGTAATGTTTAGAGTGGGTTTATAATGCAGGAGGTATGCAACAGATGATACAATGTTACCTAAAATTCACAACACTACACAGTTTAAAACTCACTAGCTGTTTATAACTTGGCGAACTTCAGCTACAGAGCTGAAAAACACCATGCCATAGGACTGCTGAAGGAAAGCTTTGTTTCTGTTATGCTTTTTGTTTTTAAGGTTTTGAGTAACAGAGGTTACTTTGCTGTTCAATATGAATAGTGTAGGTATTTCTGAGAATGACATTACGTAAAATATTCTTTAAACCACATTACAAGCAAAAGAGGAAAAATAGAAAATTGTGCATTGGAAATATTCTGACTCCTCCAAAATTTGGTATAAAGATAGTATTCATATATGGACTGTGCCTTGTACTGTGTAAATTTGCCCAAATCCTGCCAAGATGTACACTTGTGAAAAATCATATATCTTCTACCTCTCTGAAACCTCATTCACATTTTTAAGGTTTTGCCAGTCTGAAAACAAAATGGAATAGTGCTTGGCTATGTGAGTGCCACTCTTTGGGCAGCTTCATCCCAAGCACAGCAAAGCATACTCTGTGAGCATTGGTTGTGGATGTCATGCACATCTACTCTAAGCCCACACCATGTTCTTCCATCCCTGTAGCATGCCATGGGAGAGCTGCACTTGCAAGTGGAGTAGGAAACGGGAAGAAGGGTAGGAAGGCAGGGTGGATGAGAGGGGAATAGAGGTTTGAAAGAGATGTGGTGAAAAAAAAGGTATCAGGAGCTGAGCAGAGCTGGGATGGAAAATTCATCCCTGAGAGGTGGAAAATGATTAAGGAGGAGCATCAATAGCAGATAATGTAAGTGAGTAAGAAGTGTTGAAGCAAGACACCAGAAGAAAGAAAATGAAGAAAATAAGAGTGTCACAGCTTTCCTACTGCTTTCCTACTGCTCTTCCAATCATCTGCAACTCATAACAATTCCTCCTGTAAAAAATCTCAGCACTTCTACTTTGCTGCAAGGCTGCAAAGTCAAATATGGCCAAACGTGTTCCTCCGCCTCCATCTAGTGGGAGGTCCACACAGCAAGCGTTTACTCCCTTTTCCAGTTACCACCATACTTTCAAGAATAAGGGGCTGCTCTGTGCACCTGACAACCCCAGTTCTGCTTCAGTGAGTTTGCTTGTGGGGGGACACATGCATACATGAATGCTGTTCAGTTTTTCTTTTCCCACATCCTCTGTGTTCAAATTAACTAGTTCTAAGCCATAAGGCTACATTGAAAGAATATTTAAACTGTGAAGTTGCCCAGTATTCCAACATCAGCAAATGTCCAAATAAAGTTAATTCATCACTATATGAATATGTGTTATGCCTGGGGATTGATATTAAAGATCATTAGACTCCCACTTCATTAAAAATATAGCATGAACAGTGTTTAGGAGTGAATAAGTTTTGTGTCATGACTGGAGATCACTTGATGATTTGGAGATGGGCACTGCATGAGGCAGATGAACAAGAAGGATTGTGTGAAAAGTCACTAAATGTTCCTGGAAAAACAGATTCCACCTAGTTGTTGTCAGACATTTTCTATGAAAATCATATAAATTCTCCGTTCCTACATTTTGGATATACAACTTGTGATCCTGTGATCTTTTTTTGAGAATTGCCAAGCTTCTGCAGCAGTCACTAAGATAAATAGGAGCACTACACTGAGTATATGTACTGCTATATAGTCTGAGAAATCAGACCTCAGGCATCTCAAATTACCACCTCAAATTAACTGGCACTTCTGACAATTCCCTGTCTGTTAAATGGGGAGAATGATACCACAGGGACATTATGAAGATAAATTCATTAATTTCTGTTAACAAGTAGGATACTATGAAAAAAAAGCACCAGGGAAAAGCACATTAGGAAATGAATAATTTTGTATTCAGTGCAAGGTTTGTATGGTGTGCAGAAAATTAGACACAGGGACATATATTAAATGATGATAAGAAAAAGAAATACTGCATGGCTGCTCATTTTGTGAGCAGGATCTCTTGTACACCAAATGAGGCAGGGGACCTGTGGGTGGACATCAGTGTGTAATTAAAGGCTGCATCATAATGCAGGTAGACAGGACACTGTAGTTCTCTTATTTCTCTCTTAGCATTGTGACACAGTAATCCTAGTATTTCTTTACTAAGTACATTGTTATAAACTTATTCATGGAATATGAAATATGTTACAGGTGGCAAATTGTTACTTCCTAGCTTAATAAATGCTGGTTTTCCCTAATTTCTTTATGCAGTGTAACCTGCTAAGTTTGTGGGACAACCAAAAGGACTACTGCTTTGGAGACCATTGAAATGCAAGTTCAAAGTGGTTGAAAGCCTGAGCTTCTGAGAAAAGATGGTAGAAGTCTGTAGCTGTGTTACTGCCAGTGTCACTTGTGATACCACTGTTGTGAAACATCACAGACACTTCAACACACATTGTGTAATGAACATCAGGTGAATCTGAGGTCTTCCCAGTGAATGTTTGATTTTTTTTTTTTTTTCCTGCCCGTATATCGTTAGTTGGTTGCTTTGCCAAGCTACCTTATGATTGCATCTGTGTTAGGTTACCTGCCTTTCAAAATCTACTGTGAAGTTGTCAAACTAGTTAGTTCAAAGCTCAATAAAATCCACAAAAATAAGTTAAAATTGGTTTCACTGTGGATAGCATCAGTTGGCACTGATCTGCTCAGCCACAGGGGCTGAAGGAGTTCATCAGCTGCTTCTGCATTGAGCTGGCAATGTCTGGGTGGCATCTGGTTATTTACTTTCACAGTACTTGGAAGATACAAGACTAAGGTCAGAACGTCTTCTTTTCTTCTGAATAAGGGCTAGATCAGGCTGCCAGACAAATTGTTATATTTCTCATCTGAAAAAAGATTTCAGGTAGAAGAGAGAGTACTAGAGTGTCATTTTGTAAGTGGATTCTTGGGAGGTTTTCAGCTCGAAATGCTGAGGACAAATGGTTTGATTCTTCTTTTTTCTTCTTTTTTTCTTTTTTTTTTCTTTTTTTCCTTTCTTTTTCTTTAATTTCTGAGGTGCTGCCCTACTGTAAATCTGCATAATATTCTCTCCAAAGTGATGTGGGGAGAAATTTACTAATATAAGTAAGGAACTAAACATGAGGGAGTCACCTCATGAGTGTAACAAAAAGCGCTGTAAAGGATGAAGCTGGTTAAGCACTTCTGAAAGACCTCCTTCAGATGTACTCACACGTTTTGCTACCTAAAGCATTTGGGAAATCAAGCTGTTAAAATGTTCCTCATATGTATTCTCTTCTATAATTGTTTATACCTGAATTTCTCTTAGAGCTGCAATGCAACTGACTACTAGCCTAACAAAGCCCTCTCTAGAAAAATTATTTGGCATGAGTTCTGCTTTTACTTGGGAGGAAATGAATATACCTTTTTTTCTAGAAATGAATGCATGTATGAATATGTTTGAATGTATGTGTATGTGTATACATAGGTATATACGTTATGTAGAAAAAGCTTAATTTCATCTACTGTTTTATTGGTTAATCATCAAACTTAATAAAGATCTTGCAGTTCATGCTGAGGAACAACTTTTATTGCTATGGTATTAGCAGCCAAGTTAAGTACCTCTGGTGGCTTGGACAGCATTAGACTACGTCAAAATAAATTGAAAACTATATAAGCCTGACAAAGGCCAGTGTTGGCTGAAATGTAGAAAGGCTGCAACATGGAATGACAGACATACTGATTTTCCAACATAAACTGAACTTTTTTTTTTTTTATTGAGCTTCCTGATTAAGCAAGTTAGCACCAAAGCAAATTGCCAAATAGTGTGCAGGGAGGACTTTGTTTTGGTTTAAAGTTTATTTTTGTTACTGTTTTATATTTGGTAAAATAAGGACTTCTGCTTTATATGAAGTTTCACCCTGTAAACAAGCCCATTTAACAATTCTCAGTTGATTGGTGTATTTCCCTTAAATGATCTCAATTTCTAATGTGACATGTTGTAAATGATTATTTTCCTCTTTGTCAGGAGGCTGTATAGTGACGCTCATTGGTACTCAGTCATAAAATGCTAATTCAGCAAACAGCAAATAAGACAAAACTTTTGCTGTGTGTACAAGCCCACATAATTAGGTGAACTGCTGCATTAAATGTAACTGAATCACAGGAACAGGCTAAACCCAATGGTTGTGATGGATGATGTGGCAAAATAATCTAACTAAATAAGGGGTCTGTTCAGGAACAATTAGGCTCCAGTGCTACTAATGTTTATTAGGCTCGATTGTCATCTCCAATCTCAGTAAAATCTGCTGTTGTGGAGGAGGGAGGGAGGATGAAATTGTTCTATTACTTTAGGACAAGGGAAATTGAGTTAGCAATCCTAACAGATATAGCTGTCAGCACGAGAACCCCAATTTGATGAGGGAAGAGTGACAAGATGCTTGAGACCCTGCCATACTTACAAACATGGTGAGTTACACTGCCTTTAAGTGACAAAAAACAATGGCAGCTTTCCATTGCTGCCCATGGAGAACTGCTCAGAGATGCTCTAAAATGTCTCCTAAGGCTCTTTTGGTGCATGTTGCATCAGAAGAGGGATGGCAGGAGGTGAGAAAATGAGTGACTAAACAGGACCCGTGATGTGTGTGTGAAGCAGATGTGACCTTGCAGCCTCCCCTGCTCTTGCTGACCCAGCGCTTGGTGTGTTACATCAGCATTCAGAAAGGACCACTGGAGGTGAAGTGTGAGGAGAGATAAACCGGTACCTGCAGCAGAGGAGAAATGGGACATTTAACATTTCCATGTCAATCCCTCGAACTGCTCAAACTGGCTCTTCTGAATCTGTATTTCAGTGATATCACTTTCTGTTAAATTTGACACGACTTGAAGTTTGGACAGCAGTTCTCTTTGTTTTAGAGTGGGTTCCTTAATACTCTAGACATTGCTTTGTCGCTTGGAGATAACTTTTTATTTCCTACAAGAATTGTCATATGCTCTCATTACAACTGTGAACACGGATATTTGTCAAGCATTGCATTTATACTTAATAAACGCCATAGAGGTGGTTTTAATGCCTTTGGTATATTTCTAAAAAGGGAAAAGAGATGTAAATAATTCCTTGATAGTGCCCTAATGCAGTCCAAACTTCTGTAGTTGTATTCTAATATTGAAATGTTAATAGGGAATGTATTTTTAATCAGAAGTATACAGTTAACAAAAACGAAGGCTGTATTACAAATATTTGTTCTTAAATTAAAACAGAAGATATATAACTTCAGAAAATACCTATTTTATTAAAATTAATATATGCCCAGGACTCATACTTTTTTTCTCCTCCATATTATTTGCTCTTTCAGGTTTTTTTTCTGGATTTGGGAAATGAAATTTGCCTATTGGGTTGACTTGGAGACATTTAGCAACACGGAACATTAGGAAAAGGTTTTTCACTGAGAGGGTGGTCGGTCACTGGAACAAACTCCCCAGGGAAATGGTCATGGGACCAAGCCTGTCAGAGTTCAAGGAGTGTCTGGATGATGCTTTTAGTCATATGGTTCTTTTTAGGTAGTCCTGCAAGGAGCAGGGAGGTGAAGGCAATGACCTAAGGGTCCTTTCCAACTTGAGATATTCTATGATGCCGATTCTAGGAACATGCATTAATTCCACTAGGATATTACAAACACATACTCTCTTTCCAGCACAAAGAAAAAGTGTTTGATATCCTTTTAGAGACTAGCATGGCAGAAAACAGAAAATTCCTTTTGGGACTGTTTTATAACAGAGTGAGAGAGCAAATACACAATGAAATTGAGGACACATCTCTATTGTACAATCACAGCTTAGGTAAGGAACACAGACAGTAGTAGTTCATGTATCTCCTGGAAAGAACTTGATGACCTTATTTATTCAGGCAACTCATAAACAGAAGTAAGCAATCCTACAATCACACCAGATTAGACAAGTGCCTAAGGCCGATGTTATTATAACTTTACAGAAGAAATCGTTGATGACAAGTTTACTGAAATTCAAATAATCTCCACTGTCTAGGGAAACTTTATATCATTCAATATTACTACTAGTATTCAAAATGTCTGATTTGGGACTTAAGTTCACTGAATCTGTAGTATGCCTTGTGCATCCTGCAACGAACGTTTCACATTTCTGAATACCTATGATGCCTTTGCATCTTCTCTAGAAGTTTGCCTTAACAGAATAATTACTTTAATATCCAGATATCCCATATCATATTTTCCTGACTAACAGGAGAGGGATGAAAATTTTCTTACACATTTGAGCAATATCTTTACCAGAAGTTATTCACTGAAATGTCAGTAGTTTTTGTTTGTTTCTTTGTTTGTTTGTTTGTTTTCCTTTCTATTCTGCACAAAGTGAATTTCCTTACATGAGAGTTTAGGAGACATGTATGGATACTGCTATCCATTACAATGGTAATTTCTCTCCAGCACACTCATGCTTCTGAGCATAACCACTAGACACAGAAAGAGGAGCTTCTTTCTCTAAGGTTATTCCAGAAAATTGCATGGCTGATAGTAAATGAATTGGTCCTAACTGGAGACACCTTGTATTACTATATTATTTCATGCTACTTTCTCTGTGTAAAGCAAGTAGAAAATATATAACCTTATTCCTGTTCCAGCTCAGTATCTTTCCTAAGATCATCTTCCAAAATCACCTTCTGCTTAAATATCCCTATATCTTCCTTTTCATTTATTATTTTCTTTCAAAGCTAACCCTTTTCCTCTTGAATTATTTTTGTTGTTCAATAGGAGTGCTTCAGTGAGTGTTTTGATACATTTATTTTTATTTTTGAAATTCTCATGTGAAAATATTTGAAAGAAGATTTACTTTTTTTCTCTACAGGGGTCATCAGAAGTTTCTTGGTGAGAACTCATTATTTTTAGCAACGTTAGTTAATATGCATGGAAAAGAAACTTTTTGTAATTATTCACTAATATTCAAATAGCTTGACTAAATTAGTAGCTTTTACTTTTTACCAGTCAGAATTTTTTTCTCTCAGAAGACACCTAAGAAACTTAATTCCCCATGTCATTATGCTCCAGTCCATACCTGTGAATAGTCCGATCAATCAATACATAGATTTATGCCATTCTTCAACTGAACTGTATGAAAAATGTCCTGCTAGTCAGAAAGCTGTGAAAATGCTCTTCTTTGAGGGTCAGTATAATGCAATATTCACATGCTTGGTCATACCTGGACACTCTTCCAGATGACATACACACCCACCCTTTAAAGACCTACCTACCTATTATACAAGGTCGACATGGAAATTGAAAAAGACATTTGAGAAAGAAATTTATTGTAACTGCCTTTTCTTCTTGAAAAGATCTTTTTTTCCTTCCTATTACTTAAGGTCTTTCTTTATTTTAAACCTGCACGTGTGGGGAGAACTAGTTCGACAAAGTGTCTCATTTCTAATGTTAGTGCACCACGTTTAGTCTTCATTTGTCACTGAGAACAAAATGGTTGTGGTACTCATGAAAGATTTTTATTTTCCATAATATAGCAAATAAGGGTTAATTAGTGTCTCTTCACAAGGCTGCAACAGATAGATGAGCAACCTTACCTGCTCTCATGTTTTTCTGTAAGGTTCATCTTTAAGCATTTTATTTCATTTTGGCTCAATTGAATTTGTAGTTTTCCTTACTTTCTTTCCCCCATTCTAACTAAATTTCCTCAGAAAAACAGCTATCTAACTTTCCTGGATTTTCATCATTTATTTTATATTGAGAAGTAGAGCTAAATTTACATGTTTATAGTACTATTACTTTTAAAGAAAAAGTTGACCTTGTACAGAGAATCACAGGACCTGTGCAAATTGAACTATCTTCATGTTGCCTCCCAGGTTTGTGCCCTATTGCTTTCGTATGAAAATTACTAAAGCTGAATATTTCATGGGTAGCACAAAAAATGTGAAAATGTGCATTATTCTTATTAAATCTGAGAATATTTCCATTGCCTACCACAAAACCACCAGCATTTCTATTAAAAAGCAGAAAAATATAACTCCTCTATTTATCTCCAAAATCTTTAAAAATATTTATTCTTCTATGTCAAATAATTTTTCTTTATCAACAGAAAATCTCTGAGAGATAGATTTATTTTTTTCTGAACTTGTTCATTTATTCTGCAGCTTTGGACTTTGATAGATACCCTGCTCTCTTGGAAGGGAAATAATTTGTTCCTTAAGCCATCAGCTTTCTCAGAAGTTTGTGAAATTTTGTGATTGTAGTTGTCCTCAGGTTCTTAATAAGAATACCTTGTGAATTAAAGTTCTCCAAAAAAGTCTCTGTTTTCTATTTGCAACTGAAGCAGGTGTAAAACATGGAGATGACCTATTTCTCTGGCCTCCAGCTCTGAAAATTTGAAGGTTTTCACAGAATTGCTCAAGTAATATGGTGTCTCTTGAACTATGTACGAGTGTCTCTCTATCTCTAATTAAAATGATTGCAAACCAGGCATTTTCTCTGAAGCCCTTTTGTTACAGATCTGCCTGTCCTTTTCTCTGTCATATTCTTTGTTTTAACTGTATCTTAGGGTTTGTTCCATTTTACTGATTTACAGGAAGCCAAAATTCTTCTCACTTCCAGTAATTTCTTATAACTGTTGGACTCTCTAAAATTATTCTAATTCCAGGATTCTGACAAATGCTGTGTCTTCTTTGTTCTTGTTCTCTATTTTAATGATGAGAAACTTCAGTGAGAAAGCCCACAACATTTTTTAATCTATTTCATCTTTAGCATTTTCTGCTAGAAATTTCTGAGAGGTGTCTGTATTATTCTTGTACTTTGATGAGGTCACACAATATAATTCTGCTCGGTTTTCATCTGTACTGTTTTCTATTTGATTATCAGCATATTAACACCAAGTGTAAGTGATGGTGGCAGCTGATTGCTGAGGAGAATTTGGGAGGGAGGATATTTATATATTCTGTATTGTGGCAGTGAACAGTATGTGTGAGTTCTAATTCCAAAGTTCCTTAATTTCCGAATACTGTACAGATCTCATTTTTCTAACACTTTACTAGGTCTTTGCATAACTTCCTCTCTCCAGTTCTCAACAACCTTGACCTACAAGGGGCAGCTTATGGCATTTGGACAGTCTCCTGCTCCATGGGTTTTTTAAGATACCTTAAAAACAATAGAAATGAAAGAATTGATTCTGCCTATGGCTCATAGAAAAACTATTAGTTGTCATTCCTCTTTAGATGACCTCTAATTTACATCTTCATTCTTCAGACTATCTCCTAAAAAAAAAGTGACTTTTAGCTAATAAAGTGGCTTTCATTTTCTTGGCTCTTGTAGAGAACAAAGTGCTCTGTGTATTTTTCATCCCCAGCTTGCAAATGGTGTTTTTGTTAAGGTATATTACCTGGTATATCTACCTGTATTGCTTGTAAACCCTTCATTTTCTTGACAAGGTCATTTGGACCATTATCTCTTACAGATACAGTTTTTATTGACTCACAAATCCGCAGCTGATCAGCCCATATTCTCTTAACATTTTTGTTTCTACAATATAATTTCAACTCTGTCAGACTAAGATCTGCCTATAAAACACTAAGCTGAAATAGCAAGTGTATAGCTTAAAACTGACTTCCATTTTTTACAATGGAGAGATAATAAATGTCCTGACTATTTCTCAGTCTCACAGTTTATATAGTTTACTTTTCTTTTTTTTTTTTTTTAATATTCTTCCATCATTTTATATAACCTACATCCAAAATTAACTTCCTTAACCATAGTCGCAAACAGCTAAGTATGTGTCTTCACAGCATTCCTCAGTCTTGCTGCTTCCTCAGTTGAAATGCCCTTCCATGTGGGTTCCCAAATAATCCTTTCCACATCCTTATTTTCCTTTACCACTAAATATGGAAACTCACACTCACACAGTGATGGTGAGGAACACCAATCCCCTCTTCACCTTGAGGTGAAGTCCCACCTGGAGGTTTTCAGTCTGCCACCAGTGTGAAGCTGCAGCATCGTGTTGAGGTATCAGTGTTTGGGCGGAACTGGGAGGAGGATTGCTCACTGTTTCAGGTCATCCCTCTCATTTCCTCTGTTAATCTATACCCACCTCTCTTTCCTTTGTGGTGGATGCACTCGACCCCCCCTCACAGCCAAACTGGCAGCAGTTTGGTCCAGGCTCTAGAGGAGCCCTAAATTACTTCTCTGCAACAACTTTCTTCTTGGATTTAGAATTATGCTTGTCAATAATAATTTCATATTTATATTACCAACAGTAGCACTTTTGATATTTTACATATTATTGTTCATTTATTCCTAAATTCCCTCAAACAATCACAGCTACATGATTTATATTTACCACTTTTCCTTTCCTAGCTCCGTGATGCTTGCATTGTTTTAGATTAGAAAAATCCACTTCTCTGAAATGGTGAAGCTTTTACCTTTCTGACATATTTGGTTTGCAATTTTTCGCACTATCTCCACTAACATCAGTTTCTATAGGACTGCATTCCTTTCTTTTCTGTCCTTTTTGATATGCTTCTATTCTCAATATGTAAAGTACATTGCAATGTGAATTGCATTGAAATGAAAGTGTCCTCTGACTGTCACTTATTAGGATGTGCAGTAGTCTTATTCAGTTCTTCTATTTTCCTCATAGTAGGGCTATGGTCATAAAGCACCTGTGCCCCTTGGTCTCCCAGACTAAGACTTTCCAGGCCTTTTCAGAATCCACTATTTTGAGCAAACTTACTACTGTGGTCTTGTTTTCAGCTACAGAAGACAGCAGATCATTACTTACAACAGTTATTAGAATCTCCCTCTCTCTCTTCTGTGCCTTGTGGGAAACAGATACTTTTTAGATTATTTCTTCCTTTATGTTCTAAATCCTCTTGATTTTATTTTCCAGATCCATACCTAATTGTAGCTTTTCACCTCTTAGTCAGTATCTGTAGATTACTGATCCTATTCCCAGCTCCTTCTAATTGATTTTAAACCTGTCAAATCCTGATTGCACCGGGAATTTAGGTATAAGATTACTAAAATTAAGCAAGAAAAGACGAAGGAGTAGAGTATTTTCTCTGAGATATTAATTTTAAGGGGTTGCAGATTGTGCATTTTTCTTCAGCTTTCAGTCACAATATATTTGCTCAAGTGGTATGCAGTCAAAGAAGTTCATTTTGGCATTATTCTAGCAGTATTTTCATTTTTGTGTAAATCAGTAAAGAAAGTTTTTAAAAGCATCCTGTCTTACTCATTACACTCCCCATTATTTTGTTTACCAATCAGCAACAAATCAGAGAGAGAACGGATGAAAGAAGAACACAAGAGTGAGAACACAGCTTGTCTTATAAATTGCAAGACATGCAAATAAATATCTTGATAACTGAATGCAATTCTACTTTGACCAACTGCATTCAGTACAGTCAAACAGAAAAAGTGTTTTACACAAACGTATTGGAAATGGACGTGTTCATTAACTACTTCAACAGCTGTCTCATCCAAATTCCATATTTTCCAGATTGGCTACTTAAAGTTTCAGCCAGTTTAGTATTTTCTGCCTCTTCTCTCTGCACAAATGGAAAATATTTCTCTTTCTCTCAGTCCCCAACTCAAGGTAGAATTCATGTTACTATATAAAGAGTTCTTTGCCTGTCCTACTAAATTCCTTGTAAAGTTGATGGAGGGAAACAGGAATTTCTAGGATGAGATTCATCATCACCTAATGGAGATACCTATAGTGAGGCAGGTGAATGATGAATGAAGCAGTCTATTTCTTGTTAATAACTCTAAGAAAATAATAGGTTGTCCAGACCAGACATAAGCTGCAAGCAGAATCCCCCATATGTCTCAGCTATACTTATATCCACAATAAATAACATTAATTACTGGCAGATGTACATGGTTTTGAAACTAAAAAGGATCATTATAATCACATAGTCTGATTTCCTGCATAACCCAGACCTGGTGTTTTAGACAATAATCCTTTCACTGAGACAAATAACTTGTGGCTCAATGAAAAAACTCAATTTTTTCCTTGCCTGTCTTCTTCTCTCTCTAAGATCAAACTCTTGGACCATCTTAAATACAAAGTCTATGAACAATAGTAAAAAGATTTTTTCTACAGCTTAGGGCATTTCCAAGACACAATTAGTAGATTTGATTTCTGCCCACAGTTTGCCTCCTACCCAAAAATGTGTACTCACTGCTTACTTTAAGGACCTCTTTGTAAAACAACATAGTCCCATGCTCTGTGCCCTGAAAATCACTTCATATTTCCAAATCTAGGGTTTAGAGTTACTCTATTTTTGGTATTTTATATATACTTCACTATATTGTGGAACTGCTTTTGTTTTGTCTTTTTATTGTAGTGCTAAATTTGGCATTAGGTTTTAATAACTGCTCAGTGCTTTGAGACCATGTTGAAAGGTATTTTATCAATTTAAGTTACTATTCTATTATTGCTTTGCCCCAAGGCTCACCTCATTTTTAGCAAAGCCCACTCAATTTTGTGGAGTCATCACTTTTTCCCTCTATTCATTCACCCTCCCATTTCCCCAACCTTTTCTTTTGCATTGAGATGGGTCAAATTAACAGTTTTTTTCTAAAGCATGCCTCCATCTGGTAGGATTATTCTGGATTGTAACTTGCCTGGTGCCACCCTCCTCGGTAGCCAAAGGAATCAGATATCACATCTGCATGTATCCTGACTCTAGAAAACAGGAGTATAAGAGATGTATGAAGGTCCACAGTCAGGATTTTATATCGGGTTCGAAAGTGTACAAAATATACATTCAGACTTCGGAGTATTTAAACTCTGTTTTCATGACTCTCCCAACTAGCAAAGCTATACTTGGGCAAGATAGGAGAGTATTTAATCTAGCAGTGACGGATGAATTTTTTATATGTGTCAAGGGTTTAGATTGCGGGGTGACAATAAAACTGTGGCAGATGTATTGTTAAACTTCTCTCCTTCTCCCTCCTCCCCCTTTTGGCCCCTCCCTCTCCCCCCTTCCCACTCAGGACAGGTGATCAGGAGGGAAAGAAGGACAGAGAGAAGAGAGCTGGAAAAATTAAAAATGTTTTACTAATGCTACTAATAGGAATAGAGAAAATAATAGAAAATATACAAAACCAATCTTGAAAGTCTCAGCAACTGCAGAACCGGCAACCAAAGTCCTGGATTAGACTCTGCAGCCAACCGGAGCTGGATTCAGTCTGCCACTAGGCCTCAGTTCGCAGGGACGACTACAAAGGTCCTATCCTAATGTCAGCCATAAACAGAAGGGAAAACAGGCAAAAAAAGGGAAAGATAAACTTGTTTTTTAACAAAACCAGAACAATATGTCATTTGTGTTAAGCAATAGAAATTCTCACTGATTCACAAGTCTTGTAAGCATTTTCATGGGAGAGGAGACCTTTTCAGGTTCTTGCCTTGAAGCTTTTAACTAAACTCACTGTCCTGGTTTTGTTAACAAAACAAGTTTCTCTTTCAATGAATTTGCCTGTCAGCTAAAGCCTTCATATTAACTGCATTTTCCTGGAGAACCAGACACATGTTTTGCTAAACATAGCAGCAGAATACGAAGTTATTGATAAGCATGGATGGACATCTCGTGAGAGGGACAGTGAGAAATAAGTGACCAAGAAACTGACCAACTGTGTGTAACATTCCATTCACGTGAATACTTCATATAAAAGTGGGAGATCATGAGGATATCATCCCTTTTCCCTTCTGCTTATGGCTGACATTAGGAGAGGACCTTGCTAGTCATCCCTGCGAACTGAGGCCTAGTAAGAGACTGAATCCAGCTCCGGTTGGCTGCAGAGTCCAATCCAGGACTTTGGTTGCCGGTTCTGCAGTTGCTGAGACTTTCAAGATTGGTTTTGTATATTTTGTATTATTTTCTCTATTCTTATTAGTAGAATTAGTAAAACATTATTAATTTTTCCAACTCTCTTCTCTCTGTCCTTCTTTCCCTCCTGATTGCCTGTCTTGAGTGGGAAGTGGGGAGAGGGAGCGGCAAAAGGGGGAAGTGGGGGGAGAGGAGGTTAACAATACATCTGCCAGGGTTTTATTGTCACCTATTGGGCCTATAAATTGTGAACTCTGCTTTGGTCACTAAAGACACAGCTTTTTAGAGTGAAGATGAAACTTTCAGAAACAGGGAAACTCTGTTTTGACACTGATAACATGGAACATGTATCTCCCCATGGTATCATTTTGGATGAAAGCTAAAGTAAGTCTTATCCTATCAGTCTGTCTTAAATAACATACACTGAAGGATGAATACAAGACAATTACAAAGATCAGAGCAAGGGGTACAGAGGGTAAGAAATCTTTCCAATGAGACTATGAACTTTTAAAGATCATGGAAAAAGAGGAACCACAGAAATGTAAATTGGGAAACAGAAAGTTCAAGTCCATTACAGAGAGCAAGTAGTGTGCTTAGGCCCATCAGTCATCATCCTCAGTGTAAACACAAAATTGCTTTTCAACCTACATCAGTAACATTTGGCTAGTTTAAGTGAAAAGAGAATCTGTCAGCTAAGAAAAATCACAAATTGATAATTTCTAAACTAAAATTCTCTGACACAAGCAAAGAGTTACAGAATGGTTGAAGTTGGAAGGGATGTCTGGAAGTCAGCTGGACCAACACCTGTGCTCAAGCAGAGCCGCCTAAAGCCACAAAGACTTCACAACCTCTGTGAGAAACCTGTGCCAGTACTTGGCCACTCTCACAGTAAAGAAGTGTTTCCTAATGTTCAGAGGGAGCCTCCTGTGTTTCAGTTTGTTCCCGTTGCCTCTGACCCTGCTACTGGACAGCACTGAAAAGAAACTGGCACCATCCTCTTTACACCCTCCATTCAGTAATTCACATACATTGATAAGATCCCCTGTCAACCTTCTATTCTGTGGGATGAACAGTTCCATCTGTCCTTGTCTTTCGTTGTGTCCCTTTGCTGGACTCTCTCCAGAATGTCCATGTCTCTCACACTGGGGAGTCCAGAACTGGACCCAGCACTCCAGGTGTGGCCTCACCAGTGCTGAGTAGAGGGGGAGGTTTACCTCGCTCAACACTCATACCATTAGACTTCTCTGCAGCAAGGCAGCAAGGGCACTTTTTTTTTTTTTTTTTGTCTTCTCTAGCTTATGTTCAGCTGGATGTCCACCAGGACCTCCAGGTGTTTTTTCTGCCAAGCTGCTTTCCAGCTATGCAGACCCCAGCACACACTGATGCATGGGGTTGTTCCACCCTAGGTGCAAGACTTTGAACTTCCCCTTGTTGAATTTCAGGAGGTTCCTGTCATCCAGTTTCTCCAGCCTATTGTGATTCCTCTGGATGGCAACATGACCCTCTGTTTTATCAGCCTCTCCCCTCAGTTTTGTGTCATCAGCAAACTTGCTGAGCGTATGCTACACCATCATTCAGATCATTAATGAGAATGTTAAACAGGGCTGAACCTAGTACCTGGGGTACACTGCTAGTTACTGGCCTCCAACTAGGATTCACCTACCTCTGGACTTGACCATTCAGACAGCTTTCAATTAACATTATTGCTCATCCAGCCTACACTTCATCAGCTTCTCTGTGAGGGTGTTATGGGAGACAATGTGGAAAGCCTCACTGAAGTCAGTGTAAACAACATCCACTGCTCTCTCTATCAAGAGGAGAGAAAGGATTTCCAAAACCTCTTTGTCTCTGATGGAAGCCAATCCATCAAATAAGTCATCTTATGGCATGGAATTAAAAGAAAAAAAAAAGGCATTCATAAATTTTCCATTATTGTTGCCAAGAGTATAGTCTTGCTGGCCCTTCTTTACAGAGAGAGGGAAAAAGGTAGACTCTTCCAAGGTAAACTATTTATAGCTTGCAAGTGGGACACTTAGATTGGATTACTTACCTTCTACAAGTGCTTTTCTCTCTACAACAACTACAAAGGCAGCCTAGAGTACAGTTATATTTTTGGACCTCATATAATTTCCTAAAGCTAGATTGGCTGAAACTAGGCTAAAATTAAAGTGCATTTTTCACCACTCCATACCTTAGCATTTTGCTGCCTCAGTGTGTTTGAGTAGAACTGTTTAACATAATTGCTAGTCATTTGGGTATGATGGTGAGTACTGAGATGGTAATATTTGCAGATGATGCAATTACTTAAATGACCAGGACTGAATTGTCTGTCACTAGCCTTTCTTGAAGGCTATGCAGATCGCTGATCTGATTTGGCATTTCCTGTACAGTGTACTCCCTGTCTGATGCCTATACTGAGCTTTTATCACTATTGACTAAAATCCATAGAAAAACAGCAGCAACAGCAGCAGAAAATTCTCCAGTGGATTTCATACACTGCTCTTTCTTATGGAATCAAATTCTTGCTGAAGAGGAGACAGAAGTCTGAGGCAATTTGAGACATCTAGGGTTTGAGAAAAGAAGAAGAGAGTTGTATTATGAACCTGACTTCTGGTCAAGAGGTTTTTTTTTTCCCCAAGAGGAAACTTTTGAAATGTTTCCTGATCTTTGTTGGAACATTGTTCTATAGCAAAATCCCTTGGCTGCATTCTCTCAGCCAAGAAAGTTTGATTCCCAGTTTTCATACATTTTACTCTGGATTCCCAGCTCAGAGGAAGAATGGAAAAGAGGCTCAACCACTACATTTAGTCCAGGGAAGAAAGATGACAATATCCTTCTTAAAGTATCTCAACATCTGTGTGCCCAGTGCCAGCCACAAAATGAAAGTGAAAAGGCACGCAAACAATTATGGGTATTGAAAATTATTATTATTGTTTTTTTCTTTAAATCTTTAACAATACATGAGCTTATGAAGGAGCTCTTTTATTATCCATGTCAGTTTTCAACTCTAAAAACAAAACTAACTGGCAAGTCAAGAGTTATGCAAACACTGAACATTTTTTTTTTGCTGCAAGTCCAAAATACAGTGGGATGAGAACTAAGAGAATACCTCTTACTTATTCTTCACAGCTTAAAGACAGCTCTATCTTTGGCATGAACAAGCATGGATTAACTTTAATAACAACACAAGACATAGTGCTGTAACCCAGGTTCATAAGTTTCTTTTTCGTTGCCTTCAACAAAACCACCACTTAAATCAAACTCTCCTTAAGAAATGCTGACCTGCAGAATATTACCAGATGGGTCTCCTGCTTTCTGAAGAAAGGGGGAAATGAGAGAGCCTCATGTTTAATGGCATATGAAAGAAGAAATACAATGTGTAAACTTTCCACTGACGGATATAATAGTGTTCTCACTTTTAAAGAAAAACAGTACTTCCTAGCAGGAGGCCTGCAAGAAATTTAACAATTACTCAAGATTTAGTTGTACAGCATGGCATTTTCGAACATGTGCAGAGTCTGTTATTTTTTGTAATTAAATTAATTTAAATAATAAATAATGTAATTAAAATACATTAGGACTGTGCAATCCCTAGGGCTGGAACTGTGTGTGGAGAAGTGATGCATATTCAATGTGAAGTTTAATGAGTAAGAAAATGCAGAATGCTGGAAATCTGGTAATGTGCAATATAGTTTTTACACCCTCCCCCTTCTTCCTTGTTCCTTTTCAGAGTAAAAGAGGGCCCAATTTATCGAATCAGGCTTTAAATCAGTCAAAAATCTCTTTTGCCAAAAAGAAAATGTTGCTAGTGTTTAGGTTTTTTTCAGCACAACATGTGGTTACCCAAATGTTTCCCTACAATAGTCCTAGTGAAAAGTGATAGGAAATTGACTCGGTAACCCTGTAATAGCAATGTTTACTTTACCCTCATCAGAATTTTACAGACTATAGGAAATCATTACTTGTCTCTCCGTTACAAGGTTGACCCTGATTAAAAACTCCTGCGGAGACTTTCGGAAGAGACTAATGCTGTCAGAGCTTTGCTTTTAGAGATCATGACCATTCTTGATTTTTTTGAGGATGGATGCTAAGTGTTTTCTGAATATCAGCCTCTGCTAAGCTCTTCAACAAGAACTAAGGGTCCCCAGTCCCTCTCCCTAACTTGCTGAAGATTTTCACTTTCGACGTTGCCTGTAAGATCAACACAGCTTTGTCTCTGTGATCTGGGCTGCTGATCTCACACAGGACTTCGTTCTTCAGGTATGATTTTCCCCATTATGGGATCAGGCCCAGCATTTTTTTTTTTTTTTTTTTTTTTAATATAGTGAGAGTGGTGCAACACTGGCCCAAGTCACTGGCCCAAGTTGCGCAGAGAGGTGGTAGTTGCCCCATCCCTGGAGACATTCTTGGCCAGGCTGGATGGGGCAACTTGGTCTAGTTGAAGATGTCCCTGCTCATTGCAGGGGGGTTGGAATCGATAAGCTTTGAAGGTCCCTTCCAACCCGAACTATTCTATTCTACACTTGTGTGTGATCCAGCTACCTCTGCCTTTGGCCAAGGGGCACACCCCATCTTGGAGGCACAATGGCACCCGGGACCAGGAGATGGGAGGACCTGCAGTGCGCAAGCAGAGGTGCTGCAATGTGTATTCCTCCAAGGTGCCAGGGCTTGCTCCTTTGTGGAAGGACAACAGGAGCCTCATGTGTGGAGTCTTGCTTTCTGGGGTGGCCAGGTTGGGCTGGCAAAGCCCATGTGAACTTGAGCAGTCAGTCTGAGCCAGGGATACTTTCACCTCCATAATGGGAAAGTACCCACGATTAGATGGCAGCTTGAGGGGGCTCTAGCATTCTGCACACTGTGGTGGGCTGCAAAAAACTTGCACTCATGCTGCTGGCTTTTCTGATTTCATAACCATCCAATATTTAACATTTTCACTAGTTGTTTTCTTTGTGTGTGTGTGTGTGTGTGTGTGTGTGCTTTTTCTCCCCTTAAAGCCCCAGTTCCTGCAGCCAGGCAATCGCAGGAGAAGCTGAGTTTCACCTAAAAATTTTCTGATGAAAATTTAAAACACAGGATTGTAAAGATTCAAAAACCAGATGAAAAATAAAAAGAACTCTTACATCTCTATTGTTGTCTTAAGCACTGATGATTGTAAAGCCTGTCTAATGGTTTCAGGAGGCCTGAGTCAGGGGTTTGAAATCATTAGCAATATTGATGCCTCTGAGAAGTGAATGCTTAATACTGTCTTTCTTGTGGCTGGCCAAAATTACTGTTCAGCCTGTTACTTTTCTCATAGACAAAAGAGCCTTTATTTCCAATGGTTAATGTCAGGGTTTTGGTGCTGAAGACCCAGGAAAATATCCTGACAGATTAATATGGTGCACACATGTATATGTGGCCACTTTCTGTTATATTTAGCTATTATCAGTATTTACATACCAGAGTAATCCAAGGTTTGAAATAAGTGATTACAGAGCAGTCAAAGGATTGCCTTCTGAGTGTTTTAAAAACTCCAGCAACAGGAATAGGCTGTTCACACACATCCTTTTCCATTCCTGCCATGCCAAATATTGCAAACTACCAACTTCAGAGGTTCTCAATAAATGAAAGTAGTGACAGGGTCAAAGTTGTTGTGATTGTTTAGAATAAGCTAAATTCTGAGGCTGTTTCCAGTTTTTAGCACAACACACAAAAGTATTTTGACTTCTAACACTGACTGAGGTCATTGCAAACTTTGGGTACCTGCACTGAAGCTGGACACAAGAGTGTGACCCCTTCCTTAAATACTTTGCTCAATATTGTATTAAATACAAAGTTCTCAGTGTATTTTTGATGAAAACTAATATAATCTATAGCTGTAGATGACAGATGGGTATTTTCACCATTTAGTGAAATGTAGCCATTTCTAGTTCCACAGCCCTGTTTATGTATTGTGGACATGGAAAGATTTACAAGCGATCAGAAGGTGGCAGCAGATCTCTGTTTCAGTTCTCCTGAAGTGATTTCAACCTCTGCAGCAACTCAGAAAGAGAGACAAGAAAGAAAGAAAGAAAATAATAAAGTTTAAAATTAACTTACCGAGGAAAAAACGTATCTTAACTTTAATGCCACAGGTACCTATGAGAGGACTGCCTCTCACCTCTGCTGATCACTTTGAGCTACTTCAACAGTAGGTCCCACACCGAATGCCGTGAAGATTCAGCAGAGAATTGGAAGCATCCCCACCAGGCCAGGAGCAGCCTGTGAATGGCAGCTTGCGGAGCGGCAGCCAGTGGTCAGCCTCAGTGGATGCGCAAGCAAGGGCAAAAGTACCCTCCGCTCTCACACCGGACACATCAGCATTGTAGTCTTTACTCACACTGAGCAAATGCAAGTATACAAGCCTGATGTGTCTGTAGTTGAGCCAACGTGTTGGCTAATGCAGATCTCATCCCTTCCAAGAGCAGACCCCTCTGTGCCTTGCCATCCTGTCTGGGAGCAATGCCTGGGCAGAAGTAAAGGGAGGGCCTCTTTTATTCAAAGGGGAAAGCTGCTCCTTCTTTCTGTGAACTATGTTGGGAAAATCTCCGAGGTGATCACAATGGATCCTCCTCAGATGGGGACCCTTCCATCTATGCAGGGCTCTCCAGGCAGTGCCTGGGCCATAGCAGAACCAGTGCCAGAGGCAGCTCTGCCAGGAGCAGGTGCCCATGGCAGCCTGCCATGCTTGCTTTGGGTGCTCACCTCCTTGAGAGATACTTAAGAAGGCAGAGACTCATATCATAGAATCAGAGAATCAAGGATCCTGATTTAAACTTCCACATTTCTGCCCCTGCACAGTCAACCCTAAAGAATCCTGTCTAATAACAGGACCAAAGAAACAGGAGTCATTGCTTTGCCTGTCCATGTACTGCCTCCTCCTTTCTTTGTTGCATTGGCTCTTTCTAATAAACTTTTTTCCGCTTTTGATCTGTGAATGTTACTTACATGTTACAACTGCTCCAGTCTATTAGCCAGCAACACAGAAGGTTCACTGTTAGAAAGGAAAATAATTTGAAGCAAAAAGAGGGAACTGCTTAATAACAGTACTAAAAAGGTCATAATTAATGATTTGGCTGTAAAGGTGAGAAGCTAAAGCCAAACATTTACTAAATAGTTTATTGTTGAAAAGGGAAACTTCATCTGTGGTAGTATTTTTAAGCAGGTGAGGTGGAGCTTAGCAATGAAGGGAAGCTTTCTTTTTCTTGGTTGAGTTTAGGTGTCAAAACCCATTTCAAATTAATTTACTTCCATTGGTGAAAGGCAGCCAGTTTTGTTTGTTGAAGGATTGTCTCTGATTGTTTTATTTAGTTTCTTTGGAAATAAAGCAAAGCACTGAGACTGATTCACAGATTCTTAAATCCAAAGGGAAGTCGTGTGAGCATCTCATCTAACCTGGGGAAGAACATAAGCCGCACTCTTTTGCTGCATTGAGTCCAGTGATGTGGGTGGCTAAGTTGGAATAAATCTGTTACGAAAATAATAGTGTTTGACTTAAAGTCCCCATGTGAAGTGGTGAAGTAGTCCTGAAGATTAGTCTGTAGAACGGTTAAAAGTTCTAGCTTATTTCCACTTTGAATGTTCCTAACCAATACAGCAAGACAGCAACTACAGAATCACAAAGACAGGAAATAAAGTGTCAGGAACTTGATAGAGAGAGCATGAGATATCTAGAACAGGAAAGAAAAAATGTTGCCCCTCCATCCATCAAGATGTTGCTCATTACAGTACTCCATGTACTCCACAGTTTTCTTCCGTGTCTGTTTACCTCCTAGAGAAATGAATCCACCACTAGGAAAAGCCTGAGTCCTCAGTGTGTCGATATTCAGAACTTTGTTACAGATATGAATATATTTCACTGGACAGTGTTAAAGAAATAAATCATAATGCACATAACCAAGTTAATAGCTGCCTTGTCATTGACCAGATTCTCATGTTAAGGACCCTCCACCTCTCCTCATCTCCTGTGATTTTCAGTGGATACTGTCAAGCTCAGCACTGGTGTAGTCAGTGAAGTTATGTACCATGACTCTCCATTCCCATATCTCAAAGCAGACACTATCCTTTATTTTTAAAATATTTACATTCCATTTAATTGCAATATTGATTTTCATGATGGTTATTTCAATTTACTGTGAGTATAATCAAAAACAGAGTATACCTTGTAGCAATTATTATCAAAATAATCAAAATTGTTTTGCCTCCTTCCTAGAAGAGTGAAAGAGTTCAGAAAGACTTTTTCTGGCAGATCATTTTAAGCCATTATCTCAGTAGAAATGAAGGGGAAAAAAAATCCAACTACTAGCATGAAAAAGAGGAAAAGAATGAGACAAGAAATACTTAGCAAAGGTTTCAAAGGGTAATGCTGTTTGATGGAACTATATCAGATGAGTATTACAGAACCTTTCAAAATTACTTACAGGAAGAAGCTCATTTTTTAGGAAGGGGCTGTCACTAGCAGAAACAGTTCCACTATTGTAAAAAAGGTAGTTTTGGAAAGGAGGTTGGGATCAAATCACTTGGATCCTTAAGGTAGAAAGAATAAAGGGAAGAGATTTGGAACAGTCTTGTGCCAAACTAGTCAACAGATGGTTCAGGGCCAGCACTCAGCCTGTAAGGACATTTTTCTGGCTTGGGGAACACTGGCCAGTCAACAATTGGCCTGTTCATATATAATGCTGTAGGGGGGAGAAGGTGCAGATCTGGATTTGGTCTGGTCAATTGGAGCAACAGTGAAGGATCATGTCTATATCTGTTTGGCCCCGTAACATGTGGCTGGGAAAAAAAAATAGCTTTTAGGATATGAAAGTTGGCCATTCATGCTTTAGAGGATGAAAGAAACCCCAAGCAGGTGTGAGGGGCAGACTCTGTGGGACATTGCGTTCACCTCTGTTAGCTCAAACTGAAACTGGTGTGAACTGAAGACACTTTGCCCCTCTGAATATTAAATGTGAAATAATAATAAGGGCCACTTCTTTCCTAGTGTTTTTTTTCCAAGCCATTTTATAAGATTAAAGGATGATGATTTCTCTTGCATTATAATTATGACACAAAAGCATTCCCAGTTACAAAACCTTTATTTCTGAACTGGTAACAACCTGAACCGATTGTTACTATTATTTATAGACTTAGCCATACTTAAATATTTCCTTTAAAAGTTTGACTAAACTCTGCTTGGCTACTTTTGTAATTCCAGGTTGTACAAAAAAAAGTAAAACTCACTGTGTTTTTTTACAAGTGGCAAGAGATGTGTTACTACAATCATATCACTATAAAGTAACTAACGCTAACACAAGGCACAAAGTATGAGACGAAGTTCAAAATAGGGTTGGCAAAAAGGTATTATATTCTACACTGGAGGAAATAATTTGCAGGTCAGTCTCTTGCCTGTTCATGTCATGTTGGCTCTGCAGATGCATGGTTGCATTGAATCCAGTCACATTTTTCTCAATTTAGACTTGTGCTACAGAATAACTGTAGGCAAGACTAGCAAACACTCCAGTGTATTGATGTCAGTGAAGATTACTGCCTCAGTTGTATTCAGAAGGTAAGAAGTATTACAGAAATGCCAAAATGCACGCAATAACTTCTATACTACTAATCCAAAACATTGTAGACTAAAGATAGCACTGCTGAACCCATACGCTGAAGAATACAAGTTCTGAGCCTTTAAATATTAGGAAAGTATTCATATAAAATACCATCTCTGAATAGGATGAGTTAAGCTGATCCTTTTTTAAAGTTCTGATGGCTCATCAAAAGTTCAAAGGTTATTTACCTGGAAATTGGGAAAGCACTAGGAAGTCCTGATTACCTCTTCCAAGCTGTGATGCTTGAGCTACAACCTCACATTGTACTTTTGACTGACAGAGGAGAGAGTGATTTCACCCAGGGGCCCTAGTGAGGAATCTGTTTCCTGCCTTAGTTCATCCTGACTAGAATTCACACTTTTGAAACCCCGTACAAAGCCCATTTATTCTGAAGTACATTTTCTGGAAGAGAGACCATCTGGAAGAACATGATAGGAAGAATTTTCTTATTGCTTTTAGCTACTATTGTTTGTATCTCAGGACTATGTTGTTTAGAAGGGAACCACTGGTCATACAGCATGACACAAAACACAGTTGGGCTTGTTAAGACAGGCTGTACACTAGTGCAGTGAAGGCTGGACAGATGAGGAAAACCACAAGAAGCTAAGAATGTCGTAGTACCTCAGATCAAGTGTCCATTCAGTCTCGTATGTTCTAAAAGAGCATAAAAAGGACAAAATTAATAACAATGCTTCATGAATCACATTCCCAGCATCTATTTATTTAAGGTTCAAGAGGTCCTTTGCACGTGAAGGCATCTTTGCGTTAAATAAAAAGAAAGCTGAACAGGCTGCAGTGGAAGGAAGGGGCAGGCACTTAGGACAAAGGATGGTTGTGGAGATAGTATAGGGGTTGAGAGCAGGAGGAAATAGCAGGCACATAATCTGATCTCAATAAAATGAGGACACCTCAAGCACAGGGAAGATGCACCTGTGAGCTACTGGGAACTCGTATTTGTTTTCTTACTCATAGTGTTCAGTAACTCTCCTCATATAAACCCTTGTTAAATCCATGGGACCATTTACAGACTACAGTATTACCCCCTTATGGTAGCAGGCTCAGAAGCTGACCAAAACAATGAGAACTTTTTCCGAGTCCTATGGATGATGTAGCTTGGATTTTTCTGATGTCCTCTTGAGATAACATGAGCTATAGTGTAAAACTTTTAGATATGTTATTCTATATGTCTACCATTCACTAGTAGGAGCAATATTTAGAGCAAGGGAGGACTGTTGGTGCCAAGAATGTTTTACTTCATAGTAAAAAGGAAATATTTTAAGACTACTTTATACGGCAGTAAAGGAGCCACTCTTTAAACATGACATCCATATTCATAATGAGTACACTTTGATCTGTAAACAGTCCTCAAAAACTAAGTAGGGATATTGCTTTTAATAGTGCATTTGCTAGTCCTGACCTACAGGTGTGCACAAAAAGAGCGTTTTTCCTACTGCAGTCAATCGACTTCCCCTGATTTACAGCATTTTCAGTCCCTGCTCCATGTGCTCCAGAGGTTTTAGTTCCATTTTCTATTTTGACCTGACTTGGATTTATTTTATTTTATACCCCTGCTATTCCAGGCGGCAAGATAAGAATTACTTTCACACAAGCGTCTTTGTTTGCATAACACTTGTTTCCACTTAGTAAGAAATACATGGGTATTTCAAGTTACATTTCCTTTGAAAAACAATGTTTTAAATTGAGGCGTAAAATGTTCCATTGCACTTCCCTTTTTTCATTTTTTTTTTTTCTTTTAATATGGAGTTTCAAGTAAAATATAAAGGACTGACTTGAGTTTTATGCCTGCTTCTGTTCATGCTTGTTGTTTCTCATGAAGTTTGTACTAAATGCTAAATGGTCGTTTTTAGAGACACTGTGTCCCGTGTGCTGGCCCCACAGCCACAACCTCCTACCAACAAAGCTACTGGCAGCCCACTGCCTGCAGGATGTCCCTTCTCTAAATCCAAAATCCAAACACCAGAATACCAAAGCAGTGACTTTGACATTTAAGTTAACTTTAGCCAGGTTATTCTATTATCAGTAGCTGTCCAGTTGTGATGGAAAGGAGCTCAGCATGGATGCCACAAGGCTCTCCAGAGTGTTCTTAAGCTCTCGGCTGAGGAAACCCATGTGAACACAGATATGGTACTGTTGGCTAGGGCAGTAGGAAGTTAAAGCAATCTCAGGTATTCCAGCACTGTGTCTTTGGATGCAGTGTCTGTGTATCCCGATGACGCAACACTGCACTGTGCTCCCCATGAATCTGCTCCTCCTGGCAGTGACATTTCATCCTGCCTGTGCTGGAAATCTGTGCCCTGCACCTACAGGATTCCTCTTGTCTGGGGGTCCCAACAGGTTTTTATAAATACAAGGTCTCAACAGGATGAACTGTTAGTAGCTGAATGTAAAACTACCTGCAGCCCAAGGTTCTTCAGTCCTTTGGTTGAAAGAGAAGGTGGGTCTAATACCAATGAAAATATCACTAACTCAGGTGAGCAGTTGAAACTAGCCCCTTTTTTACTGCAAATGGGCTCACTTTTACGTGACACAGAACTTGTTTGCTTGTTTTGCCATGCCTGATATAAGTTGGTGGCAGAGGGTTAAGTGAATACGACACTTGGAAGGTTATGAGAAATAACAAATGTTTAAAGCACTTTCACTGGAGCAGCAGTAAACTCAAGAAATATATCAATAATTCCTTCTTTCGAAAGTTGCATAAAACAAAAAATTGGTAGACATGTCAGCTTTACTTTCCATAAGAAGCCTTTCCAGAAGTTAAAACAAAATTCGAATTATAGTAAATCCCAACTGACCTTTTTCTATGAGTAATAAAAATTATGTCTAATGTTAGTCTTTTCAATTAAAAAGTGACTTAAGCAAGTATTTTTAGTTATTTGGAAATTATTTTTTGTTGAATTTATCCTTCTTGCATATTTATCAAATCCCACCATTTTTTTCCTGGCATGAGCATAGCACATTTTATATTGGCCTGGTAAACATTCACATCAGTACAAATATGGCAAAGGGTGTGTGGTTTCCTTCTGAAACAGTTAGACTGGTGCAAGTCCTACTGGACTATTACCTTAGAATGAAGACACTCTCTCTTGATCTCATTACAGCAGTCCAAAATTTGCAGTATATAAGGCCTTGATACATATAGTAAAAATGAGAGCCTGTCTTTAATGGATCTTAATCAGCCTATTAAGGATAGGACGCTCTTATGCCTGATTACTTAATTGTACCTTACCAAAGGAAAAACTCTCTCACCTCCTAAAGTCAGGGCCAATGTTCATAAAATAAAGAACAAATACCTGTAAGCTACAGGCTGTACCTTGGGGGAGGTCCTTGAGCCAGGGAAAGAAAGGAAGAAGGATAATGAGGAAAAAAAAAAAAGAATGCATTTTTTATCACTTATCACAGATGTCAGAAGAGAAATAACTTTTAAAACCTGAAAGATAAAACAGCAGCTGTAGGCATGCTCTTGTTAATTCAGATTGTTTGCTATTCTTTTCAATTTTAATGACTCACTAAGGTATGCGACTACACCTGGCTATTATATTTTTCGTAATGATTCTTTCAAGACAATATCTGACTTCAGTGGTCTCAAAATGTAAACAGAAGATTTTTTTTAATGTTGTGTACAGTTTTAGCTAGGTGAAGCTACATATATGCATTCCCTATTAGCCTGCTCTCAACATAGCTTTACAACTTTTTCTCAGAGAGAGATGCTATTTGCTTCCCTGTAGGAACAAATCCATTCCAAACAGGGATCTTAGAACCCAGTCACCCAGTTTTACAAGTTTATTCAGCTCCCAGAAGAAATCTTGAAGACAAATTAGATTAAAAACAATCCAATGCATGCAGAATTGGGTGTCTTACAAAGTGAAGCCGAACATCCTGAGTACTAGAGCTAACTGGTAAATGAGATGGGGCCGGGTGAAGAGAAATGGGAGAGGGGAGAGAGAGAAAGAGAGACAACCAGTAGGAAACATTGGACTACAGTGTGAACATCAAAAGCTGTTGCTTTGTATTTTGTTCAATAATTGTTTGATATAAAGGAGTATTATGTTTTATCTGAAACTGACAATGGATAAAATGCATAAATAAGGCATCTTTGGAGAAATGGAGGTGTGGGCTTTTGAATCCTGTCAGACAACCTTGTCATAAAATGAGTGTGCTCAAACCATCTCCTGCTCTGGCCACTCTGTGATCTGTGATGAGTTTTTCTCCCATCCAATTGGTTTTGGTGTGCTCTCAGAACACAAGCTTACTTGTTGGCTTCAGGGCCCTTCAACAGAGGAAGCCTGTCCTCTGAATCATCCTCAGACTTTGCCAGGAGATAGGACCCAGTTAAGCTGTGCTTCTTTGCGTGTAGAGGAGCACTGAAGTGCTTCTTGGCATGTAGGGAACTTTGTTTTCCTGGGAGCCTTCAGTGAGAAAAAATTGTCATATCTTCACAGCTAAGGGCAGCTGAATTAACATTTCAATCATTTTTCCAGTTGATTTTAAGTGGTTAATGCCTCATTTTGGAGCCTTGTCTCGGGTGTTTTGTCCCCATACTTTTGGACAAAGGACAAGGAAACCATGTTGAAACATGTCCACATATACAAGAGCCATAAGTTTGGGAAGCAAATGGAGAAAAAAATAAGAATATATTAGGCAGTAGATACAGAGCTAATTCAATAATGTTAGATGCATTTCAGCTCATAATTTGTGGTTTTACATAATTTGTGGTTTTGTATTAACCATCAAGTCTAAACACTCCTTTGGACATGTTATATTTGAGGCAAAAAATTTGTAAATTGTGCAGATTACGAAAATGCATCTGTTAGTACCATTTCCAACTGCATCTAGAAAAGAACAAGTAAATACATAGGATGTACCATTTTTTCCAACATAATCCATGCACAGCTGTTAGCTATTCCCCTTGAAGCTTTGACAGAACATCAACTACAGCCATTCTGTAGATTCAAGATGATAAATCAGAGGGACCTACGGAAGGAGCAGACATCAGTAAGATGCAGAAAATAACAAATGAGTTATCTTTTTAACTTTCATGTTGAAATCTGCACTGTCCTGTTCCCCAGACCTACAGAATAAGGACAGTAAGCACATGTCTGCCAGAGCTTTCAAAGTTTGCAAAGTGCACCTCCATATATTCCAAGTCAACAATAGCTGTAGAACACGCAGTTGACTCACAAAGAAAAAATAATGAAATGCTGAAAATCTTGTCTCCTCACAGAGTATAGAGGCACAGAAACCAGACACTACAGGCTCCTTGCTAGCATTTTATGTGTAGGAACAATTTGCATCACAGAAGCATAAAAATCAGAGTCAGAAGAGGTATGGCTTGCTTACAGGATTTGTCCTTTGTCAAGAAAATCAGTGTTGGTTATATATATATTTAATAGGGCAATGTCTTTCAGTCAGGTAGAATAGTTCTAAATTCAAAATATTATGGTTTTAGAAAGTCCACTCAGTGCCTCAAAGTTCCCCAACCTACCCCAACACAGATATTCACAGTATGTAAAGGAAAAGGAACCCACATGAGATTTTTTTATTTGTTTTTTTTACTTCCAGCCTGTTACCAGTCAGTAAGATGCTTTTTACTGTCCAAAATAAACTCCGTTCTCTCTTCAGATGTTTACGGTCTCACACCTCTAATTCTTGTTTCTTCCAGCATTCTGAGGCAGTGGGGTTTTTTACCTTATAATCCACTAAATGAATCAATCAATATATTTGTAATAAAAACAACTTCAATATAGGAACAAAATGTCATAGGGCAGTGCATAAAATTAGTATGGAAAGCAGCTCCATGACATAATAGTTTCTGAATATTGACACACCAAGAAGAAAAGTTGTGTGGAGCTTTTTACTATTCACTATCATTACTAAGTCTCTCTGCATCATTTGTTTCTTCCTCCTGTGGAACATCTGCCTTCTGCATCATGGTATTTTTCCATGCTTGTATCAGTTTCCTCAAACTCAGATTTATTTTGTCCTGTCCAGATTAATATCTTCCTCTTTACTACTTCTCTATTGTTTGTAACTTTTTTCCAATCTAGCATTAACTGTGGATTTAATTAAAGTATAGTCATTAATATTCATTTTATATGCCTTACTAACAGAATCCCTCTTCTAGTTCTTAATGACACTCAAATAAATAAAACCTATTAGAGATCCCTGCGGTACCACACTAGACACCTTAACCTAGTTTGATACTTGCTACTTAACTGCTTACCAAGCTCCTTTGAACACCCTTCAAACCACAGAAGAACATGTAGATTCAAACCAAACTGAATTAATTTTTTAGTCCAATTTCCATGAGACTCCATATTTAATGTTTTAGCCGATGCAAATAACTTACATGTCTCACTTTTCCTTTTACCTGTGGAGGCCCTGGTTCTTCAACATTTATAATCATGCTTAATTTTAAGCATGTGTTTAAAGTAAGTGTGAGTAAACACTACTTGCAGTTAAACAAGTCATGCATGTGTTTGCAAGATGGTGACTTATTTACCTAGATCAAAAATGGTTACCATAAATCTGGGGTCTTATTGTACATCAGTTCTTTACCTCCAGAAATATTATTCTTTCAAAGTTTAATGCAAAGTGCTATATATCATGTTGAAATCCCTGGTGACAGGTAAGTTTCAATTTTGATTAGTAGTATACTTAAGAAAAAAAAATCAGAAACAGTGCAGTAATAAAGGATATAATGATAAATTCACATACCAGTAATCAAACTTTTTACAAAACCTCGGGAAGAAAAAAATTGAACAAAAGCCTTTGAAAGGCCTGTAGAATTTTTTCCAACCCAACTACTGGTTAAAATTGTCATTTTCCTATCAAAACATACAGCTGTGTTCTTGACAACGTTAAACTTGTCAAAAGTGAGACCAAAACTTTAAAAGATATATGTCAGTGGCAGGCAGACTTATAATTTTCTGGAGACTTCTATAAAAATTTTTCTCATTTCTATAGCACTGATTTCTCAGCCCTTTCAATTACAGGATCATGGGAAAAAAAATTACACTAGAACAGGAATTTAAAGTCATAAGATTATTTCATAAAATTAAAAAAAAAAAAAGTTCAGAGTTAAAATAGGGATTTACTTTGAAAAAAAATTTAGAAAATCACTAACCAATTTACAGGTGACTTTGTTCACAGCCCCTGCCCTCTTTCCATTTCAAAAAGCAAAGTCCAAATTATCCCTTTTCTCCAGCAGTGGATCTGACATCTTCTGCACCAGGGCTGACTGATGATGAGCCATGTCATTAACACAGTGCCTTTTGTTGCGATAAATGGTTCATGGCAGGGGTGCTGGCTCAGATGATGGATCCCCTTGCATCCTATACAACAGGAAGACAGGTACACAGCTTTTGAAGCTGCCTGTGAATGTAATCCTTATGAAAATGAGTGAAGTATTTAGCCATGGTCAGAGAAATGAAAGAATGAACACAAAGAACATCTGATTAGACTCACTTTAACAATAATGTCCTCAAAACCTTAAGCTGTCTGTGTAGATATATTGTATGCATTGTACATTTATATACACATTTGGGACAAATAGATTTTACTTTACTGGAGGTGAGTAGCCCAGTTAAGGCCTATGGTTCCTTTAACCAAGTGTGCTGAGGAGGAAGTTCACTCTTAATTTGGAGACTATAAAGATTTCCTCACCGAAGGCCTTTATTTAGGATAAATAAGGAAATTTTAAAGAGAAAAATCAGTGCAGCAGAAAGAAGATTATATTACTTTAACTGGGGTATCAGAAGTGACTTATTTTGTCTGTTCACAAGTATTGATGTAATTTCCTAAAAACTAGATGTATACATATGTTTATATAAATATGTGTATGCCATTTTTCTTTCAGTAGTCTAAGTACTTTATGGATAATACAATAAGAAGAATGTCGTTTTATTTAAAATTATGTTGGTGATGTCCTATATATAGAATGTTTATATATAAATATTTTAAATAAATCAATCTCACTCAATCCCAGTGAACAGAATAAATAACAAAACAGCTTTTATTTAAAATGAATAAACTGAGATACACTGAGACCAGTGAAAATTTCTCTAAGTGGCAGATTGGGGAACAGAACCTGGGAGTGCTAAGTGATGCCAACAGTTATTAGATAACCTCTGAGAATCAAATACTCAACAAAACTCTTGGGACTGCAATATGGGGAAGGAAACTGTCTAATAAGAACTTCCTCTCTTAGATCTCCTTGCATACCTCAAATCCTTCTCCCATCGAGCATTTCAGCAGCTCCCATGTCAGCTCTGCTTAGCCATCAAGAATCTTTAAATTTTACCCTGGTACCTTTTCCTTGAGCAGTTGTGCTGCTTGGGTCCATTGAGATAAAAATGCAGAAGCATGGAAAAAATAACAAGAAAGATGCTTAACAAAACCGTAATAAAGAAATTATGGCTCTCTCCCACGGCAACCTGGTGAGAGACCTCCTGTGAGGATTCTGTTTCCACTGAGAGCAAACAACTTCTGACAAATAATTCAGTGGGACAGGACAAGCTAAAGTTTACATTGAAATAAATGTAAACCATACTTCTTGTAGCAAGCAAATTATAATTTTCTGTTTTCTCTTCATTTCGGTCCTGTGCACTATGAGTTGAAAATTTTATTTTATCTTTTGAGAAGCCTGTTTTATGTGGGTATAAAATACAGACCTAATGGTCAATGGACCGGTGGAATCTAATACAAAATATGAAGTTCAGTTGGGCTGGACTCCATCTATAATTTTGCCAATATTCTTCACATGAAATAAAGTGCATTAGTTCAATTGACTGAGGAATAGTTTCATTTTATTACAGTGCTGTATCTTCTCTATATTGTCTGCTTACATACCATTTTTCTCTAGGTTGTCTGAATGAGCAAACATGAGCAATATTAATATTATTCTATGAATACAGATGTTTCTATGCCTGTTTCATATGTATAAATCTGAAAATTCTTTCCATTCCTAAAAGAAAACCTGAAGATATATATGTTTGCTAAAATTATTTACTACTTTCACATAGAATTAAACATTTCTTTTGTTCTTAAGATAGCTGAAGAAAATATTTTAGGGTCTGATCTAGCTTCTTCAGAAATCAATGGGAATCTAGTGATACTACACTGAGTTTGATAAAATTCTTATAAAGATATATTTAGTTTGGTGATTATTTAAAAATTTCTTGTGGGTTTTGAATGTTATATCAAAATATTTTTGGCTTAAATTTTTTTCAGCAGGAAAGTGGTTCTAGGTAAAACCTTTTTCAGTTTATGAAAATGCGTGTTTTTGGTTTCATCCTACCTTTATTCTAAAGAAAAAGGCGGTGATGTCTTCTCTGAACTCTTCATCTCTAAAACTTACTTATGAGATTTCCTATAGGTCATGCTGGGCTATCAATAGTCGTTCAAGTAAACACCAATCAAGACTGCATATGTCACAATCCAGTTCCTTTGTATTATATTTAATTTACTGCACAAACTTAATTATGTGGATGGCTCTATTCTAGAATCAGCCTCAAAAGACCATTTTCCCATGTTTTACACATATTCATAGAACTTGAAATCTCCCTGCATGTTATATATATATATAACATTAATTACCTTGATGTGTGATTGTTTAAATAAATCACTTACCCTTTGTTGACATTATGGTTAATAAATCCGTAATTTGTAGCTTTCAGAGCCTCCTTTCCTAAAGTATGTTCAGATATCAGAGATGACACTGAAGTATATCGAACCTCTCTTGTCCTAGCAGATAGGACTGACTATATGTTTTGAACAGTGACTATATTGATGTATGCCTAACGTAGTGAGTTTGCCTTGGTTGAACACCAGGTGCCCAACAAAGAATTTTGTCATTCACTTCCTCAACAGAACAGGGGAGCGAAAATATAACGGAAGGCTTGTGGGTTGAGATAAGGACAAGGAGATGACTCACCAATTGCTATCATGGGTAAAACAGTCTCGACTTGGGGAAATTAACTAAATTTATTACCAATCAAATCAGAACAGGATAATGAAAAAAAATAAAAAACAACAACAACAACAACAAAAAAAAAACTTTAAAACACTTTTCCCCTATGTCTCCCTTGCTCAACTTCAATCCTGATTTCTCTACCTCCTCCCCCAGTGATGCAGGATGTGGAATGGGGATTGTGGTCACTTCATCACACATTGTCTTTGCTGTTCCTTCCTCCTCATGGAGACGACTCCTCACACCCTTCCCCTGCTCCAGCATGGGGTCCCTCCTGCAGGACACATTTATCCACAAACTTGTCCAATGTGAGTCCTTCCCACGGGCTGGGTGTCCTCACAACTGCTCCAATGTAGGTGTCTTCCATGGGATGCCATTCTTCAGGAACAGACTACTCCAGTTTGGGTTCCCTCTGGGGGTCACAAGTCCTGCCAGCCAACCTGCTTCAGCCTGGGCTGGAACCTGGGTTCCTCTCTCTACAGGTTCACAGGTCCTGCTGGGAGCCTGCTCCAGCATGGGCTTCCCATGTGATCACAGCCTTCTTTGGCTGCATCTATCTGTTCCAAACTGCGATGCTCCACAGACTGCAGGTGTGCCACATGGGGACAACCAATCTCACAATGGTCTGCACCACCAGCTGCAGGGGAATCTCTTCTCCGACACCTGGAGCACCTTGGTGCCTGCAAAATTGTTTCTCTCATATATTCTGACTCTTCTCTCCGGCTGCAGGTTGTCATACAGTTTTTTTTTCCCCCCTTCTTACAAATGTTATCCTAGAGGAGTTACCACCATTGCTGATGGGTTCATTCTTGGCCAGTGGTGGGTCCACCTTGGAGCCAGCTGGCAGTGTCTCTGTTGGACATGGTGGAGGCTTCTAGCAGCTTCTCACAGAAGTGGCTCCCGTAGCCCCACAGCTTCCAAAATCTTGACACCCAAACACAAAACACCTAACCTTTAAAAGAGGCCTTGCTTAACAGGAAAGAGCTTATGGGTATAATAAAGTAATTCTGCTATTCTCTGTCATACATCACAGAACAGTAACACTTAGGAAACCCACGTCTTGACCTTTGGTCACCAGCTACCTAAACTCTGTTTTTTTCAGCCCACAGCAAATAATTCCGCTGAACAGAAATAAAAGAATTTAATTAACCAGTCTAAGAGTCTTTTATAAGAATTTATCTGTTCTGCATACACCTGCATTTTTTCATCATGGTGAAAACATGTATTTTCAAATTTTTAAATCACCAAAAGGGGTCTGATTTTCTCCTGACATCTGGAAAAAAACATTTTCCACTTCTTATCACATCAAGTGTAGCTTTTAGGACCAAATAGTAAGAAAGGAGACATTGGGATAAAACATTTCCTTTTGTAGATGTATATCATTGACACGAGATCCAAAGTAATAAACTGAAATTGCAAAAAATGTAGTACAAAGCCAACATGGAAAATGCAGTGTTCTCCAGAGTGTTGGATTTTTTTTCTCTTGTAGAAAATTAACTGGGCAGTGACCTACCAGAGTATCTAAACAGTTTTCTCTGCTTCTCCAGATTGTATAACAATTTTTACTATTTTTAGCAGAAATCTTGCAAAAATACCCAAAATTCTCCTTCCAAAGTACTGATAAATACTGAATTAGGCTCCTCCAAGGTGTTCTGCCATGCTACAATACTCAGCTGGGCAGACGTGGTAAGATCTCTTTGGTACCTGAAGGATAGGCACCCCTTCCTCCTCGACAATTCATTACCAACCCATTACAATCCCTTCAGCATCTTTCTAGCCCACAGGGTCTTCTTGTCTTCATTTCTCCCCTTCACATGTGGCACAGGGCCTGGAGAGGTTGTCCTGAGAAGTCATGAAGTCCTTAAAGTCCCTCTGTCCCAGGACCTTTCAGGAACACTCCTGCTTTCAAAGCTTTTGCAAGATGAGTGCAGAGAACAGAGCTCACACAGCAGCTCAGGGAAAGTCTGGAGGTAGCACCTTTTCCTGTCACTGCTAAACATCCACTTCACAACAGACAGCATCAGATAAAGTATTGTCTTCTGCTATTGCACTGGAATACTGTTTCAATGGCTTTGTGTTGTAGGGGACGATCAAGATTCCTGATTTTAGTGGCAGTTAAAGAAGCTCTGAATCCTAAAAAGGAGACCCAAAATGCATTGATGAGGTTTTCTTGAAAGGCTTTGGTTGTGTTTGTTTGTTTGTTTGTTTTTTTCTTGTAATTTAAACAACAAAGGCAAAGGCTGAGATGCTGGATTCTAAGATGCCCTCAAATGCTATCTTTTTATTAAAATGAGATAAAAAGCAAAAAGTTGTCAGGGAAAGACATAGGAAAAGAGTAGTTCTTAGAAAAAAAAATGTGTTCAAAACACAGCTCATGCAAGTCTGAAAGCTTCTGTCTATTACCTTTTTTTTCTTTTTACAATTTACACATTCTTTGTTTTAATTCTATTCATCTTTGCTTTACCAGGACATTCAGCAAACTAGTTATGGTCAAAACCTCATCACATCACTAGGAAGTCACCACATGAAATAGAAATAAATTATTTTTCCATATTGTAGTAACAAGTTAATGTACTGTAGTACATACTGACTTATTTATTTTACATCAGCATTATCCACAAACACTACTCGAGATCTTGGTCCTTCTTCTGCTGAGATTAATTCACCAATATTATGGTAAAATTATGATACCAAAACACTACAGTATACAGCTTGCTTGCCTAGGGAAGAGATCATCACAGCTTGCCTTTGCATTGTAGGTCTGCTCCAGTTCCCACTGGATGTGCTGGAGGACTGGACAAAAGTGCTGCATGGCACCACCAGCCATCCTGGTCACTGTCCTGGACAGGAAAAACAAAATGCCTCATTTTCATTCTGCATGGGGATTTTTTTTGTTTGTTGGTTTGGTTTGGTTTGGTTTGGTTTCTTTGTGTTTTTTAATCCACTAAAGTAAAATAAAAAACAAACAAGCACATGCAGCTTAGGCATAGCCCCTGAGACTTCTGACTTACTATTGTGCTGTACACAGTGGTGAACACTCAGGCAGGCTGATGCTATAAGATGCTAACAGTGTAACATATGCTGCCGTGCTGTGCTTTTCTAGATAAATACTCCCCAAGCTATTCAAGTATGATAGTATCTAATTTTGGTTCAAAACTAAAGGAGAAATATTTTGAAATCCACCTTCACTTTGCAATTAATAATGTCATTTAGAGTCAAGCTTGGTCCTGCTGTATCTGGATAAATGAAAATACTAGAAAGCAAACTAAGCAGAAACCACCAGGAAAGGAATTCAGAGAGCTACTTGTAGTCCAAAGCAGAAGTCTGCTAATCATTTTGGGCTGGGTAGGTGCTCCAATTGCATTCTGTGGCTGTTGTTTGGGAGTTGCTCAGGAAAAAGTTCTTTAGTACAAGGCAAAGCAAGCCAACAGCTTAACAGGATGATTTAGTTTATTAAAACGTGCACCCTGATTTCCTCCTTGCTTTTCCAACAGGAATAGTCTTCTACCCCATACCAGGACCATTGAGCTGTTGTTTCCTGAAGCCATAGCCTCTCTAATGGGGAAAAATAAAAATACTAGCTAGCAAAACTGGTCTTAGTATGGCAGAATGAGCATCTGTTGCTTTGTATACCACAGGGCAGCCAAGCCATGATGTTGCTTTATGGGATGAAAGAGTTACACCATGTGATGTCTATCACAACATTCTAGTTTCAGATGAATACCTAAAATAAAGACATACACACAAATATATATATATATACATATATATACATGGGCTTCACATTCCAGACAAATTTCACTATTAGGTATCTTTTCTTCACTAGTCCCTATAAATTCTAATTTATGCTAAGGATCCGCAAAAAAAAGAGAAATACACAACAACTTGCCAAAACCATTATGACTTTCTAATTCCAGGATGTCTCTCATCGAGACCTTTGATCTGGCTTTCCCTTCCTGAATCTGATCAGCAAGATGAAGCATTGTGTCTTAAACTTATAATTCAATTTTGTTTTTTATGAGATAATTATAGTACTGCATTTATTTCTATTGTAGTACTGACAAGAAGTTGTAGTAGGAGTAGGATCGCAATGTGCTAATGCTAAGTAGACACAGAGGAAGAGAAAGCTATTACCTGATGAACCAACAGTCTAGAGCAAAACTCATCATGGATAGGAAAAATAGACCTAGCAATTTGTCTAGGGACAAGTAACAAGGTCAAAATTAGCACCAATCTGCAAGATGTCACTGGCTGACAATACCTCTCAGATACAAACAAAGGTTGCCAATTCAGACATCCTAGTTACTGCAGTGCAACCTGCAGAATGCTGACTTGTACGGCTTTTGTTAAAAAAACTACCCCCAGACATTGTATGAAGCAGTCTGAATGGATCTGACGCTTATTGGAGAGAGTGTACCTTCTACTTCATTTACCTCTGAGCTGAGAAAGAAGGATATAATTGAACATGCTTCCCTCTTTAGCATAATTTGTTCATGAACATTGTAGCACCGAGTGCAAGTGGGCATGAAAAGCCCTCCTTTCTCAAGGAGGGAAAGAATGTGTGCACATTCTTACACAGCCTGTGTACAGGAAATCATTCACAAACCTTCAAAGGCATTGAGAGGGGGAAGGGAGGAGGCTGGAATGGCATTCCTTGGGTAAGAGCACATGAAAGTCTGGTCAGATTAGTGTAATATATTACACAAATGTGACACAAAAATGTTCATGGATTACACTTCCTTCGCTGTATCATATTAGCACCTCATCATCCCAGCCTACCACAAACAGATGCTAACAAGATATGAGAAGAGAGCTAGAATACACTGAGGTTTCTGTCTCACATTAGCAATATACTGTGATACTGCTTGCCAGCATGGGATGCACAATTTACTAATGCATAATCTATGAAAAAAAAAATAAAAACGAAACCAAAACAGCAACAACCAAAACAAGACATTACCACAAAAGTGTGTTTACAATGTGCTGCAAAATGAAGATGTGTGCTCTATGTGGGGAAAATCTCACCTCCTGGAAGATCACCAAGATACAAAGGGGCTTGTTAAAGTCCCTAAATAGTACTCAGTAGAAATGCACTGTTCCCTTTCAGTGAGTTTCTCAAGATATTTTTGAGAAAATCCTAAGGCACTGATTTACTCAAATTGTTTTATTTTAGCAAGCTTCATATGGATTTTATTTAACTGGTTCTTTCCTTGCAAGTAAAGTTGGCCTTGGTGTTGAATCTGAGGATACAGAAAAGCACCAGCCATGCGCCAATCCAAGCTCCAGCAAAACCTCTGGGAGATCTCAACTCAATAGAGTTTCTTCCTCACATTCAGTCCTACAATTCATTAAATATGATGACATTACACATATACAGCTGTCCTATTATACTGACTAATTGACTTTTAAAGGGCCAGAAGACTAGGCAGATGCACATGCTCACATTTGCACAGTAAAACCTACTTTTGCGCTATAAAGCCTCGCTTGCCATGCACAGACAAAATCAGGAAAAAATGCATGTGTGTATTTGAAAATGCTTTTTTTTTTTTTTTTTCATGAGTAACAGATGAAATTTGCAGCTGCTAAAAAAACAGCCTTCCAGATTGCCATCTAAAGTGCTTTACTGCACGTTAATATATGGGAAATTACTACTACTAATAATAAAGAATGAAATGAATACTACATAAACTGGGTTAAGCTCTGTGCATCAGAAGTTTATTTTTGTTTTGTTTTAATATATTTACATGGAGGAAATAAATATGACAGATAAAATATTTTTGGCTTTCTCTCTTGTAACAGTAATTATGCCAGGCCTTCAGTGCAGTAAGGTTACGATTATACAACCCTGTTTCTGGTTTCCTCTAGACATATGTGCAATATATACATTGCACATAAATTGGCTCAAGCTAATTATTTTTAAATAACATGCACGCTTTTAAAAATAGCAAGCAAAAATGGAACTGCCTAAATCTATTGTAGGTCATGTTTCGTTTTTCCCCAGGCTCTAAAAACCTGTGTCTGATCTTTTCTTGAAAACATTTTTGAGGGGGGTAGGGTAGGGCAGGGGGAAGATTTCCTCCTAGGTTGAAAACCAGATATACTGCCCTGTTCTGTGTCCATCACAGCCACAGCACTCCAGTTTGAACACAAACTCATCTGTTAGAACTCAAATGTGAAGTTGCAACCTGAAAATATTTTTTTCCCACTTGATTATAAATAGGAGTTTATAAGGGATGTTTGGACACAAACCTGTTTCATTTTACTATGGAAAAACTTGCTTGTCAAACAACTGAAATATAACCTTTGAAAAATTAGTTATTTATAAAGTAAACTACAACACATTATTTCATAATGTATGACAAGCATATTGTGAGAGGAAGGCTGTAGCTGCTGATGGCATCACTGTGAATGTGCATGATGGGTACTTTCTTCAGGGACCTCAAAGATGCTGGCAACAGCAAAGTCACTGCAATCATGTGGAATTGTTGGGAAACCTGTAAAACAGTGATGTCTTAGCACCACTGCCACCTGTCTACAGGAGTCTGATGCTCCCCAGTGCTTCAAGAGGAAGTTGAGCTCCTTCTGTTACTTCTGAAATGCCATTACTGAGGTTCATCTGCTTTTTCCTCGGGTACTTTCACCTGTTTATAGCATCCTGGAACAAAGAAAGAAACTCAAAGAGAACACATGGGCAAAAGATCAATATATTGAATTACTAGGAAGTGATGAGCCCCACATGACAAAGTTCACAGATCTAAACATTCAGGATGAGTAGCTTCGCTGTGATCAGAGAGCATGAGAGTGGCAGGTGTCGGTGGTGGAGGAGGACAAGTCAGAAATCCTGATTTCCAGTTCCCTGTCCAATCCCAGAGGCCCAAACGTTTTACACAGTCCTTATAACTGGTTCCTATTTCACATTTAATATATTAAAAAAAAAAAAAAAAAAAGAGGAAAAAAATAGTACATGTATGTTATCTAATTGAATGACATGAATATCAAATAAAAAATGAGAGGGATCATTGCCATAATTCAGACTTAATTCTCTCTGTCGTCTGAAAAAGGTGGTGATCAAGGGGCCCAAGGCATGCTGCCAAGTGTGTTCATTCTCGAAGGCTTTTTCCTATGGAGAGTTGGATGGGAGGAGTTTGAGTTTTCCTCACATGTTGTTTGTTTATTTGACTATCCTTGGTTGACATTGTGTCAGCTGGTTAATGAATGAATTTGGCTTTATGGCTTTTGCACATGTGTCTAGAGGTCACCCTAGGCATATTTTCACAAATTAGAAAAATAAATTAATTAATTAAACTTATTTTCTACTGGGAACCTGTGCACCTGAAATAACAACTATTTTCTCCAATGTATTTAGTTGTGCTCTGCCAGGAGGCATTTCTTCCCCCTTTCTTGGCTTAAAAACTGTACTAGACGGTAGGTTGCAATCAGGCACTGCTGAGTCACAAGGACTTTATAAGCTGTCACATACGCAGCTAGCCACAAGTTACCACCTACTTCCAAACAACACATTTTAATTCTTTAGCTAAATTAGGCATTTTTTCTTCTTGTTCTATGCATAGATTTTGCAGGTAACATTTATCCTGCTTCATGTAGGCCACCTGTGCAGGAGCGAAAGGAAAGATGCTCACCTCCCGCACAGAGTTTCTCCTGCCTTGATGCCTCCTCACATGAGGCCCATCAATGGGGACAAGCTATTTGACAACAGTGACCATCAGTGAAAGGTTTGGAGATTTGATTTTCTGGGGGAGAGGGAGACAGATTAAAGCCCCATCTCCTAGATTTATTTTTAGTTAGGAAAAATCCTCACTCTTAGTTAACTTTCTTATGGAGATAAATGTGTGTGTGTGTGTGAAATAGTAACGAACACATGCTTACTACAAATCAAAAATCATTTTAATCTTTTTTCTTTCCTCAGATTTTCTAAGACTCTCCTCTTGGACTTTCCTCAGCTTGGCTACATCATTCTCAAAGAATAGTGCCCAAGATGAAGACACAGCAAAAACTTTTTTCATGAAGTAAGATAAACACCTGCTTTGACTTATATATGATGATCATGTCACAATTCCACTTTTTTTTTTTTTTCCAGTAGAGCCTTATACTGATTTTGTATAATTGTTCACTTTTTACAGAAAAATGTATATGAAGTCTGCATGCTGTATCATAACGCCATTTTTGTATCTTGTTCTACATCTTTTCTAAAGGAACACAGTTGTTTTTAAAACTGAAACTTCTGTATACACTCTGTGTATACTGAGATAAATCCTGGGTAAAACAAACAAACAAACAAACAACAACAAAAAACAAAGAAAAACAAAAAAGGAAAACACCACAATACAGTGAGAAACTTCCTTCTTGCTTTCACCTTCTCCTTTTTTTTTTTTTTTCTTTACCATATAATTTGCATTTTGCATTCTTGCTGAGAGATTTAAAATCACAATGCGTTCTCCAAACATGTAGGTCCATCTGGGAGGGAAGAGAATCTGCAGTACATTCCTGAGGTGAACAATCATCCAGGATAAAATAGGAATCCCAGTATTGACAACTAAACCAAGGATACATGATTTGGGAAAATACATTGACTGAAACATCAGTTCTGCTTGTTAAAAAAATTCAAAATATAGCTTTGAAAAATTTCAGCCATTCTGTAACTTTATATAATCTGATATAGCTGCATAAAGCAATGTGTGAAAAAGAAAAGTTGCATACGAATGCAAGCTAAAACAATCATCTTTCTTATAGATGTGAAGAAGGTGACTAAATGTTTTTTTTCCCTAATTTTCAAATTTTCTGGAAACCTTTATTGTGATTTTTAGCCCTATATTTATTTAGCCTCTTTCTGAATAATTGTTCAACAGGGATATTTTACAAAGCTATAGATTAGATCCAGATGAAACATTACATTTCCTAAATGTTGACAATTGTTTTGTAAAATTCTCTTAAAAGTGTACTGCTATGTGATTTTTCTTGCTTCCTTCACTCCTTTCAAAACACTTTAAAAAATCTCTAAGTATATTTGTTACTACCAAGGGACTTTTATGATTAATACATGTTATTCATATTCCCTAAACACAGATTTGACTAATATGCTCTGTGCTTGCTGCCATCACACTTATAAATGTATATTAACTGAATGCAATTTGAAAGAAAAATATTCCTAATATTTTCAATAAAAGACTGAATAATTGGCAATAACTACAGTATTTGGTATGTTTCGCTTCTTTTTCTAAATGCACAATTTCTGTATTTTATGATTTTGGCAGTTCTGTTAAGTAATTTCCATAAGTTTTGTTGGATACATGACGTAGTATTATTCATCTGAACTGTGGCATATCTGAACAACATTATTAGTGATTACTGGTCTGTTATGTGATGCTACTTTTGTCCAGTCACTACATAACTCTTGAGTTCACAGAAATTACGTTCATTTTCCATTGTATTGAAACAGGCTAGCTTTTTTTTTTATCTTTTTCATGAGCAACCTAGACTGTACAAATGTTCACATAAAGCCAACGCAATAGGGGAATAAAAGCAGATGAAGACAATTCATTTGAAAATCAAAGCAGTGCTCACAGAAATATGTTGGCAGGATTCACCCTGCTCTATTTCAGAGTTGTTTAAACACAGTATAGAGCAGAAGAGAAATGGGAGCAATGGTTTCTCCTGGAATCAGTTCAATCAATTAATTTGTCTCTTTTTTTTTTTTTTTTTTTTTCTCACTCATTTAATTACCACTGCGAAAAAGCAGGGGGAATTAAGTCACAAAATAATAATTCAGATAACATGATGGATCTAATTGAAGCCTTCATGAGCGACTGGATCCTGGGGTAAGGCTGAAACAGCCTCATCCCACCCAGTTGTGCTCTGGCAGAGTGCACCACACCACCTGCTGACTTTGGATGAGAGTTTCTGCACAAAGACCACATTTTCTTGCCTATGTGGCTAAAGCCAGACCTTGCACATAGCCAGTGAAACTTGACAGTGGTGGCGGTGGCCAAGTCTTCTGCAGAGGAAGGGGCACCACCACGCAGGGAGGGCAGCCGTGGCTGAGGTGGCCCCTCTGGCACAACTGCACTCCTCCGAGTTCTCTCTCTTCGGGCTGGAAGAGAAACCATGGGCCCACCCGTGCCCAGGGGGTCCCTCTTCACTGAAAACACACAATATTTCCCTGTTAATCATTCCGCTTTTTTCACCACTGTGCACTGCCTGTCCTGCCCAGTGGAAATTTCAGGGCCCCACTCCTGCAGGAGGTGGGAGGCACCCTCCTCTCCACAGGCACCCCAGACTCACCTTCCCCATGCCAGGCTCATTTTTGGATCAAAACTATGGGCTTGCCCTGAGTGGCACAGCAAGGTTGGCAGCACCACCCCACATGCAGCTCTCCTGCCGCCATCTTTCTTGCCTTTCACCATGGCAAGCAACCCACTCTGCCTTTGCTTTTGGATATTTTTTTCCTCCCTCATAGGGTCAAACTCAAGGGTGTTATTAAACTCGCACCTCCCAACACAGTACAGACCTCCAGAGCTCACCCACACAAGTCATAGAATCATAGAATGTCCTGAGTTGGAAGGGACCCACAAGGATCATCAAGTCCATCTCCTGTCCCTGCATATGACAACCCCACAGTTCACACCATGTGTCTGAGGGCATTGTCCATTCTCTTCTTGAGGACTGTCAGGTTTGGGGCCGTGACTCCTCCCTGGGGAGCCTGTTCCAGTACTCCACCACCCTCTGGGTGAACAACCTTTTCCTAATGTCCAACCTGAACCTTCCCTGGCACATCTTCCTGCCATTCCCTTGGGTTCTGTCACTGGTCACAAGAGAGAAGAGATCAGCACCAGTCCCTCCTCCTCCCATTGTGAGGAAGCTGTAGCCCCACGAGCTCTCCCCTCAGTCTCCTCCAGGCTGAACAAACCAAGTGACTTTAACAGCTACTCATACGGCTTCCCCTCCAAACCCTTCACCATCTTTGTAGCCCTCTTCTGGACACTCTCCAGTAGCTTTATATCCTTTTTATCCTGCAGTGCCCAGAACTGCACACAGAGCTCCAGGTGAGGCTGCACCAGTGCAGAGCATAATGGGACAATCACCTCCCTTGCCTGGCTGGCAATGCTGTGCTTGAGGCACCCAGGACACTGGTGGCCCTCTTGGCTGGTAGAGCACAGTTGGCTCATGTTCAACTTGCCATCGACCGGAAATCCAGATCCCTCTCTGTGGGGCTGCTTTCCAAGTGGTGTGTGCTGCATGAGCTTGGTGGGCAAGCTCCTGCCCCCAGGCAGCAGGGCTGGACTGGGGCAAGTGTCTGCTGGGGGACACAGTAGGGGAATGCCAGGGCAGTACTGATGCCATACTGGGGGAAGAGGAGCCTGGATGTGCTTGCTTTGCCTTGTTGAAGCAGCATAGCTGCAAGCAACACCATTGATTTCCTTCTGCCTGCTGCCCTGTGAAAGGACTTGGGCACTAATTAGTCTTTTCTTTCTCCTCCCCCATTATATTTCGGTGCAGAAAAGATGTAGGTGAAGCGAGAAAAGCCTTTCGTGCTCTTCAGCCTGGGCAGAGGAGGGAGCGAGGGAGACAAGGCGGTTAACCGATCCATCCCCCGGTAGGGGGCATCCAGCCCACGCCGATCCAGCCGGGCTGGCGACAGACGCGCTTCCTCTCAGCCGCCTCAACGCTGGTACCGGAGTGCTTGTAGCGCTGCCTGATCCCAGCTCTGGCAGGATGGACAAGGGTCTATACTTTATATTAATATCAAAAGACTTTTAGTCAGAGGTTCTTTGTTGATTTGGGGTGTGGTTTTTGTCTTTTTTGTTTTGTTTTGTTTTGTTTTCAGTCACAGGTACGAAAAGCCCCCCCTGGGTAATCAATTTCCTGAAATTCTTGAAGACTTCGTAAGCCGTAACAATGAAAATCATAACTAGCAAGCCTTTTCATTTCCTTATTGTGTTATTTAAGCAATAAGACATGACAAGGTTTGTGCTATGCTGGGATATCTCACTGCCTCGGGTGGGTTGTGTTAGGCAGAAGGCCGAAAATTGAAAGCCAAAGGCACCTGAAAGAGAGGCTGTCCTGGGACGCCAGGAGTTTTTTAGCATTATCCAGTGGACCTGTATAAGTAGGCTCAGGACAAAAAGGCAGAATTAAGGCAAAAACACAAAAATAGAAATATTATCTGCCTTCTTATTATACCATAAGCAACAAAAGTACATCTCTTATTTAATCTACATCTAATTTTTCCCTCTTATGGCTTCAAAGTGACAAATAAGCACTTTAAACTAATTAAAAATAATTAATTACCTAACATTCTAATTTCACTATTTTTTTAATATATCTTCAATTTCATGAAACCTCTCCAGATTTCTAAACTAAATGTACATAAAATAGAAATACAATTGTCTAAATCTTCAGTTTCAACTTAATCTCACTAAAATTATGGGGTTTTTTTTCTGTCTTTCACTGAAAAAAAGTGAGTTTCAAAAATGAAGCTTTCTTCTTGTCCTTGCTATAGAGTATTTTCCTTAGAAAAATGTTGCTGTTTCATGTTTCTTCTATCAGCTATGTTATTGTAGTTCTTATTGTCTGCTTTCTATCTTTTGTCACTTGATGGTTAGCAATGTGTATCCCATCTTTGTCTCTGAAACATTCCACCTGGTTAAATTGCTCCAGTAACAGTAAAATCAGTTAAATGTCCTGGAAGAAAAACCAAAGGAGTTGTTCCTATTTGCAACAACAGAGGTGTGGGGAACTTCCCTGCACTGTAAGCACATTCTAGGGGAGGAAACCTCTTCTCAGAGTTCACTTTTAAACCCCACCTTTGAAGACAGCAGCACATCACACAAGTTAGACAAGGTATTGTTACACCGGGGCAAGAGAATACTTGAATCTTTGACTGAAAAAAAACACAGTTGAATCATGAGTGTTTTACAAAGCTGTGCCTCTATCCCAGTCTCTCGGCCTCAGGTCATAACAGACTCAACTCTCAGAAAGTTACAGATGTGTGGAAGTGTTTGCAAGATAAAGTGCTTGACTTTTGCAATTTATTCCCCCCCCCCCACCCCCATTAGCTTTAAACTCAAGTACTTTAGGAAAAAAAGAGACAGAAGTTAGGAGTATGGCGCTTAATACCCCAAATACACATGGATTTCAGTGAGCTGGATGTGCAAAAACTTCAGAATGAAGCCCTGCTAGAAAAAGACAGATACAGGTACAAAGTATGGGTGGAGAGAGGTGGATGGGAAAAGGAATCCTACAGAGAGAAAGCAGGGGAAAGGGAGGCAAAGGGAGAGAAACCGACACAAGGAGAAGAGACAAACAGGAAAAAGAGGTGGGAGGCAAAACCAGCCCCACAAGGTGATTTACCAGACAAAAGCTAAGAATGTCATTAAATATATAAAAATGGCTGTATTTTTTTGTAGAAATGTAAGAGAAGGGTTTGAAAAATCAGAAGGAAGAAGCCTTGTTGGAAAAGTTTAATTATTTATCACCTGTTCAATGAAATATCGTTAAAAACAAGAGTCATTGCAAAAATAAGAAGCCACAGCAATATCTAGCAATTTAAAGGCACCCAAAGCCAAAGGCTTGGTCTAGTTAATGGATATTACCTTCGTGTTTCCTGAAAACCCACTGATCACCCTTATGGTGAACTGAAGCAGAAAAACGATTAGTTCAGTTTCACAGGGCAGCATCAGGATCCAACAGCGGGAGCTCTTAGTGCCACTTGACATCAACTTGTGAGGATGTTTAGGCACTATTTGTAGAGAAAACCAAAGACCCTATAATTTTGGATAATTTGTCTCAGCATGCAGGAATAAGGAATTGCTTCAGTTGTGTTGGAGTCAAAATAACATGGTGAACTGTATTGGAGGCTATCCTGACAGCTATTTATGTTAGTCAAAGACAAAGTGCACTATGTACTTTTAATTATAGCTGTGCCATTCTCACTGTGATAGATAAAGTCGTGTCAGCACTTCCATTAAAAAACCCTATTTTTAGGGGTTTATAACTCAGCTGTTAAATTTCGCTTTAGGCTGAAACTTGGCATGTAAAGCCTCAGCCTGCAAGCACTTTTTCCCTCCCTCTCCGAATCCTCCTCCCTCCGCCCCAATACGAAATAAATAATTTTGGTCACTTTTCATTTTATAGGAAAGAAGATTTTAATATTCAGTCATTTCTAACTCTGAAAAAGTTTCATTATTTGAATTTTACAGGCTTGTCCATTACATGTCATGCTGCATTTTTAAAAATAGCATTGCTTTTATTCATGTTGGCAAATTGGCTACCGTCCATGAGCAGTAACTATTTTTAATCATGTTTTTAAGCATATATCCATATTTATATTGTTATGATCCATGTTCCGGACTCTGTAAGAAATAGTAAATGACAGGCCATGCAGGCTTGAGCACAGAAAAGAACCGCAACAGCTGTTAGTTTGCAACAACCACACAACTTGGAGGGTAGTCTTCTACTCATTAGCATAATTAATTTTTAATAATGACAGCGTTCATTTGCTGCCTGAGAAGTAGAGTGTAGGGCCTTCTCCCACTAGTTCTTACTTAGACAAATCTCACTTAGTCTACATCAATTTTATTGTATAAGTGGAAAAGGACTCATGTCCTTCATTTGTGACTTGTGAACAAAACTGTACTCTGTTGCTGTTTGTGCACCTACATAACCAGCCCATAGGAAACAGAGATTCGGGTGGGTCTGGGATACCTTCCTTCATCCTATTTGTTTTACAACAGATAGTATACCAACAGAGAGATGCTTATGGCATGTCAAAATGTACCACAGAGGGAGATGACCTTTCCAGCCTTAACCCACTATGTACATTATAACTCATGCCCTTTGGTAAAATTATTTTGCTTCTAAAACACCACACATGACCAAGGAATTAAGAATTTTAAGTAGATTGTATGGGTTACCTTTGGCGATGTCTCTATATATGTTCAAAACATTGGCTAAAATGTCTGATCTATGTAGGATGTACTTTAACCTGTAAACCACAGACTATTTGCAAGCAGATTTATACTGTGTTCACTCAAGTCCACTGATAAAATTAAGGATGCCTGGATGACATTTTAGGCTACAATCATACGTGTCTGTAGAAAGCAGTATATGTGAGTGCAGAATTTGGCCTGCTGTGCTAAGTAAAAATGAGAAAACTTTTAAAAAACACCTCGTCTAAGTTAATGTCTAAGTTCAACAGCACTTATTCCATTGATATCCTGCTGTTGCCTCTCTTATTTTAGTTTGACTGAATGGCTATTGCCTCCATCTCAAGAGATCTAGCGAAAAAAAAAAAAAGAAAATAAATGAAGACCCACCAAATAGCAATATGTGTATAGACTTGTAAAGATGATCAGCTTGATCTTTGAGTGTCTATCAACCCTGAGCTCACACAGACTTCAGAGGGGTTCTAGCTTTGTGGCTGCCTGAGAATCCAGTCCTTTGATTGAGCACCAAACCACAGCAATCCTTTCCCTCTGAAAGCTAATACATCTCCATTCTGGCTGACCACTTTTGCTTTTACTCATCACAGCAGTACGACTTAACCTAAGCAATTTGTGGCTTGTAGTTTTGACACTGTTTTAAAAAGTATTCTTAACTGATCATTTTACATTCCAGCAAAGCAATTACGGCCTGATACCATTCAAAGAGGTTGACATAACCCTCCTGACAACGGGCATCCCCATTTCTTCACTAGCTGGTAAACATGGATCTGCAGGAATCCAGGGGAGCACAAACACCTCCTCTCTTCAACCCAGCTGTAAACAATACTAGAGAGAGAAACAACAGTAAACTCATGAGAACCCCCAGTAGTGACAGCCTGAACTGGAATCTCACTGGGTGCTGCAATGGGTAGGCGAGAACAGGTAACCAGGTAATTAGTCCTGGCATCCACAGGCAGCACATCAGCTTTGAGCGTTACATCCCTCTTCTAAATAATATTGCCACTGCCACCAAAAGGAAAAGCAAAATAGAGCCAGGCTTTATTACCAAGAAGGCACTCTCCCTCTCCTCTGCAGACAGGAAGGGGAGGGGTCTGGTTATTGTTGCAGATTTTTTCCCCCTTCTTTCTCCTGGTCTTTAATCCCAGCCTTGGCTTGTTGCGCTTCAAATTGAAATATCCTGAACAGATGTAAAAACACATGTGAGCCACTGCTCACAAGCTGTGCAAAGCTTTGTTTCATCTGCTGATGATGTGAGCCTAAAGGAGATCTTTTTAAAATTTCATCACTATTCAAAAGGATAATTAATACGTACCCCCAGGCTTTGATTATGCTATACCCAGTGTGTACTGCTGGTACAAAAATAATGAGGCTCTCATCAGGCCGAATGAATACTTGCAGCAAACATTCAGTTTCCATAAGAAATTTAAGATTCAGCAGCGGTACCATGTAGGTGGCTTAATCTAATTTTAATTTGTAACACAATACAATAGATAAGATCATTTGTTTGTAACCAGCACAGGCATTTTGTTTACATGAAACCCCAGTCAGCATTCAGCAGATGGTCTTTTTAAAGGCTTAATTGAAGTTTTCTAATCTAACCTTTTTTCCCTCCTTCATGAAGGGGGAAATAAGACACACAAGGAAAAAAAAAAAAAAAAGAAAAAGAAAAAAAAGAAAAAAAAAGAAAAAAAGAAAAAGAAAGAAAAGACAGGAACCACGAGGAAGCAAAAAAATAGCTCAAAAACCTTTTTGCAAGGAAAGCAGAGAAGAGTATTTCTGCCTGCTGTCAAATGCAGGTTCAGTTAGAGCCAGGAAGATGCTGAGGTCAGAGTTTTTAAGCAGCTCCGGAGGGGTAAGAATAGGGGCCTTTGCCCCCACGTTTGTTGCTAGGGAGAAGGTTGGCAACAAATCACTGCCCCTGCCACAGCAGCCCTTCCGCCTCCACCATGCTCCTGAAATGAGCTACCTGAGCCTTTCCACATATGAGGCATCTCCTCCTCATGCTTCGCTTCTCAGAGGCTTATTATTAGATTCTAATTTCTGTGTAACTTCTGTGTTCAGCTGTTCTTGTTTCAGTATACTTCTGCTCTGTCCCTGCTGCCCTTGATATTACCATGCTGACCACAATAAACACTTTTCTCCTCACTGGCTCCGGGCTGCCTCTGGCAGCCTTCCAGTGATGTGTGCTGGAATACAACCTTTACCAAACATTTAAATCCTCCTCACATAGTGTGTATTCTAAGAGTTTGGCTCATTGGGGTTTCTTAGAAAAAAACACAAGTGAGGCATTTATTTTCCTTTTTACAGGCTGTAGGGAGCACACAGAGGGCAGATGCCAGGCTTTGGGTCCTTTGGAAGTGATGAGCTACCAGAATGCTAGTGCAGAGGAGACCACATGCTCCCTTGGCATTTCTGATGCCATGGCCTTGATGATGCAGTAAGATTCTGACTGCCTGTTTTGATCCGGTCTCACTACCACCACCTCTGCAATAAGGATAATAACAATGCCTCATGGCCCGGTTCCAGAGCTTTACTCACTAAGTTATAGAAGAGATAAGAAACCATATCACATAATAAAGAGAAATTAGTTTTACTCAGAGGAAATGGCTTGAGAACAGTGGCATCTGGCTTTTTTTAAATGAAGAACTATTCACCATTGAGGAATAAGCAGGCACTGCATGCTTGTGACATCATAATAAAAAATGGTGTGGGTTGGATTGCTATTATACCTGTTGGTTCATAACCATAAGGGCAGAAGTCAAAGAAGAGGGCAATTAAAATAGAAATGAACTAATACTGGTAATTCCACTGGCCTAGTTTTCTTTAGGTATGATCCATACCTACACAGCTGTCCATGGAGAGAGATATTCATACCCTTGTGCCCCAAGCCAAGAGGAAACAAGCCATCTTCAACTCAAAAGCCATAATACTGTGTAAGAACAATGAAGGGGCCAAGATAATAACACTACACATAATAATGATAAAATGACCATCAGTGTAAGTAGAGGATTGTACATGGAGTGATTTATATGCTGAAAGAAAACAAATATCAGTGTTAGGATAAAAATATCCTCCAAGGAGTCTACAAGCCAGCTGGGCTTATAAGGTCAGGTTCAGCACTGCATTCATGCAGCTCTGTGGTTTTTGGCAGGGGACTGTTTAAGTCCTGCTGACTCAGAATCCACCACATGAAGGGGAAGCTAACAGATGTGCCCACACAAAATTTGGAAAAATTCATTGGTTCTCACAGAAATAAAAAAACCTCATGGGCTATTGACCTATACTCTAAATCAATGTTGTTCTAAGTCCATATTCTTTTCCTGTAGATAAAGGGTTTGCTGAGGAAACACTCTTATTGTTGAGAGAAGTTTGACTGGGCTAGTCATTCAGAAAAAAGGCACAAGTGTCAGCAACGTTCATGTCTGGAAGCTGACACTATCATTAATTACTTACCGGGGCTGTAACATGGAATCACCTCACTCTCAGTGGACCAGTGCTGGTTTACAGCTGGTTAGATCTTGACAGTGCTTCAACATGGCCATAGGAGATTCTTCTCCAAAGGGCACCTATAACACCTAAAGTGATGGAGACTATCTCTTTAGATGTCAATCACGTCTGAGTTGACTTTATATCCTCTTTTTGGGCAGCACTTACAAATTAAGATTATCACTCACAATTTAATACATCTCATTCCAGAAGAGACAAACATTAGCACAGATAGGATGCCATGGATTATGGGTGCAGCAGAAGGACAAAGAGTGAGAGATTACACAATAACTGCAATGATTTCCAATCATATAAATGTAAGTCTCTGTACACAGGGTGATTGAGATGTTGGAAGAAAATTAATGCCAGTTTAGGATTAAGGTTACTCCCAAGGAGAACATAAACTAGGGAGCATTTCTTGAACTGCTTTTCTGAAGTGAAACCCAGGAGAACCCATTAACCACAAAATGTATAAGTTGATGGGGCTCTTTCCTAACACTATTATTTTGGTATGCTGTAAGGGTATTCAAATAGAGACCTTGATGTAAGATGTTCTATTCAAGAGCAAGGAAAACATCTTTGGATATAAGGTTTCACTTTGTTAATTTCATCATATTCCATCAATTCAACCTTCAAAGCCTCTTTAATACTATAATGTTCACTTTAAACCTCATATTTTCAAGGTAGCGTGCAGGGATTTATCCCCATCCTAGCAAGTTACATAATTCAACCGCCGTGTAAGTTATTTGAAAACACAGGTACAAACCTAATGCTTACCTTTCTGTAATTCTACAGGAATGTGGAACATAAAGGCATGGAATTCAAATGTTTATTGACTGAAAAATGTACGTCGGAGAGAACAAGTGCCACGTTACTTTCCACTAGCAGACTAGAGTGGAGAAGCATGAGAAACACGGAAGTGGACTTCTACATTCATCTGTATAATATAGTCCCAGAAATACAGTTTCTGAGTGATGGGTCTACCCGGTGGGAGTGCAGAGGTAGCTTCAGGAAAATCAGGAGTACAGGTGAGATATCACTGCCTTTTCCAAAACAACCATCGAAATAGAGTACTGTCATGAAACACTTTCATGGCGACACTCTGATATAACTTCAAGGAGCATGGATTCTTCTCCATCTTTTCATGTGTCTTAAACCCACAGTTTAAGACAAATTACCTGGACTTCAAACTGGTGTTGCTCTTTTTAGCTTTTTGCGTCTCTGGCTAGGCAGCACCCTTCCAGAACAGCTGGAGGCACACAGTTCCTTTGAAAATGCTTATTTAAGGGCCTTATTCTGTGAAAATATCAGACCTACAGCTTAAATCTGTCTGACACATCAAAAAGGCGTGTCATCCTAGTTGTTTTATACAAACCATTGGATGCATGATCAGAAGAACTCAGTTGTGTATCGTTTCTTGCACTATAAAGAACAGCAGCCATTCATACTCCAAATCCCTTATGAAGTACCATATCTGCTCACTAAGAACGAGTATTTCATAATCAGTTGGAAAATACATAAGAAAATATGTCAGACATAAAGTCACGGTTTCAATTGGTTGTGCATATATTACACATATAAGTCTCTAGATTCAGATTGAAAATCATGTTCCTTAGATGATGCATCCTTCTAGTTAAAGGACATCAGCTCTTTCAGGCCTGGTTCAATAAGGGACCATGGCTTTTTGCATGTGTAAGATTTATTTAATATAACTTTATTGGCTGTGAATCTTAGAAGAGCTGGCATTTTTACAAAGCTGATTTTCCCCAGTTAAATCTGAATGCAAACCTATTGCCAGGCTGGGATTCTGTAACTTGACATGTGTTCACATTGATTTGCTGGTAGACCTGTACTGAAGGTATAGTATATAATGTCCAGAGTCTTAGAAAAGAGAAAATGTATTCCCCTGTGATCAAATTGAGATATAATTGTCACATGAGCTAAAGAAGCAGTTTGCAGTATCTAAGAAATTCTGTTCTACTAAGCCATTGAACTTATACAGTTCCTCTCAAGTCATTCTGCATTTTATGTGAACCTGCCCAAAGCAGAAGGACATAAGAAAAAGGGAGTTATTTTTAAGACTGAAGTTCCCACAGGTCAGTTCATTGCAGGATGTTTGTCTCCAAACTAGCATGTCTAGCAATTAGTTACTCTAACTATCCCATTCACATCCAAATACCCTGGTACTGCTGCCACTGAGGACACTGCTAAGGGACTACAAGTGATGCGACACTATCATCTGCACCCTGCAATGTAAATTGAATAGCCAGGTTTACATTCAGAATGCATTGGAAATGACAACCTGATAAAATTCAGAGCTGGAATTCCCTGGAAATGGAAAGTCGTGCAAAAGTTCTCCAAACTACCTATGGACAGGAAAAAAAATGAAAGACCTCCATGTAAGTGGGGAATAAGATCATGACTGAGTACAGATTCTTTCCAACTGATGATGAAACAGTCCCCCAGATCTGATTATTCTTATGTTCCTTCTATTTAAAGTGTGGATGGACAAATGAGCTTTCATGTGCACACCAGCCAGGCATGGGAAGAGCTGCAAATCAAGCCTGCACAGAAGAGTTACACATTTGCTGCATTTCCAGTGCTGTGAGGCTATGCAAGAGATGATATCCTTTCTGTCTCAACAGGATTCATACACCATCTCTTTTTCTGAGTGTCCTGGTTTTGTTAAAAACAATACAAGTTCTCTTTTAGTGAATCTTCCTTTCATCAAAGTTCTTCTAAGTACCTTCTAAGTAACTGCGTGTTTTCTCGGACACTACACTCCAGACTGATAAGAGCGACCAATTGAATGCTGAAAAAGCTCATGTTTAGATTTATTGCTATAACAACCAAGGATTCTGATAAAATTCCACATATTCCATCATGATAGGGGCATATTTTCAAGGAGGGGTGGACAGAACAGGTGACTAAAACTGACCAACTGAGTATTCCATCCCATCCATGTCATACACCCTATGAAAGAGGGAGATCATGAGGGTCTTGGTTTCTTCAACCATGGCCAGCATCTGAAAAAAACCCTGCCTGTCATGCCTGCAAATCCAAGGCCTGAGACTGTGCATCCTTGAATCCAGTTCCGGTTTGCTGTGAAGTCCCACCCAGGACTTCTGGGTGCCTGCCCTGCAGCTCCTGGAGCCACACCAGCTCCATCCTCTCCAGAGGTGGGGGCAAAACTGCTCTACTCCGGGATGTTCAAGATTGGTTTTGTATATTTTGTATATTTTCTCTATTTATTAGTAGCATTAGTAAAGCCTTTAAAACCTTTCTAACTTGAAGTCTCTCTTCCTTATCCTTCTATCACTTTTTTTCCTATGTGGAAAGGGTGGGGGTCATTAACAGAGAGCATCTGCCACAGTTTATTGTCACCTTGCAATTAAACCTTGACACTGAGCCTCAAGTGACACTATGCATGAAGCAACTTGGCATGAGCACCAGTAAGGTTGCATAGGAGAAAGTTACAATGGGTATTTTTTTTTTTCCTGGCACTTAACAGCTAAATACCCTTGTCTTGTTAACATTACCTTGATGATGAACAAACTTTTTATTTTGCACGATTTTTTTTAATGTCCATTAACATATGCACACAAGAAGATGATGAAATACCTACTACAAGACTTTCTGTTGAGATCCCCATAAGCTCATTAGAGCCACCACTGGCTCCACAGCCACCCTTGGGCCACTTTCAGGCTGCAAATGCCATAGTTTTGCCATTCTGGAGACTCTAACACACCAGGGTCTGAAACAAACAGCCTTGGTGAGACCAGAGTCGTGAAACAAAGACTGTTTTTTTCTGGAAATAAAGATATACACGGAGAGTGAAAGACAGGGTTGAGGTGAAGAGCATGGTCTAGAATTTCCAAAAACATTGATAGGTACCAAAGATGATTTAGGGACTCCCTGATGGACTGTAAATCTGAAGTGGTCTTGCAAATACCATACTATTCACCTAGTCACTGCCCTGTGTTTCTCCCTGAACAGGCACCAGCAAACTTACATGAATGCACCGGTTGTGATGCAGAAATAAAAATATCTACATGTTGATCAACAGACTTTGAAAGGTCACGTAAGTAATCTATAGGCACTAGGAAAGGCAACTGTCAAGGCAGTATCAGAGGCTGATACTCTAAATTGCACTGCAAGTGTCTGGTCTACCTGCTGAAATGCTGTGTGACAGAAACTTTGGTAATCATAGTACTTGGTACTAGGTACACCTTAGTGAGAGGATCAAAACACACCACACACAGCTGTCCAGCTAACATTGCTGAGCACAACTACAGCTGGGCATAAATGTCTGCAGCAGGGGGCAGGCAGTGGCTATTGCCTCTTGCAAAAGTGTAAGCTTGACTGTGGAAGTCAGAAGTTAGTCTTCTGGACCCCTAGCATGTCTTCTCCCACTCTCTGCTGTTTAACTCATCAATCTAACTTTAGGAAATCAGTCACCAGGATGTGCTGACCATAATGCAGAAGACACACAAACAGAGGTATTTATCAGAAAAAAAAAAAAAAAAATCCAAAGAGATGTTTCTACTTGAAGGAAAGCATTCAAATCACCTTCTAGTGCATGCTATTTGGTCCCTTTGAGTGAAGACAGATATGGTTTCAGGCTTGACATTCAGATATCCATTCTGCTCATTTGTTTCTTCCAAACAAAAGAACATTTTGCAGTCCTCTCCCTCCTTTACCCCCACACATTCCTCTACTAAGGTAAATGATCAAATCCAAATCCCGGGTTAATGAGTGCCAATCATAGCTTTAGCCCCTTTTTTGGGCTTGGCAACAAGTTCCCTGAGCCTTAGCAAACAATTATCATTCAGCTACTGTAGAAATTGATTCTTGGGTTGACGAGAGCAGTCCTCCCTCGGCTGGTGAGGTCCTGCCATGGGAAGCAATTACTGCAAGATGCCAGCTGACAGACTCATTCCGTAGAAAGTCAGGTTGTCTTGATCCTCAGGCACTCTCTAGGCAAATTGTATCCTTACACTCATCTCAAACCTCTTACGAACTGTTGGCTTCTATCAGGAAAAATGGATTGTTCCCTTTGTTTCTGTGGCATTTGATAGAATAAAACTGGACATCCTGTCTGCACAATACGGAGATTTAATTTTAAAATTCTCACACCAAAATGCTGCAGTATGATAAAAAAAAGAGAATCATAAAGCAATGAGGATTGCTACTTGCCTAGGGAACAGTAACACAGTGCCGCTAGTATGACACTTTTTTGTGTATAAAAAGACCAAAATTCCATTAGCAGTGGCCTGTTTCTACTGATCATAATTGTATTTTCCCCTTAATTTTCAAATGATTTGTAGTAACATTTTCACATCACTTTGTCTGACACCTTTTGTTTATTAGTTTTGGGGATTTTTTAATCTTTGTTATTTCAAGGTGGGCAACCAGGAAAAAGCAAAAATTTTCTGCATAATTAGCCTTTGTGACAACATCTGAACTGTGACTGAGATTTTGTCAAACACTGATGAGACAGAGACACAGAGCTAATATTAGCTAATAAAAGACAGTGGTATTTAAACTCAGTTGAAAGTGATTAGTCTTGATATCTATCATTAGAAGATTGAAATGTGAGACCAGCTAAATAAACAGTAAACCAAGCAATCCTCTTCAAATCCTATCAGTGAGAAAGAACATTCTTCTTCATAAACGCATAAAATAACTCTTGGACAGCATATTTGTTGTTACTTGTGCTAGAAGCTTACCCCTGAAGACATCAAGATATATAAAGAAAGATAATAGGAAGAAAAAGAAGATGTAAGGACTTTTAAAACTCACCTGGATTCTAAGTGTTACTCCAAGGTAACTGGACAAGTGCTGGAAGCAGCATGAGTGATGCAAGCCTTTAAGGAGGTAAAGACAAATATACTGTAAATGAGCATTTGCAGCCACAGATGCTTGAAAAAAAGACAGAATTATTGATGGCCATTTTAAAATGGGTTTTTACTAAGTGCCACATCTGCAAAGAGAATCTATAATGTCTCCAGAGAGTCAAAAAAGTTCACTTACAGTAACATCAGGTATTGTTTCTAATATAGCTATTAATCCATCAGTTCTGCTGAAATTCTTAGGATCTGAGGAGAATTTAAAAATATATTTAATCACCAAACTCAATAGCATTAAGCATCCGCTGTGCTCAGTAGAGCTGAGCAGGCTTAAAATGCTGAGAATGTGGCTAGGCTTTCTCAAATTCTGATGAAACCTTTGTCAGGATTCCTCCTAATTAATTTTCAGTCTTTTTAGTCTTTTTATTTCCCTTGAAAAAACCTTTTACAACGTATTTTCACCTTTTCTTTTTGCATTAACTGCATTCCAGATTCACTGAGTGCTGAGTACACCCTCAGAAAGCCTTTTAACCTGGCTGGTAAGTTAAAACTCTCTAAATCTCACATGCCCACAGGGTTTCCCACCTTAATTAATTAATAACCCCCTCCTTGTCCTTTTAACTGGGTCATGAATTAATTTGAAAAGTTAATTATGCAATTCTTTCCTCTCCCTTTACTTATGCCTTTCATCCCTGTGTCCATTGGCTATAAACAATGTGGAAATACAGCCATATAAGCAGGGATGGACGTTATAAGCTTTGGACTGCTGGGAAAAGAGAAAAAACCCAAGTGTGTCTCATCCTTATTTTCCCCTTCTTCCTTTTTGTTCTGCTTTCTATAGCAGGCTTTCATAGGCTTTGCGGAGAACAATAAATACCACCAATAACTTTAGCAATAAATTAAGGTCTTACTTTTTTTTTTTTAAGAGAAAAGAAAGAAGTAAGTAGAAGTAGGCTCAGAGGAAGTAGAAACCATGAGCTGGGTAAAAACAAACAAACAAAAACACAAACAAACAAACAAACCCCAAACCAAACAAACAAACCACAAACACAAAAGCAGCAAGTTACTTTGTTATTCGCTTGAACAGATGTACTCACCTGATCATTTAGAGTAGAAAAGGGATTACAGAAAATAACGGACTCTATATAGGGTATGTAGGTACAGAACATTCTTATTTGGAGTATTTCTTTCCAGGCATACAGAAACAAGGACAATAACTGTCTACAAAGGGGTTTTATACCTTTCATAAATGATGTGTAGAAGAAAAAACTTCTTGGACTTTTTTTTCTTCTCTGAAAAAACATCCTGAATTTTAATTATTAATGGACCTAAAGAAAAGGTGTAGCTGTTGTTCGATCTTTGTCACTGCCTAAAAGATGAGAATAAACTATGAAACTGTCAGCTTGCCAAATACATCCTTAAGGATATGCCTTCAAACAAAAACGTAGTAAGTTATCCTAAGAAACAGCTGCAATAACTTTTTGAGAGTGTAAGATTAGAAAGTTATTCTTAGGTCAGGATGTTAAAAGCTAACTATTACAGTCAACCAACAAAATAGCGGTGTCCATGTATTAATTCTAGTTAGTATAATTAGAAAGCTTTACCGTCCAATCCCATATGGGGTCCCAGTGTGTATTACCAACTTAGCTAGAAAAGGTGCAGAAAACCCCCTGGGACTTAGTTAACGATAATGTTTCCTCTTTGACAAGTGAGGGAGCTGAGACACAGAAAAACGTGCCCATTGAGAGTGCGGTGCAGACAGGAATAGGATTCGACATCTGAATCCCTGTCCGCAGCTGTAGCTACCAGATATGCTGCAGAATGCTTCTTTTTAGCATTACTGTTTGAGAGATTAATATTTCATACAATCATCAAGACAAAGGACAGAGGTTGACATAAGGCTGCAATATTCTGTACAGGAAGTAGTATCTACACAAAGAACACTTGCATCAAATCTAACATGCACAGCAGGGACCATTTATCTTGGCATATTGCCCATTAAAGCCATTGCTTGCTTTTTCTTTCCCTCCTTCTTCTGGAGTAAGTGACAAATTTCAAACAGTAAGAACATCTTAACTTTGTAAGCAGATAACAGGAAATATGACTATGAATGAACCTGCTCTGAGGATTAGCTGAGGTGAATGCCCATTGAAAATGCATAAAGGTTTCAAATGTTACTCATGTCACTAAGGGGACACTGCATATTCATTAAGGTATCACAAGGAGCTCATTTCATATTAATGGCGGGGGTCATACATCCTTCCAGAGGAATTCCATTGTAGAGCTGCACAAGTCAATGTGGTATTATTTTAAGTGTTACCAATTTAAACCTCTCCAAATTGACAGAACAGCCTGAATTTGCAAAATGATTTAGTCACTAGCAGAAATATTAGTGACTCCTTTTCATCTAGAGGAGATATAACAGAAATGTACTAAGTGTCCTTATACATGGAAACTCAATTGAAAGTGCACATTAGGTATTCCCTTTTGGTGCTCAGGAAAGCTTTAAACATTATGTAATATATATATATATATATGGTATCAGTGTTCTGAGGCTACTTTATTTAACTGCAGTACAGGAGTTTGAAAGTTTGAACTTTTTTACAGAGTTCATTTTTCTAATCCTCTGAATGTTTACACAAGTTCCATTAAACTTTCATAATAGAAACAGCCAAAAACTTCACAGATATATACCATATAAGGATCTTTATAGCTTAGTATTTCGATAATTCAAAACAGAGAATTATTCAGTACATAAAAATTTGCATTCAGGTGTTACATATTTTCTTGCCCCTGCTTTTAAATGTTGGAATAATAAATCAGTGCTGGCTACAACACAGGTCTAAATCTTTCTCCACTTTGCAGAATAAAGGTACCCCAGTTATCGTATGTTACTAAAATCTATTATCAGCGGAGCTAATTGGAAAGTATCCGGGCACAGTACATGCCATAGGAAAATGGCACTTCACTGAACCAGCAGTGCTTTGCATTTGAGGAAGAGCCTGGAAGTCCCTTCTGGTAACAGCACAAGGTGCGCACATGTTCCCACAGCTGGAAATCTGTTTGTGTCTACATGTTTGCCAGGAGAGTGAGCTCTCGTGGACCAATCCGTTTTCGTGGCTCTGGGTTGTGAAGGGGCTGCTGGCTCTCTGAAAATAAATTTCACATTTTCAAAGATTCAGGCTGGCTGTCTCCCCAGAAGAGTCTCCACACCTCAGCCACGCTGTCCTGTTGCACAAGGATCCTGCACATCAGCATGGCTGGGCATTAGTGCAGGCCTAACCACACCAGCTTTAACCTCTGGGGGAGGGAACTGTGCTGCTATGCTTGTAAGGGTCTAGAAGCCAACACCATAGCTGAGGAGTAATTTGTCTGTTGGTCTTAGTTTGCTGCAATCCCACCTGAACTGCTCTTGAGGCAGACGTGGTTGTGACTATGCTGCAGCCTGAAGGGTCCAGCTGCCCTGGGTTTCAGGCACACAGGGAGACAGATGTTTTGGAAGTCTACCTATGGAGGGAGAAAGGAAAGGGATGTTAAGGGAACTGTCTGAAGACTAAATCCTACAAGCCTGGCAGCTGCAAAGAAAAGTGACATGAGCATGTCAGTGCCTTGCAGCCCTCTGCTGAAGAGGAGTTATGAAGCTGACTGGAGTCAAGTCAATACTTCTCTCAACAGGTTTTGGTGGAGGGAAAGGTAAAAGTAAGGAATGCTCTTAATTTAAAAAGCAATGGTCACATGAGTTTACTCCATGAAATTTTTCAGAATTTCCATTTTGTGATGTGTTCTGAATAGCTGGAAATTGTGTTAAATGAGAAAAAGAAAAAAAAAAAAAAAACAAAACACCAAAGTTGTCTTTGCCAAAATTTCCTATGAAAGGTAAAATTTCGCTTTTCAGCTAGCTACAATTTCAAGTAGGTGTTCTTGAGTAGAGAAACATTTGCAAGACATTTTTATGTAAGAGGGAAAATAACAGTCATGGATTAAGGATGGAGGCTGAGATCTGTTAGGCTATTTCAAGTACGTTCCTGTCCAAGACAATCCTTCAGATATTGTTAATTGTATGCAGTGGTCCCTCAGATTTGGTCTGTTTTGGCCATTCTCCCATCCCTTTTCCATGCCCTCCTTCCCCCTTCTCTTCCTCTCCTTCCATTCTGCCTTCTGGGTTTTGCAGCTTGTTGAGAAATGAAACACTCTCACACAATGGTTATACAGTTAGGAATATATTTGAATACACATTTAGGAAACATAGTCTGTGTCGTGCTGCTATGATACCCAATTCAAATTGTTTAGATTAATGACAGCTACATGTCTAATTTATTACTGTAATTATTGTGATAATTTAGAGGAGATAAATTGAAATCTATTAGAATGTAATGTAAAAAGCTGTAATTAGTCTGCTTTGGAGAGGGGAGAAAGCCAATGCACATAACTGAAAATCCATTAAGCCAATTATAATGTTACTGAGGCAGAAAATATGCAGCCCTCTAAAATATACCCATGACTTTAACATAACTGTACCTTAAGCATACAAGCCCATGTGTCAGATTCTTTCATTAATTTAATAAACATATCCAGGAAAAAAAAAAAAAAAGAGAAAATTCCTTAATCATCATAATTATTGCATATAGTTCAGGCTTAGAGCTGGGGTGGGGAGATGGGGGAGAACAAAATTTTGTTGCCATTGAGCAATTATCATGTAAATAAAATCACAGCAAAAGTACTGGAAGGGGTTTACAGGAGAGGAGGGTACACCGCTAATCATGGCATAGGCTTTCTGAGCTATTCCCAGAAGTGCTAAAAGCTGTCCTGGTGCAATTAAAAAAATAATAAAAATAATAAAAAAAAAGAGAAGACAGCAATTGCTATCACCTATTTACTGTCAAATTAATTCAGCTGCTCCTGAGATGCCATCTGTATCAGGAGAGCGAGGGTGTCACTAGCTTTACGATCCATCAGGAGAAGTGAGAGCGCTGTTCTGTTTGATGGCTCTGATAATGGAAAGAAGCTAAGCAATTGCAACAGATACATCATAGATTTTCTCATAATTACCTGACCTGTTACACTGTGTCACTCTGCCGCCAAACACACTGTTTTTATGTCAGAAGCTGTATGGGCATTCTTTACTTTGATCATTCTGTATTCTGCAGATGTCAGCATTACTGTATTTTAATTGACTCTGGGGTAGCATTAAAAAGCACCTTCTATTTCGGTTGCTTAGACCTGATGAGACTGACAGCCTGGCATTTATGAGCATTAGGCCTTCACGGTAACTGTGTCAGGAACTGTGTTTTTCCTAAATCCCCTAGGTATGAATAGCAAAATGATGTTAGTAAACCAGCTGAAAAAACAGCGTCTATGCAAAGAGCACCTCTGACACTCTAACCATAAAGATGGCAAACCTTTTCATTAAATTATACTCTAGAGTCAAAGTGCATGTTGTATCCCAACATGCAATTAGGAATTGTCTGGTATATTGAAAGAGGGATATAGCTGGTGAGGACTGAAGCTGTGGGTAAAAGTGCTGGTAACCTCAAACCAAGAATTTCTTGACAACTACCATATTCCCAGCCTGCCCCATTTGCCAGGATCATCCTTTCCTCCTCCAGTAGGAAGAGACAGCAAGCTTTGTTATTACTTAGGTCTCTTGCAGCAATCAGTGTAATCCTCAAAAATGACAGTCCAAATGGCAGTAATTTTACATTCTGCTGTAGTGGAACTATTATTGTCTTTTTCTTTTTAAGAAATATTGTTCGCTGAGTAAAAATACACTAGACTGCATATGAGTTGTCCATATTTCCCCCGGGCTTTACCCAACAGTTTATTTCCTGAGAAGTCCACAAACTCTACAAGCACCACCAAGGCGCTGAGCTTGCTGCTTGACTCACTGTCAATAGCCACCAGTAATTGCAAGAGAAGTGGAAATCTAACTCAGAGGCTCGGAGTTCAGTCCTTGCGTCCTTCACCAGTGCTGCTTTAATAGATATTGAACAATGGGTTGTGAGGCAACTCTCACTTCACCACTCACACACAAGGACAGCATGCCTATCCCCCACCACTCCCATGGGCAGGAATGTTCCCCTCTTTCCTCCTCAGGTTCCAACAAATGTAGTTGGAAATTATGCTTACTGTTAAGGTCCTTCCACTCAGATACCAATAGTCCTGAGTGGTTGTTCCTCTTCAAGTCCCAGCAGTATCACCACATTTTCTCTTGTTGATAAATTAAACTATGCCAGAATACTTATGAGCTGTGGTAAACATATCTGCCTTCAGACATCAAAAAGTTATCATGTTATGCATATGTTGATAGATGGGTCATATGTAATGCCAAGTGGTATTATGAGGCTCCTAATTAGTACATTTATTTTGAGTGTTTGTCAAAAAAAGTTCTCCCAAGGCTTCCTGTCAACTCAACAGAGTGACAGAAGCGTTTGAAAAGGTTATAAGAGAGAGATTCCTGTTCAACTAACATAAAATTCAGCAGGATTACCCTCCAGAAATCTTCAGAAGCACTCACCATTTTCCATTAAACTTAGGCTGTTCTTTCAGGTGCTCCTAAAAAGAAACTTCAAGCTAGAAATCTGACACAGTAATTTAGGCATCTAAGTTATCCTCCACTGCAACTTTCCCATAGCTAGCTCTTCCGCATATCAAGACCGCAGTGGATTCTGCTTTTCACATTTGCTTTATGGTCAGTTTTTGAAATAGCATTTATAAACTACTGGTATGTCAATGAACACTCCCAGCTGGTCTAGAGTTGGCTTTGACATAGGAACGAGGAAGATATCAGTATCATGCAAGTAATACCCTCTAAATTTTGCAAAGAATCAAAACACAGAGCTACAGAAATGCTTAAAGCCTGCATTAAATGTTCACAGTAAGAAGCAAGGAGAAAGGAGAGTTTTTCAGAAATGAGACTGAGACATAGTTTCATTACAAAGTCTAAGAACCTCTATGGCAAAAATATAGCAGGTCACAGCAGACTCAACAGTCTTACAAATACAGATCTTACAACAACCACTGGCTAGAATCTGAAGGCAAAAATATTATGGCATTTTTTTAACAGCAAGCATCACTTGAACAGCCCAAAGAAGTGATTAATAATGAATCTTGTGCTGCCCAAAAAGCATCTTTTTTATTTGTGAATTATTATATTTCACTCAGGTTTGTCTGTCCAGCAGTTTAGGTGTTTGGCTGATTCTTTCTGGCCTTAAACTCCAGCTTTTCTCCTTCTCTCCTGCCCATTCTCAACCTCCATACTACTCAGCATGTGAGGAAATCCTGGTGAAATCATTCACTAGGTTCTCCATTAGACTCACAGAAACCTAATCGAACATTGTGGAGATCCTGCAAACAAAAAAGTTCCTTGCTTATGGTGATGAGACTCATTCAAACTCTTCAATTTAAAAACAAAAGAGAGCATATTTCAGGAAACATATTTCAGTTCACAGTCAATTACACTATTGCACATAAAATATATAAGAATGTCTTGACTAGGTCAGACCATCTAGGCATATATCCTGTCTCTGTCAGTGAACGATATGAGCTATCTGGGGAAGACAATGAATATCAGAATGCATGTAATGATGCTTCCTCCCCTTCCTCCAGAAAACAGGTGACTGAAGCTTGAGATCTTCCTGAGGAAGAAGTGGTATTTTTGTGCAAAACCTTGCACAAAATTTTTTTTCTTTTGCAGCTATCTGGAAGCCATGTATGCTTTCATATTACTTTTCACACTGTCTGCGGCAACAAACTACACATTTAGCAAACCGCCCAGTTGTTCCTTTTGAACCGCTTAGCATCATTTTGATGCCCCTGACTTCATGTATTGGAGAAGACAGTGAATAGCTGCTCCACATTGATTTTCAGTGTTCTTCAGATCTCCACCATTCCTTCACTTGTGCCTTTTCCCAGATCTAGGTGTTGTTTGGATACATATTATCTAGTCCCTTTCCTTGTCAATAAAGGATGTCCCTGTGGTTTTCCTTGTGCTTTATTTGATACAAGGAGATGTTTCAATGTTGATGACGCTTCCCTACACATCCTATGGGAGGCTGTTCTGAGTTTTGGCAGAATGCATCCCAAGGAACTTCTCTACATGATAGAAAGGGAAAGCAGATCAGTTGCTGTCATCCTGCTGATGACTTTCTACCATTGATTACTCTGGATTATGAGAGGATGAATATCAGTAGAAGAAACCAAGACTCCTTGAACAAATGAGGCTTTGACAGTTTGATTTCCATCATGATAGATCAAATGTATTTTACATACAATATTGGCAGAACTATTTTTAGATAGTATAGTCTTAACAAACTGTTTCAGGGTGGGGTTTTTTTTGGTGGTTTTGGTTTTTCAATTGTTTTTACCCACAAGAGAAAATGGTAACATATTTTTCTTAGTTCCCATAACATCTTAAAAGCAATACCAACAGAGTGTGAACAAATTCAATACATAGAAAAAGTATATACTGTATTACAAGAATGGCTTTGCCCACAAATTAATAGAGGATTTTGCCACCTAGGATTACCAACTCCAAGATCTTAAGCAAGCATGAAAAGTTAATTGAGAACAATCCAGAGAGAAAAATGGATCCCAAGCTATTTGAAGCCCTGAGGTAACCAGCTGGTCTGAAAATCTAGTGGGAGGGGAAAAGTAATTAGATGTTCCAAGCAAATTGCCCCAGAATTATTGATATTGATTTAAAATCCAGAAAATCCTCTGTATGATTTCCAAAGGAACTGAGCAACTGGCTTATTTTAAAAATATGTGATAAAGCATCACTAGTTGTTGCCTGTGGTTACTGCACACACCCACTCACTGCTATACTTCCTTTTGGCAAAATGATACAGGCAGCTTCCCAGAGGCAATGAAACTTTATCCTTATTTTCAGTAGAAGGCAAGCAGGACTATAGCAAATTTCACGTTACAGTTATACAAGTTTCAGCAAAATTGAGAAATAAAGTAACTTGTTGTTATTATCTGCCACTGACAGAGCAAACATCCTGAATGTATGTTACATCATTATTGAAAGCTTTCAGTTGATCTGAGTTGTATTTCCACTTATTGACTTTCTTAAGCAACTTTCTACAGTACAGGACGAAACATCAAAGGTAAATCAATCTTACCAAAGCCTTAACATTTTTATTTTGAAAGGAGTAATAGATCTTCTGATGGAAACAAATCCCATCTGTTTAACATCCTTCTGGTGATGACAGTCTCAAGGCATTTGTTTGTCTATTCCCCGAGTTTTAAAGCACTCTGAAATGATGACACCTTCTATGTGAAGTGGCTAGGTATGTCAGGAGTTGCATAAACGGATCGATCCTGAGGTTTTCCCTGTCTCTGTCAAAGGCCAGTACCAAGGTCTTCAGGATTCTCATCCAGAACTGTTCTTACTAATGGTGGCTACCAAATATTCTTCTTAAGATTATGCCCATCCACTCACATTTTGAAAATAATCACAAAGAAAAGCAATGGCAGAGAATTACACAACCTAATTACGTAATGCATAAAAAAACATTTCCTTTCACAGGTTTTTAATTGCACAGCTTTCCAATTCATTGTGCCTGCCTTTAAGGGGCAAGGTCACCAGCAGTGCCTACTCTAGACAGCTCGTTGCTCTTCTTTCTTTCTTTTGAGGACAGCAGTAACATCAAAATATAACTTAAAGGAAATGACAGTTTGTAAGGGGCAGCCCACAGACATCAGGGGTGATGCTTGCTGGGGCGGCATACCTACTGACAAACCGTCTAGTGGGAGTCTCCTTTGTTTTAAGAGCATTTCAAGATGAATCTTTCCTACCTGGGGCTACCAACCTATAGCGTGTTTTTTGTTTGCTTGTTTTTTGTTTGTTTGTTGTTTTGGTTTGTTTTTTTCTTTTTGGTGGAAGTGGTTCACTCACCTGTGTACTTTCTTCAGTATCTGCAGTACATAGCAGATGAGCTGCAGCATCATGGACAGAACTGCTGGGAGAGAGAGGGAGGTGAGGCAAGCTGTGGAACAATGAAGTGATGCTTAGATAAATGGCAAAGATCTTTCTATAGTTTTCCATTTTTGTGGTTGGCTGACCTTATTGGATCCCACGGTGTCTCAGCATTCTCCTTTCAGTGCTGAATTGTTTTAAAAAACCTTCCTTTAATCTTTTACCTGATTATATTTTATAAAATAATTTTTTCCTTGCATCAGACTTAACGTACACTTTTATTCCTAGAGGAGGGGGAAGAGGAAGAAGTAATCCTACATTCTTACATTGAATCATAAGTCTATGGGCTTTCCTGAATATATGATCCCCTCGTGATCTCCATAACCACCAGTAAATTGATCCATGGCATTTAAAATTTCTTTTTATTCCTTTGTAATTCAGCAACATTTGTATTTTCACTGCTGCTTTATACTGCAAAGTCCCTTCAGGTGGGAAAACCTCCTTCCTCCTAATTTTTCTTTTATGCATTATATAACAGACACAGTCTATCACTGAAACTCTCTCAACTCTTTCAATTTTCCCTGTGAGGGAGAGGTACAACTCAACTCATGAGTGACTTCATTGTATTACAGGACTTTAATTTTTCATTTTAAGTGTAGTGACAATGTGAACAGGTCAAATCCAGCAATGATTTTCCTGTTGATCAACAATGGGATCTTATGAACTCCCATGTGGTGCTGGAGATCAAAGCAGATTAGTAATGGTAGCATTTTTATGAATGTTTTGCTTTCAGAAAAAACCCACAAGTCATTTGGAAATGTTTGCTGTGTAAGGCATGTAAGAACTGTGTCACAGAGGACATTGATAGCTTTGCTCCGTAGAGTTAGCACAGTTGTAGCTAGAGTAGAATAAAGAACTGTTACAAATATTTAAATTATTATCTACCAAATCATAGATAGGCAGATTACTCAATATAATGGGACTGAAAACACAATTACAGTCAGATTTCCAGCTGTAAATCCCAGAGATCTTATATGAACTGAAAAAAATAAAAGTGACAATCTGTCTTGGGTATGGAGCCAGCAATCACTCAAGTCAAGGAGAAAATTCTTGACAGCCTTCAAGAGAGACTGGAACTCGGAGGTTAGTCTGCAAGTGTAAAAATTCCTCACCTGCCTTCTCTATATTGTGGGTCACATAAAAGTGATTGAGAAATCCAGCCCCCTGACCATTTCAGTGGCAATGTTACAGAGAATGCTGCCAATTACTGAGTCATTGACCTAATTCAGACCCAAGGTACTACTGGAGAATTAGAGGATAATAAATACTAGAAGTGATGAAAGAAGACAAGGAATTCTGAGCCAACAAGTCACTCTTTTTAGGGAATCTGGAAAACCTTGCTTGATTTGGCAAAAAACAAGCAATTAGCACTGCTCGTATCTCAGTAGAAGCAGCGACCTCGCAGGCTTATGTACCCACTGCACTGGTAGAGCCTAAAGGGTTGCTCAGAGGGGTGGACGTGAGATAAATGAATACTTCAACCAGACTGAAACCTTTTAGACAATATGAACGGAAAAGTTCAGCCACAGATCTGTGTTGATAAAGAGGAATGGCCCACTGAGGCCGTCAAAGCCCGAAGCTTGGCAGTGTTCAAAAAGAGACTGGACAACACCTTCAGACACACAGTGTGAACTGTGAGGTTGTCATATGCAGGGGCAGGAGTTGGACTCGATGATCCTTGCAGGTCCCTTCCAACTCAGGACATTCAGTGATTTTACGAGCTTCAGACATTTATAGGGGAGAGCCCACGAGGCTCTCTCTGGAACCTGGTGTTTCACACAGGGTCTTTCCCTGCTCTGTCCCACACATGCTCACACTCAGCTCAGCTCCACATCCGGGACATGGACCCAGGGGCAGTGGGGAGGCAACTGGGCTGGGGCTGGCTGGTGGAGACTCTTTGCCAAGAGTGAGAAAGTTTCAAGGGAAATTATTCTCCAGGAAGCACAACAAAGCTCTAGGTCTAATGATAGGTTACTAAGGTTCTGTTTGTTATTGTTGTTGGCATCCCCTGTCACTGAGCCATGGATCACACACTCCTGCATCGATGCACAAGAACAGAGCACAGTGAAATCTAGACTACAGTGACCACTGCTGCTTGCGCTGCCCTGCAAATACATTTATATTTTATTTTATTTTCCAAGTTTCTCTATGTGCTGCCTCCAGGGAACAAGAGAAGCAAAAGACATTTTCCAAACTAAGACTAACAGGGCTGCTAAAAATGCCATCTTGCATAAGAGAGGCAACTAGTGAACATCCTTGCAGAGGAGTGTTGGGGAGGAGGGCTGAGGTCAGGCATTGGCACCCAGCAACTGACAGGGCACGGAAGGAAGGGAGAGCACGAGGGAAGGATGCACCCACTCCCAACACCTGCTCTCTGAAGGCTTTGGAGACCTCCTCACCTGGGGGGCTTCCCAGCAGTGTGCAGTGCACATGGTTGGCACACAAGGTTTTCTGATACCAAGAGAAGGCTATGGGATTTCTTCAATAAACATGAATATCTTCATTCTGAGGGAATGGATGGATGTGTCTTGTAAACTACTGCTAATTATTACAGCTACTGAGCATCTGGAGATTTAACTTTGCTTTTCAGAAAGAATTATTTAATTAAACAATCTAATAGGCTTTACTTGACAAGATTTTTCCTTTGCTAAAACAACATAAATGTTCATTTTTTATTGAAACAATAAAAATAAATGCATGTTTGTTAATAGTTTTGATAAGAATAGTAGACCAAAGTGAAGGACAATGGAGGGAAATGAGGAAGGAAACATGAAGGGCTGAAATAAGTATTCTTATGAAAGGTAAAAGATTCCTATTAAGGATTAAAAGTAAAAAAAAATATGAAAGCATATGTTCACAAGAACGAAGCAACCTAACAATGTATAAACTGATCACAGAAATGAAAATCAAGGAAGAAGCAAGGCAATTGGTGCTGTTCATTTCAGAGAGAGAAACAGATATAACAATACGGAAGTAATATGTGCTTTTGGATTAAGAAGGGATAAGATATGGCAAAAGAGAAAGCTATGTTACCAGAAATACATCTGAAGATGATGAGTAAGTCATTAAATGGTGTGACATTTGGCACCGACTGCTCATCTGAATGACTGTGTTCCCTGTAAAAAAAGTTCACCCTTTTCTCTGTTTTATTTTCTGTGTATTCACAATCTTGCTGACTGCCCATGTGGGAACACTTCTGTGCATATTTAGTACTCGTGAATTTTGCTTGATGAAAGACTGCAAAATTAGACCATGGGCCAAAATCTTGGCTCTGTTGAAGCCAATGGCAAAAATATCCCAGCTTCTGGATAATCAACTTGACTGTCTTAACCAGACATACATTGCCAGTTGTAATCCTTGGCCAAACTGCTTTTAAAAGGACTTTGTTTTGGCTGAATGAGTAAGAAAAAAATATTCTGAATGTAATATTAATATCTGAAACCTGACATTTTCCTGCTTATTCCTCAACTTTAAGTACCTGCACATATTTATTCTTTAACCAAAGGTATGAAACACACCAATAAGCTTGCTTCCTGTCATCTGGTAGGGTACACTGTCTGCTAAAATATGTAAATATATTAAAGAGATCTTGAAAATAAAATAATGTAATTTCAGCATAAATACTCCTTGGTAGTATGACTACAGAAAAATAACATGTGCAATTAAAACAGTGAGAGTCCATTCTGCAGCCAAGTGAGGTACAGATGCTATCTCACTGTGAATTCTGGAACACTTGGTATCTGTAACTGTGATGAATGACAGGCACAACCAAAGCCTGTCTTGTACTCCTCTTCCATTATAGCCACTGAATGGCTGTGAAAGAGCATCAAAGTCCTTCAAATGTATGCTTTTCTTGGTTGTTCTTAGGTTAGGCTCTGTGTAGATTCATCTCTGATTATAAGCCCTTCAAACTGCACAGGCATTTTGATCACAGAAAAGCAAACTGCTGTCTATGAAATCCAAACTTCAGTGAACTAGATCCTCTGTAATGCCAGTGAACCAGGTAAGTGTTTCAAAGGCTGTCTAACTCTACTTCAACATCAATTGCCAAGCTCCATCTAAGAACTTTTCACACAGAAAAAGAGAGCAAATATTTTAAACTCCCCTCCTTTTTTTTTTTTCCCCCCCTCACAAAGGCATGCCAGAATGCCCATTTTTTAATAATAAGGAATGAGTACTCCTAATTGCTTTCAATCAAGGCCACAGGCTAAAAACCTAAAAGACAATGGTAGCAGAAGCCTCTTGGGATCTTGGACTGCTGCATTATTCCATCTCCAATATGCAAGGCTAAGACATAACAAGAGTTAAAAAGGCTGTGTCAGGAATATCAACTCTGACATTTCTCTTTGTAACTAATTTTGTAGAGTTACGTTACTGAACTCCACCTAAGCTGTTCACTTGGAAAAGAAGGGAAGGAAAAACAAACATCATGTGTAAAGTTAATGTAGGAGATAGCAACATTTTTTTCAACAATTCTGCCATAGTGCCTGGGCATAGATATATTTTAATGTTTTATAGGAAACTTGCCTAAGTAAATCTTTAAAACCTAAGCATGCTGCTGTACAAGCGTAGATCTATTTGTCTAGCTTCAGCTTTTCTCTAAGGGCCATTTTCACAATATTTAAGTGTCCTGAAACAGATTAGATTATATTCAGACAAACATCCAATCATTTGCTTCATCTTTTGTAGGGCTTTCTTGCATGTGCATGTATGTACACACATTTAAGAACATACATACAATTACATCGGTATAACTGCAGACATTTTCATAATTTTTAATCAGAAAGGGTATTAAGGCTTTGTGCCCCAACATCTTTAAGCTGACAATTTTGCTGTAAATTGAAAAAGACAAAAAGGTCTATATTTTTTGTATTTTGACCACTGTTGTATCAATTTGTTACAGGATCTAGATTAATCTAATTTGTTCCTTAAACCAGTCCCTGAATGATTACTGGAAAAGCACATGTTTATTTTCCAATATGTGTCAAACACTGTCTTAAACATTGCTTGAGCAGAAAGGTGCTGAACAGAAGTTGCCTGGTGAGACCCGGTGCAAGTGCTACTCTGTCGCACCTCTGACCCTGTGCATGCTGCAGCACCACACAGATGCTGGGAGACACGGCAAAAGTCCCTGCCCAGTCTCCAGCTGCTGGAAAAAATACCCAGGTGCAAAGGGGAGCCCAGTTAAGCCTGGTGAAATTGCTGCTGTGCCCTGCAAATGCTGGAGATGATGTACAAAAGGCAGTAAGAAGGCTGCCCATGTGCCCTTTGTTTTCACACTGTCACGGCTAAGCTGTGAGGCCTTATTTAATAGGACTGACAGCAGAACCTACATGGCACAGCTTTTTTGACCAGTTCTGAGCATTAATTGTACTTTATTTATTCGGCACTTGAGCTATCAAAGGGAAAAAGTGCCCGTGGCAAGCTAGGTTGCAGTAACAATCTGTGCATTTTAAACTGCCTGCATCTACTTAGTTACTATAACTACTCCCAACTGCATGATTAAATACAAATGATGTTTCCATATATTAACAGCAAGCTTCTTTCCAATATGTGCTGAACTTGATGCTTAAAACATATGATTCTCAAACAGAATAACATTTATGGGAGTAATTTCCCAAATGTCTATGGTTATCACTTGCAAGTCAAAATCCACAATATGATGAGAAATAATTTCCAGTCTCTAAGAATGGAAACAGAGAATTAAAATTCTGCTTCTCCACAAAGAAGTCTCTCATATAAATCATCTACCTGTTTGTCACTCAGACTTTAATATAGGGCTCAAACTTGTGCAATCTGCATGCTATTTTTCTGTAGTAAAAATTACCTATTTTACAATATTGGTACTGTCTTTAGAAATTATATTGATTTAAATAGAGAATTTAACATATGAAATTATCTCAAATCCCTGCTCTGTCTAAAAATATGAACTGATATTTCATCAATGGACTGCTGAATCATAATGAAGTAGTTGTGTTAATACATTTTGAACTGAAGAATGAGCAAGCCAGTGAGATAAATAAAAAATGGGATAAAATTAAGAATGGTAGATGACTCCAAATCAACCAGTTATCTCCTTCTTCTAAGAGTACTGGCTTTGTAAGCAAGGGAAATTTGATTGCTCTGTTTAATCTGACCTTTCATAACACATTTGATAGGGCTTGTGTAAATGGTTAGGAAAACAAGAAAGGCAACAGAAAGTTGTCATTCAGAAGATGGTGAGGGAAGAGAAAGGGGCAATGTGAAGTGCTGGTCTTAATTCCAGTCTGAGCTCTAAAATCAACTTCCGAGTAAGCTACCAAACCTTAAATTGCCTACTTTCAACACCAGTTCATATCATGAGTTTTTAAGTGGTTTGTTATTTGTCTGTTTAGTCATTGAGAGACACTGGCATGAGAGAGACAAACATACTGCCAGGATGTGGAGAGACACATTTCTGGCAAGGGAGGGAAGGAATAATGTTTTTACACATGACATTGGGATTAGATTTATCTGAAGTAACATGTACTTCACATCCATATTCAAAAAGACAGACTCACACAGGAACAGGTGCAGAAGGGGGTCTGAGGATGATCGGGGAAGCAGGTCTCAGATCAAAACTGTCAGCAGTCTGAAGGAGGACCTGCCTCTAGTCAGCTTCTTCAACCTACTTTGTTAACTAGGCACTGTGGAAAGCTGTCACTGAAATCTCTTCCCTCACTGTGGTTTAAGAATATTATCCTTCGTCTTGAGAGCTTGTGATCCACTCCTGAGATGAAGAAAGCTGAGAATGTCTCTCCATATTTGCTCTTTTGTGAAGAGGGTTTGCTGGTCTTCAAAACCACTAGTCAGATTTAGGCACTCCCGAGGGCAGAGACATACAACCTGCCACCAGTATATTCAGGATTACAGTACTTTCCGTGCATCCTATTCAGAAAACGGTTGGACATGAAGCAGAAACCAAATTAAGTGGGGATATATCTTTCATGTCATGGTCAGTGCTCTAACAGGGACGAGCCAAAGTGTCTGTTTCCAATACATTGTTCCAGCATAAAAAAATATTACCCCCTGTACACTACTGAAATAAGGAGAAAATGCTGGTGCTTGAAATTCCTTGTCCTGTGTATGGCACAGAGGTAATACTGATTTCTGCTTCCAGGCTCCACTTATAAGGCAGAGCTGTAGAGAATTACAACTTTCCTGTCTTCTGGCAGATACTATTGATCTCACCATCTACTGTTACTTCTTCTAGTCCACAGTGAGCCAGTGATCAATACATTCCATGCAAACACAACCACCTGCATGTGACTCATCAAACGGGAGGATTGTTTGGTCAAAGCAAATAATGTAATGCTACTAAAGGAATAATGACTTTCTAAGGTAGAAGGCTTAGAAGTTTTATCTCACTTTTGCAAAAGATGAAACAAGAGAAGACTACTTACCTGTTTCTCCTTCTTTGTATAATGTGTATCCAAGAAAATACTGGACTATTACAAACACTCAAAAGTAAATGATCAGTGAAAAATAACATATCCATATGTTGAAAATGCCTTTAAGAAATGTGAGTATAGTCTCAGGATTTTATGTCTCAAAGTAACTGTTATTACAAAAGATGAGGGGAGATTTTTTAATCTTAAAAATATTCCTCAGGCAAGCCTGAAGCAAAATGGACTTACAAAGAAATAAAAAAATTATATAAGTGATATCTAACATATTTTTATCTATTAAAATACAAGTAGACTAGGATTTACATTACCTCATATTCTTTCTTCTCAGGTGTGCATGATTCTGAGTTGTAGATCAGACTGAACGTGACAAAAACTGCAATTTCTGCTTATTTTTTGTTTATTGCTTTTTTTTTTTTTTTTTCTTTCCTGGCTGGACAACAAATGTTATACTTAATGTTTCACATTTTAAAAATATGAGCTGTTCATGTAATGATCACAGCATTTAGAGGAAAGTATGGAATCTGACAGATTTGTGTAAGATAAGAGTTTTGTACTTAAATGTTTTCTGTTTCTTCATCTTTGTGTTTACAATGTAAGTTATATATTTTGTTTGAGTTCTAAAAATACAGTCTTTTTGGATTCAGTGCTTAATAAAAACAGAGTATTATACTATGAAAGGCGACCTATTGAAGTCAAAGTGTTAATAAGTAGCAGATTGTTCAACATGACCTAAACCCTTTTTTTATTGAAAAATGAGATCTACAAAGGTACTTTGTAACATGTTTCATAAGGACTTAATTTTGCTCAGCAATAACAGGGCTATTAAATCTACTTAGAATCTGGATTACAAGAAAACAGGGATATTTGTATTCTTTTCTACCTTTTTCTGAAAGTAAAAACGCATGCCTCTTGTACTCCCTTAACATATTTTCTGAAGAAACAACAGAAACTTACTAAAATCTCAGGGGACAACAGAGTTGGAGAGACAAGGGCAGGGCCAGGGCAGGCAGAGGATGAGCTGTGAAACTGACTTTTTTCTACCATTAATTACAGATTATTGTGTAACTCACAAGAGGCCTAATGAGCACTTCCCTGATGCAACCAAGTGGTTGTCTGTGGAGCAGCCACATAGTCTTACACCCACCAGTCCCTGCTTAATTACAAAAGTAATTCAATTTCATAGACACATTCACACAACAAGTGGAGCCAATGGCTGAGCAGTAAACATACTGTGACTGCTGCTGACCAGGATTTTTGCTCTTGTGCTATTGCTACCTTGCAGGGCCAGCTCTTCATGCAGCGATTTACTTCTCAGACTAACCCATTGGCGCTGCTCTCACATCTGAACCATGAATTCTCCAAGACCACTATTTCACATCTCTTTGAAGAGCACATCTTGCTGATGAATCAGTCTGATGGATTAGATATTTAGCTGTATCTAGAATCTCCATCTGACCCAGATTTACAGCTACCCCTGTTCAGGGAAAACTCACTTGCTCAGACAGCACTCTGTGGGAGATCCTCCAACACCTCCAACTACATTAAATGCTGGGTGTTATTCCCAGTGAGGGCAGTAAAGAACCCATAGAAAGATCTGGGAGCATCTTCTACAGTGTTTACATCTTTTCTGCTGCCTCTGAGGACCAACTGGCAAGCCAAACAAGCTAAGAAGCTAAGAGAGGAGAAGGAAAATGTTTTACTTGGATCAATGATGCAGCAGTCCTCTGTTTGGCCTCAAGCAGGTCGCAGAAGGCACAAGCATCTGGAAAGGATGGGTGCAGCAACCAGCATCATCAGGCCATGCTTTACCCTGTGGAACCTTTGCCATTCATACATGGTGATGACACTCACCTCCATAACACCTTGGGAGGACCATGCACTCTTGAGAGAAAACAAAATACTGAGCAAGAGGTGACAATACACACCTGTCCTCTTTCTCTGATACTCATTACCACATCAGTGTAGTTCCCTCAATATTTAGTGATTATGCACCCATGAAGAACTAGAAACAGGACACTCAGATCTCCTTATGCCAGTATCATTTGGGCTGCTTGTTCCTGATTTTCTCAGATGCCCCAGCAAGCAGGAGAGAAGATGGAAACTGTCTGATGCAGCTTCCTCAAACCTATTTCCATTTACTGTGGGCACCAACTGTTTGAGGTAGCAGTTTATGGAAGTGGCTAAAAGTTTTGCATTATGAGGACTTCATACTATTGGTCTTCTATACAAATAACAGTTTACCTTCACTTTTTTGTCTGCAATTTCTTATTCCTTTTTATCATAAAAAGACCTCAAATCCTCCTTCTAGTAAACTCCTTTAGTTTCTACTTCAATAGACTTTTACTACAGAGTTTCTGGGATAAATTCTGGGATGGTTATATCCCTGGTCAATGCCTTGGAGAAAAAAAAAAACAACGGCCAAAGCCAATCTCTTGGTTCCAGCAGCTCACAGAAGTATAACGTGACTTATACTTGTCTCTTGTGGAAGAACCGAGTGAGGCAGATGGGGGTGGGATCAGGAAAACTCAGAGATGTCCCAGCAACACGTTGTAATGTGACCTTTTGTCGTTGTACAGATTGCCGCCATGACATTGTGGGTTAAAGCTAACCTCTCCTCAGCCTGAGACTGGTACCTGTTCCTCAGCGCAGCTCAGATACATTGCTCCATCAGCACAAAACCATCCCCACTATGGTACAAGGACAGCTATGCTCATGGTGGTTTGCTGACTCCAGGAAAGATGTGCAGCAGAGCAGGGAAATAAGGCAGCTCTCTTGACTGTCAGGCCACTGCTCTAACCTCTAGAACATACTTCATAAATATTTGAATCTTTAATAAAATCTTCCGGGTGTCTCCTTCCTGCAACACTCTTTTAAAGTATTCATGTATTATTTGTTTATGACTCTTAAACAAATCTATTAAACACTCTGCATTATTTTTAGTTATTTTTTACTCTTTCACTTTAATAATTGATATTGTTTTGGATACATAAATATGTCTTAAGAGTATTTGTCATTTTCTAATGTTTACAGTGGGGATTTTTTTTTCTAGATAATGGTGGGATTTTTCTTCCATATAGAGTATGCTTTTCTGTTACATGCACATTCCAGAAACAGTCACAGACATGCATCTGGCAATGGCATGTGGATTTGCAGGAACTGCAGTTTATGCTGTTTGGAAAACCTCATGTTTCAATTTCTCACTCATCATGTGGTCACAGAGAACACGGACAACCCTCATTACAGAATTCAGTTAAGTGATGGTTAAAAAGTAATGATTAAAAAGTGATGGCATGCTCCTATCTATTTTCAACAATTGCTGAATTAGGACTTTATGTCTAACATACTGAAAATAGACAGGATGGTGTAATGGAGAACAAAAGAGTACAGAGGAACACAAGTTTCTTAGATAACAGGCTTATGACATGCACCTCAGAGATTGAACTGCTTTTGATGTAATTCTTATTGTATGTAAAAAGTGGATGGAAATCCTGAACTGCTCTCTGTCTAGATTTTGCAGCTAGAAATATACAGGAAAATCAAAAAAGAGCTTACACACTCCTACTTCAAATTGTTAGTTAGTCCTGGATGTTACTTTCTATGCTTCTGATAACTTCAAGAAAAATAAATAATAAAGAAAGCAGATAAAAAGAAACTAGGTCTGCTCCACAACGAGCTTTTTAATTTCTTTTCTTAAAAAGGTGGTGGTGTGGCATTCCTGAGGTCACTAGAATCACCGTGGCACAGATCTTGTGAAAATAGCATGGATTCACTGAAGAAATGCTCCATGCAGAAACCTGCCAGCTGATATGGTCACAGATGCAAAATCTTGCATTACTTGCCCGCTCCCTCTGGAAAATTAAAGAGAACCCTCTACTTTTTCTTTCCCTCTTGAAAATTATTCTTGAGTCCCTTGTGCTTGAACCACTCCCAGCTACAAGAATGTGATGAGAAACAGTAAGTGCAGCAGGTCAAACCTGCCAGTTGCATGAGCAAGTAATGCCTGTTATTAGTGCTCAGGAAAGCTGATGGACAGCACAAAAGCCCAGCAGAAAATCTTCCACCTTGTACTCTTCCACCTCTTTGTATTTGAGTCAAACTTTTTTGACTGTAGTCAATAAGCTGTATATGCAATTGTTAGTGGAGTGAAAGCATTAGTTTACAGACCGAACTCACCAGGTGGCAGTGCTATATACAGCCTATAAGTGCCAGTGGCTGTAAGAGAAATGTCACGTTGCTGCCAGTGGAAAAAGGGACAAAAACAGGGCAGTTTTGCTCAGAAATAGTGGAAGGAATGAGAAAAAATGGGTTTTGCCTCCTCAAAGGCCAGAAAGGGCAGGAAGTGTTTGGTTTACATTCGCATGATGGTGACTGTATTGGGGGCAAGTAATAGTCTGCTAGGGTGCCTGGAACTAGATCCCAGGGAAGAAACCTAGTTTTGTAGACGACATCCTTCACTCTGCCTGATGTCAGTGTCATCTTGCACTGTCCCTGCTCCTGTGTCAGAGGGGTGAGGAAACAGCAGATGGTGACAGTGGAGATTCAACTATTAGACACTCAGATAACTTCTTGTGACCGGATGGTACCTGACCTCTTGGGCACAAAGGGGAAGACTTCACAAGCTGCCACCATAAACTAATACTTATCTATGATCTGTCCTAAACTAGAGAGTGCAGAAAACGCATAGGTATGGAAGAGCACCTAGAATTATGCACCATACAAGCTGGATGTGGCTCACGTGCAATGTACCTCTGAAAAGGCCAAGAGGAAATAAAATCACAACTGCAATAAACAACCAAGGCAAGTTAGATTATGTACAAAACCACTTGAATCGCCTGGGCAATATTAAGCAACAGAATAAAAATTACAAGTGTTTTTACACATCAGTACTAAAAATGAACTGGGAGATAAATTTTCTGGAGACAATAGACAGCTTCTTCCTGGAACAACTAGCCTCAGAAACCACAAGAAAAGAAGCTATTTTGTGAGTGATGCACAGGACTCACTTCACTGAGAGCCTCCATGATAGTGACTACAGTACTGAATTTCAAGAAAGGGAACTGCATAAAAAAAGAGGTAACTGGTCAAAAATGAACAAATAAACAACCAAAAATCTCATAAAAGCACCTGTCCAAAATGAAAGAAGCCTAGTAGCAGCCTGGAGGCTGTTGAAAAATACAGTGCTAGAAGCCAGGTAAGAAGAGTGCCACCGTTCAGAAAGAAAACAAAGCAGTTCAGAAAATCCCTTCAAACTTTAACTGGAAAGTTATGCAGGCTCTCACATGGAAAAGCAGTTTTAAAAACTGGAAATTTGGCCCAAAAAAGGGGAATAGGAAAGCCCATACACCCAGAAATGTGAAAGTAAGAAAAAATAAAAAATGAGGAGGACTGCAAGGAATGTGAAGAGTATGACAAGGAGTCCCCCAAAGGCATCCGTGGCAGAAAGCAGTCAAGAGTGGGACCATTAGTGGGACCATTAGTGGGACCATCCCACCATTAGTGGGACCATGTGGCCACCAAAGTATAGAGGGGGCTCACAGGCCAGGGTAAGTCCTGTGTACTAAAGGGCTCTGAAGGGGTCCAGGAGCCACAGCTCCATCACTTTGTCTCCAGTTCTGCCCATGCCAGTGTTGGCTGCGTTCAGCAATGACCAGGGAAAGGCAATGTACAGTAAAACCTGCAAGTCTGTCTTGGGTAGACAGCATTCACAGATTGTAAGAATCCCCAGGAAAACCTCAAATAACTGAATGAGTTGGAAAAAAAGCAGACAGATGAATTTCAATATCAATAAATGTAGTGCAGCTAGGGAACAATAATATAATCCATCTTTGCATGACACTGAAACCTGAGATGTAAATGCCAGCTGTAACTGAGATGCAAATACCAGAAAGAGACCTTGGAATCATAACTGGCTGATTTCAAAATCATTGCCTCAATGCACAGTGGCAGATGTAAGAGAACAATCTTGGGTATCACCAGGCCAAAACATCAGCAAGGTATCATCACTGAGAACAAGACAGAGTTTTTGCCACTGTGATAAGCTGGGATGTGCCGTACCTTGAGTGCTGTGTGCAGTCCTGGCTACGTGTCTCAGGAAGGAATTACTGGAGTTGGGGTGATATTGGAGAGAAGCAATGAAAAGGATCCAGGGTATGAAATAATTGCCTTCCAAAAGGAGACTACAAAGGCTTGGGACCCTTCATTTTGAACAAGAAGGATAAGCATGACAGGAGGGTGCTGGGTAAGCTGAATGCAGAGCTGTTGTTGACCGAGTCCTTGATCTTGCTGAAGAAAGAGGCAGAGTGGTTTAAAAGAAAGTGTTCCTTTACTGAGTGCATAGTGAACTCTTTATACCTCTTCCCACTGTGGGAGTGCAGACGAGCAGTACCACCAGGCTGAGAAAGGGAGAAGACAAACTCATAGTTAGTAGGTCTGTAAACGGATACCAGAAAGACTAGACAGGAAAATATCCTCTTACATCCTTAATTCAGTGACTGCAGTGTGAGGAAAATGGTCTGCCATTAAGAGTTCAGCCTCATGTGCTAAATTTTCCAATGCTGTTTCTGTAGACTGGATGGGCCACCATTCTATTCTTTCGGGCACCTCTTGTCTTACATTCTCGTATAATGTTGGGCTTGGAAAGGGGAAAATGTGTAATTCCAGAGTGCACCAAGGAGTCTTGCTGTCTGGCTTTATCTCTGTACCTTTCTTCAAATCCCATTTGTGCTGAAACTTCAGAAATAAATGGTTATATGCCTGTTGATTGCAACTATACCTGCTACAGCACCAGCTCATGCCAACAAGAAACTACACAATAAATACACTCAGATTCTAGCTGGAAATTACTTAGGTTTCTTCTATCAATTAACAGAAAGGTGGTATCATTGGAATGGAAACAAACAAAAATCTTACACTGGCAGAAATATGCTTAGTGGCCAAATATACCTGGAGGGTGAGCTCAGGTCCTTGATTTTGAGGTCAGCTTGTGATGGAATTTTGCAACTTCAGAGCTGCCTCCGTGAAGAAAGCAGAGCTTTTCCCAGATATTTTTGTAGCTATTCCTAGTTAGCTGCTGTTCCAGCCCTCATCCCTTTCCTAGTATTTGCTCAGCTCCATGACTATTTGCTCAGCTTTCCTCCATTTTCTCCTTGACCACATCTATCCTTCTTGCTTTTGTGATCCTATTTACTTTCGTGTACTGCACTCAGAGGCAACATATAGACCTGCCAGACCAGGGCAACTCAGACCACCGCTTTTATATCTTAGATGAAGTGTGAGAATCACTCTAGGTTGCCAGTTTCTTCTCCTTCCTTCCTGTATCCTTGCAAGAGGTAGCCGCAGACTTGACTTCCCGCCTTGTTATTCTCAGTCTTCCTCAGGTTTCTCCCACTACCATTCTACAGTACCAGTTGCTTTCATACAGTATAGTAGTATACATATACTGATATAGACTGGAGGGTTGGCCATTAGTAGTAGCAGTTTAGCTCTTTACTAACAAAATGACTGTTCCTGAAAGAGGCTTGTGCGGTACTCTAGGAATGTGAGGCAGCACAGTCATTTGGCATGGAGGAGCTGGCTTGCCCAGGTTGGTTTCAGAGAGCGCTGTCACATAGTTCAAGTGGGGTGACGGCCCTGGGGTGTGAAGTCATATGCTGCCCTTTCATGTCAGGGCAGCTGGCTCATGTCCTCCCTTCTCTGGTGTTCATCTTGCGTGTGTGTCAATAAGTTATTTGATCCATGCTCCTTCGCTAGTCTCTTGAGCTTAACTGCCTGGGAAAATTCAGAAGCGTGAAAGCAGTTGATCTTTGTGGGCTGTTTAAAGTCTCCTTCTATCAGGAAATCTCAGTGTTTACACGGCAAAAATCAGAGGAGAGAGAATGAAAGGAGAACACGAAAGAGCTACAAATTATGTTAACAGAAAAGTCACAAGTAAAAAATAACTATGATGTATTAAAAACACTTCCCCCTACAAGCATTTCTATCTCCACCTTGACTTTCAAATTCGTAAACCACATGAACACTGAAGGAAAAATGATTTGTGCAAAGCCCACTGAATTCTCATTTACTATCAACATTGATAGCTGCAGATGCTACAGTGCAGCATCAGACCCACTGTCCCACAACTATTGCTGCTCCTACTGCACTAAAATACATGCAACCCAGATACTGTTCATAAATTTGTCTCACATTTTCCTGGGCAGCTCCTGAGGCTGGTTTCTTAAACAAAGCTAACCAACCACTCCCTCTTGGCAGCACCAGCCCATGGTTCTGGGGTGGTATGGTGGTGAGATTGTTCCTGTTGCCTTGCTAAGGTCTCTTTCTCACACCAATTTTAAGGTGAGCCTCAGGTCTCCCTGTTGCCTTTATTTGGGATAGAACAGACAGTGTTTTTGGAGTGATATACTTTAATATTGTCATAAACAGATTTTATGTCAGCAGAATAATTTCCAGCCAAACATTTGGCAAAACATAAAGAATTCACACTAAGCTTATAACTTCTTCTATGATGTCTGAGACATAAAAAGGGATACTAGTTGGGGTTTTTTCTCTCATATTGATACTTTCCAAGATTCTCATGAACATGCTCTTTTCCAGTGTATCCTTAAATATTTTTCAGCCTCAGTCCATTCACTGTACCTTTAAAATGCTTGTTTTGGCATCTCTAATAACACCTTTTATGGCTCATAGACATAGATGATACTTTGCCTTTTTCTATCTATCTTTCCATACTATTTTTTTCCAGAGTAAAGCATATTCAGGAAATTATATGCTACTTGGAACATGGGCTTACAGCTTGACTACTAGAAGAGTCAGAGTGAAGAAATTCCATTTTGAGTATTTTCTCAGAGCTGGTGCTGGTTTGGCATGGAGAAGTTAAGTGAGGAGGAGGAATGAACAGGGAAAAAAAAAGGCAAAATAAAAGGGTTTGGTTCTATGAAATGGTTTATGCAGAAGGCTAAACCTTGCCACTGAGGTGGTAGAGTTGGCTTGTGGCTCACAGAAATGCATTCTGTGGCTCACAGAAATGTAGTGCATTTTCTGAGTAAGTGAATGTTCCTTAGAAAAAATTCCATTTCATTGTTTTATATATACCTTCTTAGCCGTTTTGAGTAGATGGCTATGGCTTTGCTATTTTTACCACTGTGCTTGAGAAGTTGTTCTTTCTCATTGCCAGGGTCTGCCACTCAGACCATGTCAGGTGGGAGGACTGTCTTTTACTTTTCATATCCTTCTCACATTTTCTGCTGTTCTGAATACTCCTGTTACTTCCAGTCAGATGCAGTTATGCGTCCCAATTCGCAAACACTGCATTTGGTATACCTTTTCATATAATTATGATTTGTTTCATTCTTCAACTTGGATGAATGTGAGCACATCTAAACTTCCATATCCCAGACTCTTCCAAATACAGACAAACGTGAGTGTATGAAGAGTCCAATTTACAAAATGAAACTCATCTTAAGTACAGCCTAACATGAAGGAACCTGTTTTTGGTTTAGGTTTGAATTATATTAAACTTTTTAAATGTTTTTCCTCTCTCTGAATATTCTTCTTTGATATTCTACCTGAATGCAGCATGAAAAAGTGACTAAGACTCTCTTTTACTCTCAGAGTAAAATCTTCATGATAACTGCCTCTATGAGATTTACATTCCATGTAATTTCAGTCCAAACATCAAATGTACAAACTGGTTCACCTGCGGATGTCAAATCTCTCTCAATATAGAACTTGAATCTAAGCACTTCTTGTCCACATGTTTAAAGTATATAGAACATGTGTAAAAGTAAATTCAATGCATTAATTGCTAAAATGCTGTCTCAGTATTCTAAAATCAAGTTTATTTTAAAAGAAAAACTCTATTAGTAATTAATATTGATGCTGTTTGATCTTAGAAAGTCCTCTGAGTCTAGGGCAATTCAAAGTGCAGAGCATACAAAGTGTAGAGACACATGCTGAAACTCTGAAAATGAAACAGAGGATGCAAAGACATGAAAAACTGTCAAGAAATCTGGAAGAATTCACATGTCTGTATATGTTCCTTTTGAAAAAGAAGTTATAGTAAATACTGAGCTGTGAATTCCAGGGGGACAGGGAAGCTATAAGGTGGGAAGACCAGGAACGTAACAAAAATGTGAGTTCCTTCTACAAGAAATCTTTTTATTTGACAGACAGCAAGCAAAAGATCTCAGTGGGTAAACTTTGCCAAAAAAACAGAGCATTTCTTGGGCTGATAAAGCACAAGAGCAATATAAAATGGAATAAAAGCTGATGAATCACTGTCTTTTCTATTGGTAAAAAAGCAATACAAGATCCTTCAATGTCAACATTAGAAATGAAATGTGTTTCTTGCCATATTAAATTGCATTTTATTGAAACAGCCAAGGTAAATTTTAACTCTTGACTACTCAGAGTATTCACTTTTATGCTCTATGGTATAGAGCATAAGCTTTCTACTAGCAAAAGGTTCCACAGAAGACCACAGACCCATTATAGGCAACCTTGTGAGATATCAGATGCTCAATGGCGTTCACATTTCTCCCTCAGTGGGGACCAATGAATGACTTTTCATATAAGCATAAACACAGACCAAGGTGAGGACAAAAGGCCAAGGAGGTCTCTGGGAGAGGAATGGGGTTGCTGTTGATGAGCCCTGGAGTAAAGCTCAAATGAAAGCTGATTGATCTGTTCCTTGGCATCCAAGAACAGAGAGAACAGGGAGCATCACAGGAAAAATGAGCGGCAAAATCACAGAATGTGTAAACATAATCTGCTTTTTAGTCTTACTAGGAGTTTGTTAAAGGAGCCCTTGAGGAAACCCTAAAAGGCATGTGAGGCTGAACAGGTATCAAGTAAAAGATGTCTGTGAAAAGTAGCCTTAGGGTTGCGCCTGACAAGAGTTGTGACTAAAATGGTGGTGGGTGAAAGATCTATGTTGGAGCAGATAAGGAGTTGTACATTGTTTTATTGGGAACTTGAGACGCTTTATAGAACTAAAAGAGAGGAGACAATAAAACTAATCATCTGGAAGACTAGATTCTCCACACATACACCTCTAGAGACCAGGTCCCTAGAGGCATTCAAGCATAGTGAGCTTTATCATACAGTGTTATCATGTAGTATTAAAATAGTCTGAGCATTGTAACACATTGTTTTTAAGATTCTTTTGGAAAAAAAAAAAAAAGGTAATAAAATATAGTCAGGTCATTAAAAAGAGTTTTTCGAAGGTTTAGAAATTTCCAAAATGTGGTGATTTTAAATATCTGTTCTTACTGTAATCACAAATGCAAACAAATAACACCATTGACATGTTGATGCTGCATAACACTTAATCTGTTAGGGGCAGATTCAAAATTCACTGAAGGTGATAATACAAATTCTACCCAGACCAATACGCCTTAGTAACTCCATATACTTATAGTCACCTTTCTTTCCATGCACAAGCATTAATTTTTATACCCATTCTAGCTTCTAAACCCACAGAATTCATTTATTTTTCCACCCATTAAGAGTGTTTGCTTATTGGCTTTTTGTATGACTGTAGGTTTTTAAAGACATAAAATGATGGATTGTCTTTGCAAAGGGTCTCTCCACTGCCCTGATATTCATTACGGAATCCACATACCCATCAGCCTCCTGTCCACACCACGTTATTTGCCTGAAAGTAATATAATTACATTTATATACCATCTATTTAATCTGTGTTTTGTGCTAGTTAAATCAGTTTTTGTGCATTTGTTTCATGCATTCACCACAAATTGATATGTATAACCTATGCATATATTCATCTCGTCAAGTATTCATGTACTGGGTTCCTGGGTTCATTATTGACAGAAATTATTCATCCTAACGAATCCATGGGAACACCAGAAAGAGCACATAACACAAAAATAACCTAAATTATACAAAACGTGCTGGGAAATGTGTGTGTGTGTGTACGTGTATAAAACTAGCTCAGATTAAAAAAGAGGCAAATCTAAAAAACCACTTGTGCATGTTGACTGGATGTGTGGATTTATAGAGCCCTTTTACTTCTTCACCAGTGTGATCTGAAGGACACATGTGTCAAGTATACAGTTCTTTCAGGAAAATAAGCAAAGAGCATTTTGCATAGCCATTATGTAGTGGTTGGAGCCCTGCCAAATACAGGAAGGGGAAATCTATGACCATTAGCCCCCATTAGTTCTCCAACTATATTCAGTGATTAAAAAAATAATACTAGTAAATGTATGACTGATAATGGACCTGTCTGGGACAGTCTGTGAGAACAGTCGTTATGGGCTTGTTGGGTATTTTTAAGAAGGTGTGAGAATTCAGGTTCAGAGTATAAGACCAGCCAGCTTCACCCAGTTAAAAGGCATCAGCCTTTGCTGCTGAATCGGGTGTCATTACAGCAGCAGAACTCAGGTTCACACTACATTGCAGTGGAACACACACTGAGGGACTGGAGTGTATGAAGATGGAAGAGACTGTAAGATGGTCACCCTTCTTAGGCTGTTCAGCTTTGCAGGACAACACAAAGTGGTCTGCAGGCAAGTCTTAAAACCTGCAGCAAACATAGGATGTGTGGAGGTTGATGTTTCTGATATTATGACAAGATTAAGAGAAGCAAGATGCTACCCTGAAAGCTCCTTCCACTCTTCTCATGTGCTAGAACAGGAAAACCTGGCCTCCCTGGTCCAGCTCTCCTCTCTCAATTAATTAATAAGGTTTTTAAGAAGGGCTACTTAGTCATACAATGCTTTATAAAATGTAACTTTGACACTTGGGTGGATTGACCTTGTATTACTGATTGCTTCTTTTTACTGCTTTGATCCCAAGATCTTAAAATGCTTTATAAATATTAATGAATAAAGACTCAGAAATATTCAGTCATTGTGTTTATGCTGTTGCTCATGTTACAGATGGGGGTAAACATATTAAGGCTACAATTTATTCCACCTTACTTTACATTTCTGTACATGAGTGAGTTATTGCAGTTCTTCATATTCAAGGGAGGTAATAACAATTTTTAAAGTCTGACTCATTTAATCTGTTTTATACATTTATTTATAAGGAAAGGAATGGTTCTCTAGAAGTATCTGTTTCCCTCCGTCAACTATGAAGGGACTCTTAAGGTCACTCACTCAGATTTAGACATCTGTATTGTATGGCTCTGTGTTTGCTAAGAGAGATCATGGCTCAGTTTTAGACAAATCCAACTCCCCTAATTTCCACTGCCACTTTTTTACCGTATGACAAATATTACATGTATTACAGAAAGTCCCCTCATAATTTATCAGTGTGTTAGGTAGCATCTAATATGAAAAATAAGAAGGTAGTAAATTTTCTGTCAGCATTCAAAAACTAAGAGGTTACTGGTTGATTTAAAGGTTATTAGATCAACAACTCTCCCTGGAAAATAATGGAAAACCAATCATTCATTGCCATTATTATAAAGTCTAGGATTTTATTAACTGTCACTGTATTCTTGAAGAGAATGTTAGCAAACAAACCCCATATATTTTTTTTAAGCTTGGCTAGTAAGAGTAGTCACATATGTATACCTAAAATTTTGCAAAGTATTTAAAAAGCATTGCAAAATATTAAGTTTAAATTAACACTAGTAAAAAAGTTCACTGTAATCCATCAAGATCATGTCAATGGTTGAGTATTTGCCTGAGAAATTTCATGATACTGCTACACTGGAGTAAACGTAACGTTGTTCCAAAAAAATCCTTACCAATGTTGGTGCTATTTGGTATATTCTTAAGGATCTGAAGGAAAACGTAACCACTACTGGTAAGACTGGCAGTCTAGGACATAAGAACAGGAACACACATTAGAAAAGTAGCCTGAATTGCTTTGTAAGTTAGAGCAATTCAAGCAAAACACATCAGTCAAACCAAATATACAAAAACAGCACTTACTAGAAACAGGTCATACATTTCTTTTCAATGAGACACAAAGATGCCTACTTTTCACAAGAAAAGGCAATGAATATGGAAAAGGTTTAGGGATCTTAGTGGAGAAGCAAGTCAACACCATATCCTTTTGTGTTTGCTCTTGTAAATGAGCCAGATCAATCCTTAGAGCAGTAAGTAGGAATAGGAAGACTAATTTCATGTCTATGGTTGAAAATGATTGCAAATAACCTCAGAAATTAGCAATACTGAACAATAATATCCAGTCCTGTTGTCCATACTTAAAAGACAATTGAAAACTTGCAAATGAAAAATTGAAGAGAGTACAGAAAAAAGACAGAAGAAAGATCTAAGAATTTCAGTTCTAAGCTTGTTTAAATTTTTTGAGGTTACTGTCAGTGTTTCTACAGCAATTCTGTAACAGGCAGTGTAAATTATTTTCAGGTGCTAAAGCTCTTTGCCCCTCCCTTGGATGCAAAATGCTTATGTGCACCATTGGTGTGGGGAGAATTATTTCTTCCTATAAATATCTTTAAAGGGAGAAAATACTGGGGATTAGAAATCTACATTTTTATTGAAGATGCTTCTCAGAAAGTATAAAAGGTAAGTACCTCTAAAATGAAGGGAAGACAGGAAAGAGAATGACAAGACTACTGGTTTGCAGTTCTGGATGTTCACTTAGCTTACAGCCAAGTTGGAAGCTCTGGAAAAAAGTGTCTACTTGATTTCTGCCTCAAAGACAGACTTCAGGATTGGTAGCAAACTAAATAAATCTGTATACTGTCATTATTATCATTAATCATCTTTGTCTATTTTTCTTCAATTCTTGAGTTAATACAAACCACGGGTTCAGGGAAAACCGTCTAGTTTGTATCAGACTAACATAATATGTTACCATTGCTGAATTTAAAGTTTTTTATTAGGCTACAGTAAAGCATCTGTTATGATAAGAAGATACTAGTTATCAGACAAAGATGGGATAGATACAGAATAATGTAAAAAATGCATAAAGGAAACATTAAAATTAGTTCAGCTGAAAGAAACAGTTATTGATTTCAGTTAAGATTCCTACCAAGAATCCTGAAGGTCTGATTGTCGGACTGATTTTATCTAGTATTTAGCATTTAGTATTTTAATTAATAACTTCAGCACAGAAATAATGAGATTGTTCATTAAATTGCTGATGACATAGAGGTGGCAGTTTTTCTAGCCATAGAGAAGCATTGGAAGAGCATACAAGAAGAAACAGTTGACCAGGAGATGAAGAGAACTAGAAATGTGAGGAAATAATGAGGCTCAAAATGTAAAGAAGTTATATAGACATCCAAGGAGTGAGAATCTGAACACTATGCCCAGTAGATGTGCAGGTAGTCAACAACTTAATTTTACAAGGGGATTTCATGCATTTGTGAGCAGATGCTGATTGTAATATAATTGACCCCATGACAGTAGGGTCTGGAGTCAGTGGTGTTTTCATTCTACATTCTCTGTTTCTCTCTTTGGAACAGAATTGTTACTAAATATATGTGTTGGCTGTTAATTATTAATTGTTTGCACATCGACTGTAAGTGAGGGAGATTATTTTTAATATTATATGAACATCCTAAAATTGTATAGGCTTTCTAACTGAACAATGTTATTTCCAGGAATGTTCCAGTAACTGCACAAAATTTTCTTACAAAAACCATTGCCATCAAACTTAAATAATTCACATGCAGCCCCATACATTTCATTTTCTAAAATAAAAAGTGATGGTCAAGCAGGTAGAATGTTTTCACGACTTAATGTAGATAAATGCTATCTGAGCACGCAGGAAATAATCCTTATTGTTGTCTTTCTCTCTTTTTTTTTTTCTTTCTTTTTTTTTTTTTTTTTAATATCTGGGAATACTAGCTCTTTTATATGGAAGTCATCAAAAATGTATAATTCTGGACACCCACATTTATACTGTTGTATTAGCTTTCCCTGATTTATATGAGACAGAAGATAACTATAATGCACAAAGTATGTCACGAGACAATGCATAATGAAACTACAACAGATATAACATACTTTATCCTGAAGTATACACACATATTGCCAAATGTAAGTAGAAATCTTATCCAGATTAAATGGAAATAACTAGATAAAAATGTTGATTTTAGCCATTTGAAAGTTAAACCTCTAGAGTAAACTAGTGATCTCAGCTTCTTCCCTATGTGCAGTAGAAATAGATAGGCACTTCCAGCAGGTGATTTATTCCTCCTGTCTAAGGAATTTACCCTAAGTATTTGCTCCACAGTCATGCCAGTAATTTTCCCAAAGAGATACTACGTAATGCTGTTTTATTTATCGCTTTATTTCTATTAAGCTAAAGTCAAATGAAGTGAAATTTGTCCATCAGTGAAAAAAACTCTTCTTTTGTTTCCTACACTAGCTCAGAGCTATTGAATTTAATTTCTGTGACTGCAGGTAAGAACAGGAACACAGACTGAACCACCCACATCACTTGTCCAAACAATTTTGATTATGTCTTAAGCAACCTACCAGTGCTGGTTGGAGCATCTTATTCTTCCTATGCTGGTAGGGTTTAGCTTTCTGTTTCTGTTACTGCAAATCCATCCCATTTACAGGTCAACAGGAAAGGTATCCCAGCAAAGCCAAGAAAACACCTTCTTTCCAGGACAAGTCATGAAATGTAATTTCTCATTAAAACATGTCTGATGACAAAATAACTAATAAAGTTTTGCAATTTCTAGCATCATCACTTGGAGCAACTTGTAACACATTGAAGAAATTGTTGAAAATTTTGTATGATTATTGAAACATCCACTGCCTGGCCTTTAGCTCCCACTATAAAGAATATTTCTGTATGACAACGTACTTTCATTCAAACACAACTTAAGATTTTTGGGGGCTCAGAAGTCTTCAAATATGAGATGAACCTTATACTCAAGTGGTTCTGTTAGAAAGGTTAGTTGGGTAGGTTGCCATAATGACATATCTGGTGGGCAAAAAAACTACGCTTTAGAGGTCATTGAATGAAGAAGAGTGCATTCTCAATATTTGGTTCTTGAGCAGTGTAATCAATTGTGTCTGTGGGTTTATTTTGGTTTTTAGTTTGTCTAGTTAGAAGAAAATCCCTGACCAGTTTTTTCAGCTCAATGAAAATGTCAAGGTCAGTTAGGGTGATGCAATACTAATGCAAATGGCTGACTAGAAAGTGGGTAAAAAAGGGTAGTAGAAAACCTCTCATTCCAGAATATTCTGGGAGTATGAAAAGGAATCAAAGACAGTTAAAGAAATTTAACAATTTCTGCTTGGATCACATTATTGTGATAAGAAGAAGTGCCATCCTGATAGCTGCCATAGAGTAACTATGCACAGAGATTAACAGGCTCATTGTGCCTTG